>NC_134951.1:73513638-73819352 GCF_965638725.1 Aptenodytes patagonicus
TTAGAGTCCATTTCTTGAAAAAGTTTCAGAAGGCATCCCTGATGACCACAGAAACAGCTCTTGCATTTCTGAGAATACAAAAACCTTCATCTGGGATAATAAACCTGGATCTTAATCTAAGTTTAATTACATTAGATATCAAACCTTCATTGTTTGTTTTGATACATTTTTTTCACTGCATACAGAGAGCGCTAAGGCTGCACAGAATGTCCATATGTTTTCCCCTAAGAACTGTTTAGACTATTAATGTTTCATTAGACAAAAAAATGTTAATCTCTTCTCTGTCGTTCCCATTAACACAAGTATTTTGAAAAATGCTTTTTAAAGATGAAAAATCAGGTGACTGGATTATTTTCAGCAGTACTGTCAACTCTCCAACCTGGCATTAAGCAACTGTGAATAAACATTAAAATAATCTCAGAAGGTTCTTTTATATACAAAATGAGCGAACATGCATTTCACATCTACAAGAGAAGTGGGTTGCGTCTCAGTCTTGAGGGAATAATCTCATAAAATAGAACAGAATAGAATAATTTAGGTTGGAAAAGACCTTTAAGACCATCGAGTCCAACCGTAAACCTAACACTGCCAAGTCCACCATTAAACCATGTCCCTAAGTGCCATGTCTCAGTCATCTCTTTTTAAAGGTAATGAATATCAAAACAATGCGGGGGGGGGGGGGGGGGGGGGGGTGTATTATCATTTCTAGGTATTTTTGAAAAGGACAGAAATTCTTGTGCAATTTTCATTTTTTTTTTTTTTCCAGAAATGAGGTTTAAGTCACATCAGAATGTTGCACAGCCTTTAGCCCATGTAGCTCACCTATGGCCTATCTCTATAAACATTTTAGAGCAAAACACAGCATAGCCAATGGATTTTCTATTTTTGTTAGCCATGCAAATCAGAATTCTTAAATTCTTTCTTTGCCTCCCCTGAAAATTCTCCTCTCTCAGGAAAATAGTGCTTTTCCACACCATATAGCTCAATGTTAGAGTCTCCCATTATAATTCCAATGCTCTTTTTACAAACAGATATTAACATAATACAAATACCTGGAAATAAATGTGTGGATTCTCAAAGTTTCCCCTGTTTTATACAGTCAAAAGATGCTGTCAAGAAATAGCATGGGCTTAGTAATTTCTTTTCTGTGCTCATGATGTTTTCTTAAGATTCTGAAATTAGTATCACTAGTAAATACTCTCTATTAGCATTTAAGCACTCACCACACCCTACTATGTAAGAATAATTTGAATGCTCTATGGTTTTTGTTTGACTTGGTGCATGTGTGCCTCAGATACCTGTAGAACATTGTTGTACATGCTGTGATAACTTAAATAAACAGCAATCAGATCCCAGAGTCCTTGTTGGTTCAGATTCTAAGTAACTTTTTGCAATACATACAAGAATTCATATTTGGACCAGGACATAAAGAAACTTGAAATGTATCAAGAATTATATCTAGTAAACTCTCATGATCTTCTGCTGTTGCAAATGATAGCACAATATCATTAAAGTGCCTCTCTAACAGAGTCTCTGTATTTTTACCCATTTTATTAATATTATTCTTGTTTTTCTTACTGATTGCCATAGGAAAATAATTTTTGGGAGAATGAAGAGGATGTAATTTAATATATTTTGAAATTTCAATAAAAATAGTCCATCGATTTTTCTTTGGTGCTGGTTATCAGTGGAGATCTATCTGCTTGTATGAGAATACGGTATTTGACTTTCTTCTCTTAGCTTCCAGGGAATGAAGGCTGTAGCATTGTGTGCTGCCTCCCTAGTGCTGTCCTGTGAAATCAGCTATTTCAAAAATCAATTGTTAGTTAAGGCTTTTCTACCTTTTGACATTATTCTACCCAGCATTATCAAAATGCATTCTGGAAATCCTGAAGGGCTTGGAGCTGCGTGGTGTAGCAGATTTTTAACTTCCAGTTGCTTCTTTTATGTTCCCACAGTGTCTTTCCTTTATTGCTGTGGAACAGTCACCTCCTCACAATACAGATGCTTCTATAATACTTGAAATCAATACCTCAACGTGCAGATGGGAAGAGGGTAATTGGGTTTCATTGTGTAATAGGTGAGGTAAGGCTAGCACATATTGTATTTTCTCAGTTAAAACAACATGGCATTTCAAAAGCAGATGAATACTAATCAAGCATCTGGCCTGTAGGCTCTAGAGAAGAGGCAAATCCTCACCAGCCTGCCATGACACTGATATTCTAATCTCTCCCAGTGTAACTGTGTTAGCATGTTGAGGTTTCCTTTGTCCACGTCAATGCAACTAACAGAAGATCCCTCTTTGCATTATGATGTTTCTAAGCTAGATTCTTCCCAGAAACAACCCTCCAACAGAAGCAAGGCAGGTGTTGCCTTACTTGAGATAAAGCTACATAACAGTAGGCAACAGTAATTAAAACAAAACCAACAACAACAGAAAAAAAAAAACAAACACACCAATCCTCCCCCTCTGGAAAGATTCTAAATGAAACTATAATCTAAATTGATTCTTTGAACTGGATATGATTTCTTGAAAATAACGGTAAAAGAAATATATTCTTGTCCTTCTCCAGTAACGGATTTATTCTTCACTGGGGCCTGCTCTGCGACAAGACGTATGTCCACTGGCAGATTTGAGACTCCACCATCACAACCCTGAAACATGGCCCCAAAGATACAGTTCACTCTCTCACATGTATTAAAACAACCATCTGCCACAGCTTACCCTTTACAAAACTTTGCCACTGTCTGCTTTGACCAGGAGAGATGCTTTTCTATCCCATAATCTCATGACCCTTGTACCAGGAAGCTGAATTTGGCATTGATCAGCTTTTGTGCTTGTAAAACATATAAGCTTAATTTACCTTATCCTTTTCACTAGCACAAAATTTATCTCATCTTCATTCAGTTATATTCTGGGAGCTAAACACTTTGTTACATTAATCTACAACATCCCTCTAAGATTTGTTTCATGAAGGATAGAAGCAAAGAAACCTTTGTAGGTCGGTGATGATGTTTGAGTTTGGTTACTCTTAAACTGTAAGTAGAATGAATAAAACTGACTCTGTAGTGACAAAGTGTTTGGGGTGTTGGCTGAGAAGCGCTACCTTTTTTCTGGCTAGCTCCAAATGGAGGTGGAGGCCAGCACTGCCAGAATAAACACCCTGCATAAGCATCATGAAAAGAATTTCTCGTTAGTTGAAGCTCTGTCAGGGAAAGGGCACTTTAAAATATTTTTTGGGGATCTAGCAAATTTTCTTTCAGAAAGGATCACGAGGTTTACTGTAAACTGGACGTTGATGCTCTTCTTCTAGGATGTAAAGCAGCAACTCGTCTTTACAAATGCTTTTGCAAAGTAGAGTAACTGGCAGCTCTGTTAGCGGCTTTTGTTCCTCTCTTGCCTTTACGTAACAGAGCAGTATGCAGGAATGGCTTCAGCAAGAACGCAGCTTGGTGGCAAGTGATGTGGGCTTGGTGAGGCTCTCCCATCAGTCTCCTTGGCTTTCCAAGGTCCTCATCAAAGCCTTGCCGTAAGGGATGGTGGGGAGGTGGGACAGCAGATTGCACCCTGCAGGACATAAGCAGCTTTAACCACTAAAGAGACAGCTGAGAAGCTACCCCTCTTATTCTACGGTCTTGATTAAGAAAATACAGAGTTACAGAGCCACACTCTATTTTGCTGAGGAAAAGCAGATACAAAGGAGCTGTTTGCTTAGTCAAGGTAAACAAAGCTATATGAAATATTAAAAAGGAGTAAAGGAAGCTGCTGACTTGTCACTTGCCTCAATGGGGCAAGCCCTGTTCTCTGTGAAAATCCAAGTAGTGCAAATAACTGCATTTGTAATATTAAACAACCCACGCTGAAGAACTGGGAAAAAGCATACCTGTATCACACGTGCCTGAGAAACTAATGAGTTGTGAAAGATCCCAACTCTGTTTGAGATGCATTGTGCTAAGCCTTGTGCCTGTCAGACACATAAGCATAAAAAGTGTAAGCTGAAACATTTTATGGAGGACTGTATTAAAAAATCAAGAAAGACAAAGGCATCCACAAGGCATTGATGAACTCTTCACCTTTGCCTGGCATTGGTGTGAATGCTCGCTTACCGAACCCTATTCTTTATCTTACCTAGTTAGATAATTTAAAGTTTATAGTCATTTTGTCTTTTACAACCCCAGCATGTAAACAGCCTGTGTAAACAAGAGTGCTTAGATTAAACCTGTTAAACTGTAATAAATGGTATGTCACTGTATATGGCAGAATTATCTATGTTTGTAGACATAGTGGAAAAATTATTGCTAAGTGTTTTGCAGTGCTATACCATAAAACACAAGGATGGAGGCTAGGGAAGACAGCAGTCTCTGCATCTACATTGCAAGTTTCTTAGATTTACGCAGAAGTAAATGAAAGAGGAATTGGTGCTTGGTGCCCTGGGCTCAAGAGGTAGGATTTAGAGAAGTGTCATGTGCTAAGTGCAATTAGCTAAAGGCATCAGTTCTATACATTCGGTAATTTGAGCAGCTGTTCAAGAAACTGGAAAAGCCTGTGAATGCTGCACTTCATACACATGTGTCTTTCACCCAGCTGTCACAGCTGTCTGTCTGATGAAAGGCACACTTGGAGCTCTCTTGCATTTTTTACTCATATTAGTAAAGGTACTACAGTAAATGGACTATTTCTTTGTAATGGAGTCCAAACCCCTGTCCCAGTCAATCATGTTTCAAAGATGTGCCTTCCATATCTTCTCCATCCAGTGCTTGCAGCACTTTTATGTAACTTGCTGTCATAAAAAAAAAGGACTCTTTTCTTTAGATAAGCCATCTTTAGGTATTTTAGCTAAATTGATGTGTACTGACTAGATTATTGCTCATTAACTTCCTGTGTGTCTTAATCTAGTATCATCAACCTTAAAATCTCTTTCTGAATATTACCATACCTACAGCTGAAATGGAAAATGGCAAAAAATAGTGATTCTGGGACGAGGCACTTTGACAGCTTAATGATCAGAGTGAATGACTAGGGAACACCTCTCCCTGTCCCCCTGGGATCAGGCAGTCCCAAAAACCATAATACATTTCAGTCACAGATTTGTTTGCTAATTATTTTAGTATTTCTGAACCACAGTTTTCAACAAAGTATGAGGAAAAAAAAGATTCTAAGGGGACTTCTAATTAATGAGTTGAAACCCAATGTTTTTATAGTTCTTGTGTGAAAGATTTGAGTCCCTTGCTGAAGGACTTTTCACTTTTTGTGTGCATGTGTGTGTGTGTCCACATGTGTGCAGTTCACTTTGGGCCTTAGAAGCCTTTGCCACTGTCTTGAAGAAGGGGTTTTCCTATTCTTCCAAAAATGTATTAATAATCTCTGCTGTGACTTTATCACAATATATAGTCCTCACTTAATTGCTTACAAGATGTCAGTTTCTCATAAATGATCCTTCCCAATAAGTAGAATAAACCTTCTATTACTTAAGCAATTAACCAAACTATAATTATCTCAGCTATTTCTTCCCCCGCTATTTGATATTCTGGAATTGTTTTCAGCCAGCAACTCCTGCTTCATAAATTAAAACCATTAAGTATGGGTTATTGTGTTACACTTTTTTGACAAGAGCATTGTATATTTTTTATAGTATTTAAGGATGTCACCTTAACTGAATGAATTCATGAAATTGTCAGTTAAAATACTAGAATCTGAATGTTATGAATACACGAACAGTTACAAACACATATGCTTCAAAATAAGAGAACCATGTACTGTGCAAATGATCCATTCTAGTGTTCAGTATTGACAACATATTTAAACTGGAGCACAGTCAAGCACTCTTTTTAAGATACACCCTCTATTAGTCTGCTGCTTTTTAAAAAGTGATTCTGCAAGAAACAAATGGCGCAATACCATAGCTTCAGCTCTACTACCTTAAATTATTCTAGTGTTATCAATGCCCACATTTTTAAAGCTTAGTTAAAGAAAGAATGTCTTCTGTCAGCTGTTTCTATTTCTTTTTCTATAAAATGACTTTTCAATTAGAGAGTTTTTAGTATGTTCTTTTCATGCCTCAATTGAATAAACTTTAATTTTTTGCTGAAATAGACAAATATCCTTTTTTTGTACTGCTGGGACAAATGCAATTCAGCATGCTTAGTGCTTTGTCTTGAATTTATTATTTTGCAGCAAAGCGTTGTCCTTACTTGGCAGAGTTTGTTAACTGTGGGTGTTATAAAATAGAAAACTTTGACACATTATGATTATTGTACTCAGTTTTTGGTTTCATCACTATTAATTTCATATGAACTGATTTTTGCACGTAAGTAAAATTTCACAGCATTATTTGACAAATCTTAATTAAATAAATTACATTACATGGTCTATGCACTCTCCTGAACAAAGGACTTTTACAAAACCTGAAACATCAGCATTTTGCTTGAAACCACAACTCTAGTTCTGGTAAAGAGGGATGTACATACCTTACCAGACATCAGTTTATAACATGCAGAAATACAGTATAATTGAAATTCTCTTTCAAGTGACATGACTAGAAGTAACTCGTGGCAGTCGGATCCCCAATACCATCTTCCAACGTGAAATTAAGTGCTTCAGAATAGCAAGTTCAGCCAGGAGAGAAATGGGAATAGTGGGTATTTACTTTGCAGTGTCTCTTTCCTGTAAGAAAGTTACAGCTTAAATATAGTGATAGATACTGGGAGAAAGGATTTGTTGTGACCTCCACTTAAACAACACTAAGATAAATGTGTCAGTCATACCATAACAGAAGTCTGCTGAAAACCTTGAAATACAAAGCAGAGCTCCTGAGCCCCGCTCTGGTTTTGACAGCATTACCGAACAGTGAGAAGCATTTCAGAAGTGCTGCGTAGAAAGCTGTGTCTTGCAGCCATTTTGTCATCAAGAGTATTCCTGAAAATTTTGGATTTGTGTCAGTTGTTGGGTTTTGACTATTCTTAACATGTTTGTTTCATAAAGAACTTGCTTCATATTTCTGAATCACCTGAGCTGGGAGCCATTTTCTGTGGTATCAAGGAGCATGTATTGTTTCCTTAAAAATAGCTTTATTTATCCTTAACTTCTGTTTTCCCCAGACGTGCCCTTCGTAATGGTTTTGTGGTGTTTTAATACCTTATAATTGTTCTCTCTGTAAATCCATCAGCTGGTGGTTCTGTGTTCTTGAATTCCTTCCCAAGCACATTTTTGGCAGCCGACTACTCTCACAGTTTCAGACGCTCGCTGTCTCAGTTCCCTTTTGTCAAGTCTGTCCAGTCCAGTTTGTTTATTCACTTGGCATTACCATTGCTTTTCCTCAGATACCAGTTAGGGTCATGCTCCATCCTTTTATAAACTAAATATTTTTGTTTTCTTCACAAACCTGGCAGGCCATCAACTTGTCTTCCTGTTCAGCTGGAGTGTGAAATTCAGTTTCCTCTTTTCTCTAACTGTCTTTCAGTTTTGCTCCCCCTGCTATGGCTGTACGTCTCCTTTCCTACAGCAGTTGTTTGATCTCCATTTGAATGCTATCATCTGGAATAGAAATTGTACTGGATGGAATGTTTTTCAGCTAAACACTGAGTTTTATTTCCAAATGTTGAAACAGACTAATACTTCCTGACTTTCACCAATTTTTTGGAAACCAGATCCTGCTGTCCAAGAAGCAGCTTGCAGCACTGTTCTGGGTGCCTCAAGATTATACATGAACGGCATGTTCTTTACTTGCTCCTACTTGAGTTTCATTAGAAAAACACCAGTTAAGAGTTTTATTTGGTTCAGCTAAACATCACTGAAACATGGGCAGGAGTTTGATGAAAACCTCTGTTTTCTTTGCCAAATGCTGGAGACCCTGAGACTTTTATGGCTGTAGTTTTCTTGCATTTGTTTCCCATTTCAAGGGTTATTATGGCTTTCAGGCATGAAAACTGGCTAGGTCTCCACATTGATACTTCCCTTTTTTGTGACTTCACATAAAACCTGTTTGATGGAGTATTTTAAACTTAATAGAAAAGTATACTGTGAAATATTAACATTTTCTGCTGATCAGGCTTTAGACAGCTCTAGTTCAGGTCTTCTGAGGGAACTGGGACTGTTTGGTCTGGAGAAGAGGAGGCTGAGGGGAGACCTTATTGATCTCTACAACTACCTGAAAGGAGGTTGTAGCGAGGTGGGTGTCGGTCTCTTCTCCCAAGTAACAAGTGATATAGGACAAGAGGAAATGGCCTCAAGTTGCGCCAGGGGAGGTTTAGATTGGACGTCAGGAAAAATTTCTTTACTGAAAGAGTGGCTAAACATTGGAACAGGCTGCCCAGGGAAGTGGTTGAGTCCCCATGCCTGGAGGTATTTAAAAGACGAGTAGATGAGGCGCTTAGGGACATGGTTTAGTGGGCATGGTGGTGTTGGGTCGACGGTTGGACTCGATGATCTTAGAGGTCTTTTCCAACCTTAATGATTCTATGATTCTATGACTCTATAACTGATACATTTATGGCTTATGTAGTGCAAAAGTGACTGTGTGTTGATGATGAAAGCTTCCTCAAATAATAATCAGTGTAGAAAAATTTGCTTTCTGATTTCCTCATTCAGATCAGCAAATCTGATTGTGGAGGCAAACTGCAGTAAACTGGCAGAAAAATGGGAAAATGTGTGCCCTGCCTCAGGTCAGTGTGCTGAAAGACAATTTTTTCTACGTGGCAATCTTTAGGCAGAATTGTATAGCTGAAAAGTGAAGGCAGAATTTTACTTTTTTTGTCTAAACTCATTGTATCACTGAATACTGAACCACAGATGTTGTATGCTCCACCATGTGTTGGTTCATCATAGATGGGATCTACAATATCAAATGCAGACAACATGTTTCTAAGTCTTCTTGTCTACTGCTGCCATGACTGAACATCATCCTTAGCCTCCTCAGCAGAGCTGTCCGGAGCTACATTCTGTCCAAAGCTTTAGCCCCATCACCGCCTTCTTTTTAATCAGCTTTCAACTAAAAACACCCTTCGCAAAATAACCCGTCCGCTCCTTACTTGGCATACTGATAAGGAAATGGGGGTTACCTCCAGCATGTCTCCAGCAGACTAGCCATGCAGATGCCGTGTTTCCTACAGTGTAATTTAGGCAACTGCATGGCCGTAGCCGGGAGATGTGAGAACTAGTGCAGGTGGGCTGCATCACAGGTTGAGCGTAGTGCTGTCCTTCAATGCTCTCTCCAGAGGCAGTTTACAGCTGTGCGCTGAGTGTACAGGCATACACTCTCCAGGTTCAGTGTACAACTGGGCCAGAGATCGGTGCTCCCAAAAGACCGTGAGTCTCATCTCCCTTTTCCCAGGCAGGCTGAGCGGGCACTCAGCCTGCAGCACCCGATGTGTCCACAGAGCAAGCTCTGGGAAAGGGCCTGGCTCAGCTGTTAGAAAGCCGGTGAAAATATCCCCGCCATGGGAATGCTTTTGTGTAATTGCCTCTTCCGGGATTTTTACAACTTCTGAAACATCTGTTACTGGGTACGGCTGGCAATGAGAAGCTGTATTAGTTGAGTGGTTACTCTGATACAATGTGGCAAGGTTTATGTTTGTGCCGCTATTAAGCTTGTCACATTCCAGCAAATGAGTGCACATGTGCAGCATGATACATGCATATTATGCAAGAATTTTACACTGCTGAGCTGCTGCAGAGCTGACTAGATTTTCATGGAATGAAGGACAAAATGCAAATCACTCCCAGCAATCTGGCAAAGCTGTTTTTACAAAGAGAGAAGTGAAATTACTATTAATTCTCAAGTTCAGTTCTAAAAAATGACACTGCATTGAGGTGCTCCGCAGTAATAGGACACAGATTACCTTCAAGATAATACCTAATTCCTCACCGAATGCATCTGGCTCAATTCTGATCTCAGGTACAATGTGTTAAAAAATTTGGATTCAAGGAAGTTATTTCGAATTTGTGCTGTGATAAAGGAATTTTGACACAGAGCTCAGGAAAATTACCAGTTTGCAAACATATATTTTCCAGTTGCAGGTATGCCTGCTGAAGTTACAGCCACCTGCTATTCTTCTCAACTCCATGCTGGAAACAGCCCTTCTCACCAACTGGCCACCTACATGGTGTTAAACTGAATGGTACTAATCTGCTCACAATAAACTGTTTGCATGTCTAACTCTTCACTGCTGATCTGACTCATTTTGATGTATCTTAGGGAGTGTTTCCCATGAGTACATCTAGTAGTGGGTCTGAGAGCACCCACCAGTCAAGGAGGGGAAGGTAACTTCTTTGGCAAGCACAGCTATTACCAAGCTAGGGCACAGGATTATAATTTTAACATAGTTGCTTCTTTAAATGTTTATGGTGATGGTTTGTCTATGGCAGTCTCAAAGCACTTGACCTGTTCACTCAACCAGCTCCACTGTCTAAAAATTAATCCGTTTGCCAGTTGCTGAACTGCAGCCACGCACCTGCCGGGACAGTGTGGCACCTTTCTAACTGCACACAGCAGCGCACTGCACGAGTTATGAAAAAATATATGTAGTGCCTCATTTCTTCAAGTATCACTGGAAATTTAATTACTGAGACAGAAATGGTAGTCAGGAGATTAAATTAACCCTGCCTCAGATAATCAATACACTGCAAACAACAGAACTGAAAATCTATTTGTTAGAGTCATATATAAAATGAGAAATTCCGGGTGGGTTTCACACAAACCAGTATCATATAGTGAGGCTGAATGAAAGGAGCAAAGCTTTGAGATAAAATCAATACTAATATCTACTCCAAGACAACACCTTTGTTTTTAACCTCACTGTGGAACTTTTCAAAGGGTGTATTTGCTGCCTCAGGTCACTGAAGCCGAACATTTGGTGGAGAAAAGCAGCACCCGTGCTAGATTTTTACTGTGGAGGGTTTGCACAGCTTTTATGTCTCACAGCATATATATATTGCACAGCAATGAGCACAACCTCATAAGCTTAGAGTCCCTTTAGAGACAGCCAATTTAGTTCCAGTTGCCCACAGTAAGCTCAGAAACAGTAGGTCTCTCATTTCTTTAGATCTTCTCTTGCTTTCTTAACTTTACAGCCTCTTGGTAACATTTTCAAAAGCACGTAATGTGTCTGGGTACTGCGTTTGACAGCTGTCAAAAAATTTGACAAAATATCTACTTCAGGTCTTGCTTACTGTGCAGGTAGAGTTGCACAGGTCTCAGCAAGCAAACAGTGCTGGATGCTGCACAGCTTCCTGGGTCAGTCGCTCAGCATCTGATCCGTTCTGTGTTGCTGAGGCTCTTTTACTAGAGGTAATGAACTAGGAAGTTTAAAGCTTGTATATGTCACAATAAATTGCAGTTATTTGGCTGTTTTGAGTCTAGACTGATCGGCAGGCTTCAATTTTGAAGGTGATGTGGGCTTGGAGATCCTTTAGAACAAATTTCCAAGTTTGCTTCTCATTTTTCTCCTGCATCTCAATATAACTTGCTTTTCTGCTTAGGGTTCCAGTGCCTGTATTTGTGCAATTTTGTAAAATATAATCATGTGAAATTCTCACTCTTTGGTTACCTTCCCCACCAAAAAAGGTTATACACCACATGAATCTGAAGAAAGCTAGAAAATATGATCCCTAAAAACTCATATCCTGGAAAGTAAATATTTTCCCCTGTTGTGCATGACATTACCTGGGGAAACACAGACACACGTATCTCTGGATTCTCCTTCCTACTGCCACTCTCAAGAATGCTTTTCTTTCAATTAGTGAAAGAGGTTATGCTTTAAAGATGAAAGGATATCAAACTTGTAACTTTCTAAATTTCATGATCTGGGACACAAATTTGATAACACAACCAGAATTTTTAGAGCAGCTCTTCTCTTCATATTACCATTGCACAGGTAAAATGTATGATTTACAAGTGGCACTGTTGTAATCCTGTAGCCAGTGTTAGTGTTATGGAGCAATTGCGGTCTGTGAGTCTTGAGTGCAAGAAATCACAGACAGGGAATGTTTCTGAAATCTTGGTGCCCACACATGGAGTAATACCCACTATCCCATATGGATGAAGGGATAGATGCATTGCTGCTAACAGCACACTTTGTATCTAGAGAGTATTCACCAAGAAATATTCAGGCAGCAAAAGGGAGACTGAGAGTTACATAGTGCCAAAAGAGAATGTGGGATTGGGTTTTTGGGTTTGAGTTTTTTGGGTTTGTTTTTTTTTTTTTTTTAATCCTCTCCCCCTTTGCGCCACATTCTTGCAGACACTGTGCACTGGTTTTGCTTTTAATAAGAAAAAAAAAAAAGGTGACTTACTTCTTTGTAAAGGAGCAAACAACAATACAATCCAAAAAAAGAAAACTAATTTACCATAATCACTATCTCTCATCTCTGAGTATTATGATCTGCATTCCCCAGGCAATATGCTTCATTACATATTTGTAACCCACCTATATATGTGCAAACTGAATGTACATCTGAGGTGCATCACCTACTGCCACAAAACAGCTGTGTGTTAGTTCAGTTTCCACTGCAGCACTGGAAGGCAAAAAACTAGAGTGAAAACAAAATGATAAATGAGAATAAGAGTGGGAAAGAATTAGAGAGACAGAAGGAAAAAAAATCAATCTGTGCTTAGTTCCTGTGAAGAAAAATAATCTCCTCAATCAGAATGTAAACTCTTTGCAGCAGTGCTACACTTGTGTATCAAGTCGCTGAACATGACCCATTCATAAGACAGTAATAATATTAACTTTTAACTCCTTGATATAGCAGTGAATTTGCAGTGTCAGCAGCACAGAGTTTAGCTTCTGAAGAAAGAGCTCTCTTCATCAGGTCTCTGCATCTCTGAAAGACAATGGTAAACTCCTTACTGATTCTGGTTTTAGTCATCTACTAGAGAAGAAGTAACAACCAGAAACACCTTGCTTCTATATCCCTCTAGTAGAGTTCCTTGTCCATACTCTGTTAAAAAAATAATAATTAAAATTTAGCGGTATCTTTCTGAGATAAACAGGGCTAAGAATACAGACTAATTTTCGGCAAGCTAACTCAGATATGCAAAAACTGCCTGGATTCTCTGCCCAAAATAGAAGTTGGGCCTGCCCTGGGTGAGAGGGCTCTCTGGAAAGCTGCTTCTCCTGCTTCTCTCTGCAGCCACGTAGCAACCAGACGCGGCCACGGCAGTGAGTGGAAGATTTCACAGGATGGCTGAGGCAGGAAGGCACCTCTGCAGACCGTCTAGTCCAGCTCCCCTGTTCAGAGCTGGGTCAGCTAAAGCAGGGTGCTCAGGACCATGTCCGGTTGGGTTTTGAACAATTCCAATAGCTTTGAATCCCTCTGTTGATCCACATCCCTGCTGAAGAAGTTTTCTCTGAGTCTACAAACTGAGTAAACTTCTGACAGAAATTCAGATGTTCAAAACTTTGTTTTTTTTAGTCTCTACATGACTGTCAGCTTAAATTTTGCATTAATACCTTTACCCTAAGGCTCAAAACAACTGCCATAAAATTAATTATGAGTGGGATGTAGTTATTTTTTAATATATTTAAGATTTTTCACAGTATCAATCCTAGTTCTGATCTCAGTCGCTTAGATAAAACAACATCCTGTGAGATAAGCTTTGGTTTGTAACAAATGGCGGCTACTGTGAGTCTATAATGAGGAGTCTGACACTGAGCTGGAGTCGTCTATATTTGTTATTTGGAAGAAGTGGGTTTCCATCTCATTAAAACCAATGGGAGTCTTTAGACACACATCCAGCAGTGGGCTCAGTCAGAGGCTTCAGAAAAGTGACTTTTGATTAAGCTAGAAATGTCAAACTATCAAAACTTGGAAGAAACTGGGGTAAGGAGGTGAGAGAGACTACCAGTCCAGCTATGCATCTATAAACTTGGATTAAAACTCAGAATTCTGTACGTGTTAGTTTTAGAGTTAATGGTGGAAAGTATGGCACATGGTGGGGCGCAGGAACCGGTTAACGAAGATGTGATAGAATGCAAAGGTGAGGGTCTGTGCTTGGTTTTAAGACTACGCATGTTTCTTTTTTGACTTTAATAATTAGACTGACATCATGGCACTCTGAAACTGAAACTTTGAGGTACGTGGAAGAGGTAACATCTTGGAAATAGCTCTAATGGGCAGAGTGATGCAATGTAATATACCACATAAAAACTGAGAGATTTGTCTTTTGTCCTTGAAATAATTACCTCATTGGTTCAACCTTGGCTTTTTACAGTTCTCCTTTTTATAATATGACATATGTTGAAAAATGGTGCATGATACCCTACAAATGGCAGAAAAGATAATGGGATAGGACAGCTTTTAGGATTGCTAAAAAGGCTAAAGACTTGCTCTAAACCATGAATTATACCCAGTGTCAAATTAAAGATATGCTGTTCTCCACACATAAAATGCATTTTAAAAATATATTTTTGAGAAGAGCAAATAGATAGCCAGTGTTTTATGAGAGTTGTTTGTTGGGTTTTTTTTAAACTTAACAACAAAACCAATCTGAACCCAATTTTTGTGGATCTGGTGCACATCTGGTTACCTAATAAACGTGGTAAGAAGATAGCAGCAAAGATTTGGTGCATTATTTTAATGCCCAATGATTTAAAGCAAGAGCTGACAGCCACAGTAAAATTTCTGTCTGCAGTACTGTCCATTTTGTGACCAGACAATAGGTGCTCAGCCCTTAAAACACTTGACTGAGACATGGCACCAGGAGCTGGCACTGAGGTCCTTATACTCGGCTGAGAAATCTTTTTTCTGCTGTACTACATGCATCACACTTAGACTCTCTATATTCTAGAGAGTAAATCAAACTGAATGAATTTTAGCTAAGTACATGCTTTTAGTCTTATGTCAATGTACATGTAAGATATTGGAAATGAAGAGCTTAATAAGGTAATTAACCAGAGTGAACTATAACCCAGGAAGGGAGAAGGGGTAGGGAAGTCAAATCCCTCAACAGCAGAGGAAAGGAGTAATGCAGGAAACCTACAGCACTACCATATCTGTGTCTTTGCTCTCAAGAATTGACTAGTCATGGTAAGAGTCTGCAATCCCTTGTCTCCAGTACAGTATGAAACACGAAGGAGTTGGGGTCCTGGGAAG
Organism: Aptenodytes patagonicus; assembly: GCF_965638725.1. Classification (NCBI taxonomy): domain Eukaryota; kingdom Metazoa; phylum Chordata; class Aves; order Sphenisciformes; family Spheniscidae; genus Aptenodytes; species Aptenodytes patagonicus. Next base: position 73,528,730 of record NC_134951.1, read on the forward strand.
ACAGGATTGCTGGGGGTCAGCCAAGATAGATTCTCAGTTCTGAAATCCCCACGGCATCCCCAGACAGGGGAACAGCCAGTCGCCAGGCTCTGCCTGTAGTGCTGCTGGCTGGAAAGCAGCTCCCGTGGGAGTTGTCACACCTAGAGACAGTCTTCATCAATGGACAAGATGTCTATTTGTTTTCCACTTGGTAATTTTGTTGAATAAACTTTGTGATCTGTATTTAGGCTGGGCTTTGATAAACTCTCCTAACTCGTATTCATCTTGTAACTTTATCTGACTTCCGGAAGCATGACTTCTAGGAGAACGTGATTTACAGAAGCCATTCTGTTTCTTCTGAGAAAAGCAATCTCCTCCACTGGATAGAGAGACTTGGGCTGAATGTATCTGTCAATCCAACACAAAACAGAGAACATTTAAAATGTGCAGTTCGTATTTCCTTGGCAAGCTGTGTCAGAGAAGAGAGAGTTGTCTTATGACTCCCCAAATCCTTCTGTCACACTTATATATTGTTAGAGGAACTGTCTACTGGAAATAACCTGAATCCATACAAAGAACAACCAAAATAGAAATATACGCCTCTTACCTATACAGACCTGGAAGCTGCATCTTCCCTTGAAAATTAAATGCTAAAACATTGTTTAGAATAATGAATATAATCTGAAGGATTATGCTTCCCCACAAACTTGTCCTATAAATACAAATTCAGAAATGAATAGAGAAATTATTTATACATTATTTATATAAATACAAGGAAATATAAGGGTAGTTAAGGAAAAGAGAACTGGGAGAGACCTTAGTAACTTCTTTGCTCTGAGTGAGATGAAGCACATTTAGATCCCCCCTCACAGACAGTGGCAAAGCTCGCCTGTGAAGACTGCTAGTGACCAGAATCACAGACCTTTCTGGATTATTTGCATCATTGGTTAACCTTCTTTGTAGTTAAAATATTTTCCCTAATATATAAACTAAATGTCTGATACTTCAAGCTAATTGCTTTACATCCTGCGTTCTGAGGATCTGCCCAACTGTTGTCTACCAGCATGGAGAATTAGTGTGATATTTCCACCTCAGCCTCTCCTTTATAATTACATAAAACAGTTCTTGCTTTTTTTTTTTTCCTTAAATAAGACCTATGACCATTTTTATTGCTTTTCCATTGATTCCTTCCCTTTTTTTTTGAAATAAGGAGTGGACCACACTGCTTAAAGCTGGCTACAGTTCAATGCTTGAGGATGGTGCTTCACACCATTACTGGCAGAGGAGAATAACTACAGTTTATGCCGTAGATATTCCCTTGGTGTTTTATGCATTCTAGAAGGACATTTTTTCTGCATTACCATTTCATTACTGATGCATATTCAGGTCATATACTACTATTACAGCTCCAGATGCAGTATTTCTGCTTATTCCTTAATTATACATTTTGCATAACAGCATTCAGTTTCCTCCAGGCATGGCATTTTCACCTTACTTTTTATCCACTAAATACTAATGATTGCAGGGTAATTCTTCAGTTTCTTAAACTCAGCTTGAATTACTAATTCAGTGTCACCTCACAGTTCAGTGTCACCCAGGAATTCAATTAACTGTTTAAAATATCAATTAGACTCTTGCACAGGACCCCATTTGAAATGCCCTAAAAAATCTCAGAGCACTGCTCAATGAATGGCTTTTTCAATCAGCACCAACTTTCTGATGATTTCACGTAGACTGTTTTTTCCCTAGGTCTCTGAAAACACTAAAATTAATTTATATAGAGTCTGAAGTTCCCCCTTCTATGCACTAGGGCAGCTATCCCACCAAAGGAAGAAGTTAGTCATGTTGATGTGATTTACCCTGACAGCTCCACACTGACTGCTTCTTAGCGCTTCCCAATCTCTATGGTTTATACCAATAACTAATTCATTTCTTCCATGACCTTTCTGATCTAATGTCCTCACTTAAGACAAGCTCTGCGTTTCCCTTCTGCAGTGCCCTGGGGGCTCACCATGCCTTCTCAAATTGCCAGTTCCTGGGGATTGTTTTGGCCAATGCTAGGGTAAGAAAGGGCCTGTCATCATGAGCACACATCCTCCCAAACTGCCTGTTCATGGTCACTGTGGTGACACAGAAACCAAAAAGGGATAGCAGACATTTTCATTGTGGTCCCTTTGGTGGCACAAAGGGTAATGGGATGTTTAAGTCCCAAAACGAATAAAGCCATGCAGATTGACTTCAGTTGAAACCGAGCAGGTAACCATGGCAACAGGAAACCAGAAGCACAGATTATTGCATCGACAAACACTACATAGCCAGGCTCCCTGACATTCTTTGTCCTGACACTAGGTTTAGTACAAAAGTTTCTCCCCCGTGAAATCATAGTTTGAAATCTACAGGGAGACAGGCCTGCACCAGTTTATTAGTACAGCATTGTAAATGCCACTCTGAAATCTGTTTTCAGACATCTCCACTCAGCTCCTGTTTTATCTTTTGTCCATCTGAGATTTGCTAGCCTCTGCTTATGGTTTTGTTACTTTTCAGATGACACTTTCTAACTAAGACTTCTATCTCCCCCATCTTGATGGCTCACCCTTGTAAAGTTTCCCTCTCTCCCTAGGTGACAAGTGTTTCTGCATTCAAAAGGAGCTGTGACTTCTACTGCTTTAGAAAAAAAAAACACCAAACAGTTCCTGAAAATAAATTCCTTAGTTGCAGGCTTACATTTTTCTTTTATTCTTAATTGTGCTCCAGATTGCTAGAGGCAGACAAGAAGGAAGGGAATAGAAATGCCTCAGCCAAGGGATTCTCTAGTAATTGTCACTGGAGAAAATTCTGACTGTGCTTTACAATCAACCAGTCTAAAGAAATAAATGAATAAAATAACAATCCTTTGTAGCAGGAATAATTTGCCCTTCCCACATCTTCAGACAGTGAAAAAAATGGTCCTTCAATCTTCCTTTAAAAACAGAAGAGCAAATAATGAGAGTCAGTCCAAGGCAGGTAATCATCCCCACTGGATCGTGCATCCCACTAAAATTTGCTCTGATTTTTCATTAAAAATAGGTCTCTGAAACTTACTGGAGGAAGATGTCTTAACATCAAATATACCAAAAGAAAATAATATACAGTTATTTCCTGATTTGTAGGATCCTGTTTTGAAATCAGCCATTCTGACAACACTTACAGTCATAGTGAAGCCATCAAAAAGCTCCATTAATTCTAGCACAATGAGGAGAAGGGGCAAAAAGTACTCCTTACCACGGTCAGTGCTTCTAGATGTCCTTTATGTTGAAATATGCTCTATAATCGCTGCTCTTATGATACCAAGTATTCAGTATGCTTGGACATATATCAAAACCTCCTACGATTTCAGATCCCACTTGTGGGCAAGATTCACCAGCAGCAAGTCTGGATATGTTCAATGGTGATTTTTCTGTGCACGTAGATCATGATAGAGTAAGGGCCAGTATCATAAATATCTGTCTCCTTTAATGCAGACTACCTCTTGCTCTCAATTTATCTAAGCAGAGAAGACCAGCATTAATCAGCAGTAGGTCTCACACCCCAAGTGAGTGCAACAAAGCACTGGTACAGTCTATCAGTAATAAGGAGGGCTGCCTTTATGGGAGCTTTTATCTCAAAAACCTTTGCAGCATGATCCCAAATCTGAATCACCGGTCCTATAGCCTCCTGAGAAACAACACACCCCAAAGCAAGCAAGTATAAAACTTGTGGATTTTATACTTCTTAGGACAATTTTTTTTTTTTTTTTTTTACAGAATGAGATTATTATCATTAGCTAGAAGAAGCCTCGTTAGTTTTAAAATAGGTATTTTTATAGACAACCCTTAGATGCTTACAAAATACAAATGAAGAAAAGGAATTGTCCCTCCATTACTTATCGGAGAACACATGAATAGATTTGCTATGCAGACTCCCAGCCCAGCTATTGAATTTGCTTCTTCTTGCTAATAAGGAAAAATTAAAAAACCAATCTTTTTTCCATATGGTCCCTTGGTTATTCTACCATCTGTGTGGCAGCTGCAGCAGTGAGGAACTTTATGTAAAAATGTATCTTTCTTCAATGTATCTTTTTCAAGAAAATTTTCTTAAAGCCTCAGTGTTTGACTTTGATTAGAATTGCAGTGATCAAGCACAGGATTTAAACTCAGATGGATTATTAAAATTTACAAATCAAGAGCACATGCATTAAGGTAATCTAGCATCTTTGACTAGAGCACCAAAATGACATTATGCTACAAGATATTTGTACATAAACACTCCTGAAAGTCAAAAGGTCGATCTTTATATGCCTTTTGAACCAAGATAAGTTATGTATTATAGCTCTTTAGACAAGTTCTAAATCTTTAGTATTTCTGATCAATACAGATAAATAGTGATCTATACTCTGTGTGTGAAGAGGCATAATTTGGCAATTTACAGTAATACAAAATTTGTCAAAACAGATCTTTCAAAGAGATTCAAATGTGAAGCGCTTTTGCCTGTAATCTTTGCTGAATTGCCTCAGAACAGCTTCTGCAAAGAATGACTTACATATTCTTTAGTTTAAATCTTTGGAGCAACCTTTCAGCTGTAATACTTGAATTTTATTTTAAATTAAACCAATGACTTCCAAATAAAATCTAACAAACTAGTAATTCTTTGAAGAGCAGGCAACTATTACCTTGGCCTAGGAAAACTTTACAGCCCTGCTGTTTCATGGCTGGGAGATGTGAGCACGTTTTCTTATTTGCTGAGAAGTCCAGACGGATAGAATAGATATCCTGAGAACATAAGGAGTTGTCTACTCTGTGTTTGTCTTACTGTGACCATCACAAGTGCCAGCCTCAAAATATTGCTAGCAGAAAGTTTTCAACTCCCTGCTGAGGTGACGCTATTCTTCTTCTGGCTAGAATGCCACAGTGGCAGATGTGACCACAGGAACTCCAGGAGATTTATAGTGATCTGGAGCAACAGTTGGGGGTCAGGGAAGATACCCAAAGGCATAAAAAATGGCCATAAAACCCTAACTTTAACAGTCCAAATCCCTTTCAAGGTGTCAATAGATGGTTATCTATTTTTATTTCTGTTCCTACCACCTTGAGGAAAGTAAGAAAAGTTCATGGAAGGCAGTGAAATGCGTCAATGACATCACTGCATACAGGCTTATGCATGTAATGAAGAGTGCAGATGAGATCATCCTTTCTTAACCATTGTGATACACATGAGGAATATCCTTGTAATTGTTCTCTGAGCAGTTATAGGTTCCTTTTCTGAGGCTGTGTAACAAGCAATTGAAAGGTTGAGAAAGATGGAAGAAAAATTTAACAAACTCATGTTATAACTTCATTTTCTGGACAGTAATGTCAGTAATAATCAACAAATATCTTACTAATTATTACCTCCACCCATTGCTTTGACTGGTCAGTGAAAAGGAGTCTCTTCTGTATATTTTAAAACATGAATATATTCTAAAAAGTTGATTTATTTATTTTATCCCACTTCATATTCTATACCATTTTTTTGAATATTCTACATTTTCTCATTCCCAAATCTGAAAAAGCAAAAAGAAGAGTTTGCGCCTATCAAAAAGAACAGTCTCACTTCCTACCTGATTCTGTCAGCTAATTAAAATAAGAATTGCTCATCACTAACTCTTTCTTATCGGCCACAAGAGAAGCATACAGCCTGTGCTCTAGTAGTCTGAGTGGGAATGTGTTCAACAAAAGGATCTCAGTGTCTCATCAAGAGCAATGAAATTTGCAATAGCAATTCGACAGACTTTATTAGAAAGATTTGCTTCAATGATTTGCCCGCAACCACAGCAAAGGCTCTAAAGGGGAAAAGAATGCAAGACAAAGGAATTGTTGAAGAATTAAAATGAGTGCTGATTACAATTGCAATGAACAACATTTTGTACAAATGTCACTTTTGTATAGTTTTAAAGTGCCAGCTTGATTCTAATTTTCTTACAGTAGTTAGACAGATGGTGAAACCTGAATATACAAGTCAAGGACTAAATTCTAAATAGATGTACTGAAGTTTAGTTGCATCCGTCAGGTTGTTCCTTTGAAGAAAAACTGTTTCACCTAGAGATGCTGAAGATGACCAGAGTCTTTGAATGAATATCAGGTGCAAAATTTTAGACAGTCACACAGGAAAACTTTGAGCTATAAGACTGAAGGGGAAACCTGTGTTTAAAACTGAAATTTATGCTTGAGTTTTCTTCTTTGGCCTAATGCTTTCACTCGTGAACAACTAAGGCCATTCTAAAGTTATGCCCCATCTTTACCATTCCTTATCACAGTGTAACTAACTGCAGATTGTTGTAAATTAATATATCACACTACACTATACCTGAGCTTTGTGCATGAGTCAGTGCAGCAGTTAGTAAAAATGAACATGCTATTTATTAAATGATCCTTGAACTGTTTGAAATATGACCTTTGTGGTAAATTTGTAACTTCACCATTTGTTTTACTATTGTCCACTATCAATGGAAGTGCAGCTTGTGCCACCCCAATCTGCCATCAATTTCCTGATCTTTCTGTTAAAACAGATAATTAATTACATGCAATAAAATTTAATTAAAAGAATATTAAGACACTAAAAGGTCATGTACTCCAATTTCATGCTTGCATTTCCTACATTCATCTGTGCAATCATAACTTGCCCACTTTATTCAAGACACCACTGTTTTGAGGCCATATTTGCTTTTTACAGGCAGACTGGCTCATTCAGTGTAGTTTGGATACCTTTTTATTGTTTCCCTTTGTTCATCATGCAGCCCTACTGCTTATTTACTGCATGCTACTTAAATACTGCTGTGAATACAGAATTATTAATTTATTCATTGGCTTTTCTTTGAGGATCATCCATGCAGCATTTGCGCACTTCAAAAATTAGTTTAACCTTTCTGGAATATGATTGTTGAATTACAGTGTTCTCATCTTCCAGAGGGGGGACTATAGCAAAATGACACTAATATCACAAGTGCACATTAACTTAGAATGACCAACTTGAGATGCTGCAGGACTGGTTTTTCAGGCAACTTAACATTTTATTTTATATGCTCCAATTACAGATCTCACTGCCTGTGTCCGTAGGCTTCCCAATATTCTGCAAATTAGCAACATACTAGTGACCTGCCAAGATTCAATAGTGTCACTTACATTACTTGTTCAATATCACCATCAGATCTGTGTGGCAGAAACAAGCATGGAAACCATTTTGCAGCACAGTATTTAGCTGTCAAAATTAAGACATATTTTATAACCTTCTATCTCATTGACAACCACCCTTCCATTTTCTGCATCAGTCGAGGCAGAGGTTCTCTGGACAGCAATGTCTTTGCCTGGTTAATTCTTTGAGCACTGGCTGCGTGCATCCTTGGGAAATGGCATTCTAGCTTCTTCTAACTCTTGAAAGTTTGACTTTGCATGTGTAACTGCTAAAAATGTAGGAAATAACAGATAAAAATGCATTAAACTTTAATAGACAGAAATTCCAACACAAAACAACTTTGTCTTTCAAAGCATTTATCAAAAAGTTTGTGATCAGGCCTCAGCTAACAGAATAACTGCTAACAAATAGGAGACTGCCAATTCTATGAAACAGTGCCTCTAGAAGATACAGTAAACTTTTGCCTATAGTTTTTCAACTATTTACTGACATCAAAGTAATATTGAGACTCAAAAGCAGAGATCAATTGCAATGAGGCGTTAAGTGATAGGGATTATTGTTTTACCCTAGCAGTAAGCAAACTCAGCAAATCTTAGTAAAAACTAACCACATTTATGAAGTTGACAGCAGACTTTTAGCCCTCAGGGTGGCACAGTAAAATGGCTGCAAGAATTTAAAATAAATAAAAACAATTTATTCCTTCTCTTCTGCCCCCAAAATCTTTATTCTGAAAAACAGTGCTTTGCTCCTAGTTTCCCAAAAACATGAGCTTAGAGCAGGCACAAAAATAAAAAAAAAAAAGTCTGTAAGGAAACAAAATTATATGTAGAGTTAGGTATTTTCCTTTGTCAACCTTGTCAGAAAAAAAAAAGAAAGATTCAGCAATAGAAAGCTCTTTGGGAGCTTTCATTCATGCTGATGATTTTCAGTGTTTGAAATAAAAATAAGAATCAAAATATTGTGTTTAGGATTTCTTGAACAAAATCCACTCAGATCAAAATAAATAAATTGATCAAATTGATCAGATTGATTTAAAAAAATAACTTTTTCTCAATTTAACTAAGACTGATGAAGACCTGGTCATGTGCTGTGCCCAATTTAAGATACAAGAGAACTTTAAAGTAAAGAAGGGAAGTGATTAGAAAAGTCAGGCTTTCTGTGGTCCTTCAGATGACCTTTTGGTAGCGAGGTGTCTCACTTTTTCTGTGTTCTGTTTCCTGAACCTACTTTATTTTAAAATCTGTCCACTCTCCCAAAATGAGTATTTCAGTGTAAAAAAATTAAGAAATGTTCTGCTGCTTCTTTGAAAGCATTAAAGACGTGAATTTGTGTCCAAACCTTTTATTTAACCCAGGATGAATACTTTTCAATGACAATTTTTCCAACAGTTGACAGAAAAAAAAATCAGTTACTTACTGTACAGCTGTAGTTAAAAGCACCTGAAAACTGCATCTTAACATGGACATTAATGGACAACCTGTCCTTTAGATGTCATCACCCAGGCTGCCCACAGCGTCCAGAAATACAAAAAGTTGATGAAGTCACATCTTCATGTCACTGAAGGACACAATCCCTCATCCTCGATCTTAATGAGTGGCAACATAATCAACACAAGCAAGAACCCGTTGAGCATTTATAAAGCCATGGGTTCTCTGGTGGCTGTGCACTCTGTCCCAGAATGACAGAAGCAGAATGAAAGCAACCCTTTGCCTACCTGCTGTATTCATATCAGGTTCAGAGTCTATATTATAGACACTTACACACATTTTATCACTGCACCAAGGCATTTCTTTAAATCAGAATTTGCCTCTCCCATTCTCAAGTAACATTACCCATGGGGACAAAGCTGTGCCTCCTGAAAATGAGCAATGTAACGGACAGTCTCAGGATACACTAGGTTGGAAGGTAACCTGGCCCAGTCCCCTGCTCAAAGCATGACTGGCTTCAAAGCTGGACTCACCTCAGTTTCCTCTGCTTCTGCTAAAGTGTTTGGCTCCAGCTGCCCAAGCACGAAAGCTTCAGCATTGTCCCCAGTTTAAAAGGCTGTGAGCTCTCTTTTACCCTAATAAAGCACTCTTTCAGGCCAATACAAATAACCAAAACAGGTGTTTCAAACTGAAAAAAAATGTATATATGATTAGCGGGTTCTCCAGACAGACAAGAAAGAGAAACAAAACCGCTTCCACCAGCATAGATGTAATCCACATCCTGAATTCCAGTCCACTTTGGAAACTTGAGAGGCCTATGAGCAACAGTGTTTCTGACAGCATAATGCTAATTTATTTACATTATGAATTAAACGCCATGCAGTAATATGTTTGTTTTTCCTCAAAAAAAAATACTGCATTGTTGATTGGGAGCAAACGATAACGTTGCTTTGTGAATTCATTTTGTGTCTATTCAGTACTGTATTTAAATTTTATATGTGGGAGTTAGGGTAGTTTTATTATTTTTCCCATTAGCTTTATTTTTTAACATGAAGCGTGAGCTAGCCTACTCCAATTAGAGATATGGGTATCTTTATCACAGAGTAGTTATATTTACAACATACTGTAAAATGTTTTCCCTTGTACAGTAGTTGTCTGTTGCATGCTGCAACATTACATTAACTCAGTCAAGATAATTAATTTATATTTAAAGAATGCTAAGCATACAATTCACATTATAAAATGAAGTAAAAAATATGCAGATAAATGTAGTGAGCATTTCTATTTCAACACACAGTGATTTGTAGAATTATATTTGGCAAGAGCATTAAAAAGGAAGCACTATATTTCTGTTGAGCATGGATACCATGGAAATGTATATTATGAAGTAAGACTATATACAGCAGGCAGGGTTTTCACTAGATGCCATCTCCTTCCATTTCCACAACATCTCACCTTTTGTTTTTTCATCCATGATCTTTCATCTGCTTCATTAATACTTCCATCTCACCAAAATTTATATATTTGCTTTTCAAGTTATATTCCAGGTTCAGTGACTCAGTCAGGTCTGTAAGCAAGTGACTGTCTACCTGAAACAAGGCGCCAGTTCTCCTGCATCATCTGGAAGTACTTGGTACATTGACAGAGATACTCAATAGAACCTCCACTGTAAGCAGGTCCAGAGGCAGCTTAACCCCTCATTGAGGTCCATGCTTTGGCTCTCCCCATGGCAAATTCCCTAAATCGTGCTAGATGGGAGCTCCACAGTTTGATCTCATGCTCCTGTGGAAAAACAGGCCAACATCTTAGACGTAAACCCTCACATTCTTACAGTCCATTTGTTTCTCTAAACTACTTAAGTCCTGGTATACTTTTAAGCCAGAAATATTTCAGTGTTATTGTATGCTATGCCTACATAATATTACTTCCTATGTCTCTTGTGCTTCCCCTTAGCCATTAGGAAAATGTCTCATTTAGTCTCTCAGAAAGGTCCAGTGATAGATGCTACTTGCAGTTAACATTAAATATTTGATGCACCAAAGCACTGCAAACATATTTGAAAAGAGATTAGGTTTTGATTTGTTCTGTATATTATTCTGTTGGATTATTGACTTAGGTTTTTTCTTTTATTCGTCATCTCTTGTTCCAAGTTATTATTACCTTCCTGGTCGCAATAACATAGCTTTCTGTGAAGCTTAGCAGTTAGCTAAGAAAAATAACTGAAAATCTATTAGCACAAAAAATACTGATTCTTGGGTATGACCAGTTCCACCCTAAAGCCACAGCCTGCTGGCTGTGCACGCCTTCTCTCCTGAATGCTGTGAATTCGCCATATTTGTTCTGTATGGAAGTAAAGCCTATACACCAATACAGATCCTTCAGCAGCTCTCAGTTCACTTGTTTTTCACTTGTAATACAGCTATCCATGGCATTGTCTTGTTAATATTAGTGCCTCTGTGTGCTGACAACTGATTTAAATGAATTGTTAATGGAACAGTTAGTCATCAGATGACAACTTTTCAATTTAAAATTCTCACACAAGTTAAATGAGACAACAGCTGTTGTGAAATACAAGAAATAGGATTAAATCTGTAGCTGAATATTGCCAAAAGTTCTGGTCATCTCATTTTCAAAAAGTTATAGGGGAAAGAGAAAAGTACAGAAAAGCTCAATAAGGATAATCAGAGGTGTAGAATGGCTTCTCTGCAAGGTGACATTGAACAGGTTCTTCATCTAAGAAATGAAATAGTTGAGGGGGCGTAAGATAACAGCACATAAAATCACAATTCACATGAAGAAGGAAAATAAGAAATTACTATTGACCTCAAAGAGCTGAGGGAATCAGAAGGCAATATAAGGTGAGAGATTTAAAACAATCAGGAAGAAGTATTTTTTATGATGTGTATAATCACACAGTAGAATTTATTTTCCCAGGTTGTTCTGGATGTGAAAAGTATAAATGGGATCAGAAATGGATTTGACAAACTCAGGGAAGTCGAAGTCATGGAAGAAGTGTTTACTAATGTCCAGTAAAGTTTATGACAGCAGCAAGCCAAAAATTTATCTGGAAGCCTTCAGCAGCTTTGTGTAATGGTAAAATAAGATCTCAAGGGTCCACAAACAGAGAGATTTTGGAAGTTGACAACATTTTTTCAGGTACCTTGAATAGCTACAATAGGAGAAAATAATTGTCCATAGTTGCTAACCTAGAGATAAGTCGATTGACCAGAATCAGCAGAGCTGTGAAAGTCCTCCACGGCTGAAGGAGAGAAATCTTTTTGCATGCGTAGGGAAGGTACATGAACGGGGATGTGACGGAGACACTGATTTACAAACAGAAGAGAGGTCTCCAGCACCTACTTTCACATGAACACAAGATGTACAGCAGAAGCTTCTGCCTGGGTATCCTTTTCTGTCTTTTTATGCTGCACAAATCGAGCATCAAGTCTCAGGTTTTGAGCACTGGACTAATCTTGCAAAAAGGCAAAAATCTGAGTTCTGGGACACAAATCCTGAGTTGCAGGGACAGCTTCATATGTGAATGGAAGGCTGGGCTGTCCGAGCAGACACCGAAGCCTAAACTCTTCAACCCTGTCATTGCACCATCCTGTTATATCAGCAACACTATTTACTCTTCCTCTGCTTTTTTTGATAGCTCTTTAATACTTTTGGCAAGACTGTTTCTACAGAAACTTTAATGATTTGTGGTTTGGTAACTCATATTTAAAAGCTTATGCTCTCTTAAGCATGGAGATGAAATTTATTTGTTTTATCAGGGTCTAGGCCTACATAGATGATACTGGTGTTAAAACACCTTTATTTTTATGAAGTTTATGGTTATCCAGTGGTATGGGTTTGAGAATGATATTTTGATTTGTGTTTTAAATTAGGAGACTGGATAAAGGAGGTGTAAAGGGATTAAAGGACTACTTCAAGGGTGACACAAAACACCTTCTTCAGATTCACCAGCTTACAGTAAAATACTGCATTATTGATTAATGTTCTGAGTTATTCCACATCCTTCAATTATGAGACAGTATTTACCATATCCCTTAAGTGAATCAACACTCTTCAGAAAATAATACATCTGAAGAAGAGCAGGATATACAGACCAAATTCTGCTTAGGCTTAACAGCTATTCTGAAGTTTAGCTAACTCTTTATTGAAAAATTCCCTCTGCCACAGGAAATCCAGTAAGCACCACGGAAAATGAAGACAGTGTATTGATTGCAGTAGCATTATTCGAGTCCTACTTTAAAAGTAGGAATAATTATTTTCAGGTGATTCCAAATCATTTCTGATTATAATATTTCAAAGGAGGAGATTTCCATGATTTTCCTAAGGCATATATATAAGCATGACCACCCAATGTAAAATAAGCAGTGATATTACCAAGAGAAACTTCAATAAACATACACTTAGAGGCTAGAAGTCATTTAATTTATTATTATTTATTAATTTTTAAACATCAGCAACTGCTCCCGTAACTTGCACTTTCAGACATTATATATAGACACATCTTGCCCTTATTACCAGCCAAAATGCTTTTTTATGGGTCCTTTGACTTGCTTTTAAGTGCTATACCTTTTAAGTATTATGTCTTTCCATGTCAGATCTTCTGTCTTCATTATTATTCTTAACTTCCACAAGTTTCACTGCTGCTAACAAGCCACATGAGGTAATTAAAAATAAATAAACCAATAAAAAAATCCCACGAGGACACAAGAAACAGCTAAGTAGCCATCATCAAGCCCTGAAATAACTGTAACAACACACTGAACTATAACCAACTGTATAGGCAAATAAAAAAATTATTCAGGCATGAGGGAAAAGTGATTCTTTTATTTACAAAACCAATTTAATAAGCCAGGATTAAGACATAAAGCCTGGGAAAGAGAGGGAGGAAGAACCAGAGTGACTGCTCACTGGGAATTAACACCAGAACATGATAGTACAGCTGGACCATAACCCTACACTCCAGTAACTTTGCAGTTTACCAAGCTGAGCATCTGTGCAAAGCCACCTAATCCTGAAACAGCAAAGTTTTGACTTTACTCTCAGGGATATCTTACCCTTGAACTGGGGACTCCATAGAATACACCAGTAATTTCATCTTGGTAGCATGGGGTGATTGACATGGAAATAAGCATTATTTTCTTTTTTAGTGGATAATACGTTTTAGCTGCCCAGATACTGGTTTTGACAGAGCAACAAAGCTGACCACACGTAGGGAATTGATGCAACCCTTTCTCTGACATTTCAAAAGTCAGTGTCACACAGGCATTGGGGACAATGAGAACCCAAGAAATCATGTGCTCAGAAGTATGTGGATATATCAGATCTCCCCATGGAGCAAAATCAGCTGTACTTCAAATATTTAGGGACAGAGCTTTACAGGACTCAATTTTCTTAGGCCCACAGCACAGACACTTGCAGTGGGATACAGAATCAACAAAGCTTCTGCTGAGATTATCTAGCTAAAGCTATCTGAACTTCAGCTGAGGGAATGCAGTGTTACTTGTCACTCACTTAAAGGAATTGAAATTCCACGGAAATGCTCATAGGGCTTTTTTAATATGATCAGCTAGCTGTAAAAGGTCTAAATCATTATCTTTTGCTATAGAGGAAATGCAAGTTGTGATACTTTCTCATCTCATGCCCTGGCATTTCCAAATTACCATTCTTAAGCAGCAGAAAAGAGGAAGAGACTAAAACGAAATCTTTCTTTAGTAGTATAATCCAATTAATATATATATTTTTTTTCTTTCTAGACTTCCATCAGTCTTGCAAATATGGACCTCTTTAATGGGAATGTATCTGATATAGTACAAAACCAAAATCCAGAGTATCTAGATGATCTAAAGAAGTGGGGCATGTCAAACTTAGTTAACTTTTTAGATATGGGGAATTCCCATTCATCTGCAACATCAGAGGCCTGATTCTTCACTCCCTTATTGTGCAGAAACTCATTATGGAAATAAAGCTATTAATTTCAGTGGGATTTCTCACTGCAGAAAACAATAAACTGCACAAATATAGGAGTACAGTGTGGTCTTTGGGTAAATCCTAATTTGTCCAGAAATTAAAAGGCACTCAAAAACCCCCTAAAACAAAACTTATCTCAAGGTACCCATGCAAGTTTTCAGTACTAGTGACAGGAGAATTATATCTGCTGAAGGTTTTGAAAGAAAGTATCCTATTCATTTTTCCACAAGAAGAACTTTCCTTTTTCTCTCATTAAATGAAGGCAAGGTTTGAAATTCTAAATCTATGCAGAAAATGAAAATTCCATTCCACAAATGGAATTTCAGAATTTGATTTTATTTCAGATTGGAACAAAACGTTTAAAAAACTTAAATTCTCTGGCTATACCTAGAGGGTATGAAGATTAGTGAGTTTCAGAACCCTGTGTCTACATATCACCACAGCTGGTTTTGTCAGCTAAATTTGTGATCTCATAACAGACAATAAAGGAATAGTTCAACAAAGTCTTTAAAGCTTTACAAACCCATGAAGACTGCTGTTAATTATATGGCATTAATTACCCTTAATCTTGAATTCTCTTCTGATTGAATCCAAATCCTTTCAAGACCTTTCACAGGATCAGTGTATGAATAAATAGTCTGACATTACCAGATTTTCCTATTTACTCTCTCAATTAATATTTGCATGACACTGGCTTTTTTCCAGAGCTTTCATGTTTTCATGATGCACAGATACGTTTCAAAATCAGTATTTATGGTAGAAAGAACTTTTCCAATTCTTATAGTACCATTAGGTGCAAGTTATCTGACAGTGTACATTTAGAAACATTTAACTTTAATAACTGCTGGTTTATACAATCTGTAGTTACTGATGTGCTGGCGTATAATTAATGCTGTAAAATATCAATATATCATCTTTACTGCTAAGTATATCATCCTGCTACTTTCCAGGAGAGGACAGAGTTTCCAATACAGAAAATAAATATACATTTTTAAAATGTCTGTGTTTTCCAGAACATCAGAGACAAGGCTAAGATTTCAGGTGTTCCTGGTGATTATAAGCAGAAAAAATGTTCTCTTGTAGAGGTATATTTTTCCAGTGATACCTCTTAGCAATTGTCTGTTGCTTCATTGTACTCACTGCTAGTATTTTTTTCTATTTTTGTAATTTCTGAGGCCTGTAACTGAATCAGGAGTCTTTTATTCAAAGAAAGGGCATAAGAGCTGTTATAAACAACTACCCAGTAGTGAGCAGCAGTTTTTATCTATGTTAGTCAATGAAATTAATCCAAATAACCTGTAATATAATTGTTCTATTAGATAATTTCTTTTTCTCTTTGAACATGTGGGTGGATTAGGCTTTTGGACATCTAAGTCCTGCTAAGACAGAGCACCTCCTGAGAGTGGTCTCTACCCACTCTTTTCTGATGCTGTGAGAGAAACCCCTATATACTTGGAGAGAATTTGGGCAAGGATGTTTTTGAACAGACTTTAACACAGAAAGAGGCTATGTTTGGCAGATTTGGCAGCCTCTCTGGAGCTTCCTTTCTGCTTCGTTCGGGAGCTCTGCAATGTGCCCAGGTCAGACAGAGCCTAGACCAGAGAGCAGCCCCATGTCTGCTCCCAGATCCAGGCTCTTTCTGAAGCCAGATTCAAACCAACCTCAGGTAGTTTGTGAAAACCATTCCAGCACACTCATTAAACAGATCACTTGAACCCCAAATCTGTGAATATCTCTCTCTACAGAGGGCTGAACTAGTTTTTCCTCCTAAGCCTTCTGAGACTTGCTCTTCTTTTCATAACTTATGAAAAATAAATGAATTTCAAAGTGAGATGACTAATAACCACAACAGGTCAAAAGGTCACCTAAGGAAATGTCCCATCTGTATTGGCTGTATAAGCTAGCTGGCAGTACAGACGACTACTTCACAGCTAACAGGCTGTTTTCCATTCCAGAATGAGAAATAATAAACCCCACTCTTTGATCGGATGTTCTCTGAGTCAGATTCTTTCAGCTGAGTTCTCATCTTCCCCCTCCTGGAATAATAAATAATAAATATCAGTCACCACTCACTGCTTAGCAAAGATACTATTTTTAATTTGAAAAGAGAGTTGTTTTGTTTTTTTTTTAACTTTCTAACTTACTTGCTGTCCTGTACAGATGAAAGTTGCTATATGAATGTAAATGTCATTCATTTATTCGATCATTTATCCAGCTCCAGCTTTTGATAAATATGATAAGACTCATCTCAGGGACAGAAGAGAGGCTGACTGATTCCATTTCAGATTTAATAGTTACTAAGAGCTTCATGCAAAATTCTGCAGGAATAAGCCCTTTAATAAAAAGGAAACACCCCACTGCCATTTCCAATTATGTTTTAACACTAGGCAATGATTTTTTTATTGTGGTATATTAAACAAAATCAGATTTTCATAAAATTTGTTTTACGAATACCCAAAAATATGTTTGTTTTTACATCCATAGTGGGATTTAGTCACAAAGAGGCCTATATTTCCATGTCTTTTAATAAACAACCATCTAGTAATGATTACTTTTTAAATTCAAAAAGCCATTGCTTTGTTTCACTGAGCTATCTATTCGTCTGTTTTCTTCTTAGTTTTAGCATTTTGACATAAAGCATTACGGGAATGTTCCTTATATACCATTTGGAAGTTTTCTTAATTGTGTCTATCCAGTCCAATCCTCTTACTAGAGAATTCTTTTACTCCTATTTTTACTCTGCTTTTCAAAGATTTACCTTACACAGCTTGTAAGTAAGACAAAGGCATTCTGGTATATGGATGATTAAAGGACAGAAAGACAGGATGATCTTGCACTACTGTAATGCTGCAGAAGTGTACCTGACGTGGTGCTTTTTTGGACTTAGTGAAGTATTACTGGAGACTAAGAAAATACCTCATCCACATTTAAGCAGAAGCACAGCGCTCTTGCAGCACTTCTTTTCATGAGAACGGCCACCAGCTGAAACCTGCATTTCAGTTTCCAAGGAGAAAAAGAGGAAAGAAACATCTCCAGATCAATTAGAACTCAGACACCCAAGAGAGCATCTTTTTCTGAAAGCACTTGTGGCTTAATAAGTTGTGAGGTTTCTATACTGATCACTGGGTGAACAATAGCTTGGGAATTTGCAGGGTGTTGCAGAGTGTCTCCATCTCAGGTTTTAGGACTCCTGTTTTTATCTTTTCTGTAGTGCAGGTCTTCAATTCTTTTGTTAAATCCAGAATATCGGAAGAGGTTTGAGCATGTGATTCCTACAGGAGCTGCAATAAGTACTTGATTAGAAATCTTCTTCAACAATGCCAATAGTGTAAATGCCATTTTATCTTATCACCTGCCTTCTCATTGCCTAATGCACACTATGCAGGACTAGCTTCCTCAGATACTCTGTCAGTGCATTCAACTGATTCCTCCAACAATTCTTCCTTTATGAAAAAGACCTTTTTACTGATGTTGATCAGTTTGGGTGCCCAGATATCTCACCTAGACATGGTTTTGCAGGCAGTATTTTTGTGGTCACAGAAAGGAGGTATACCTCAAGCCACTTTTTTAAAACTCAAGAGACTTTTAAATTAACTCTTAGCATAATCATATGGACAACATTTCAGTAATTGTATGAAGTTTCAGAAAGTTTTGCAAAGAAGCTTCATTTCTGTTGCAGTGTCTATAGCTGAAACCTGGAGGAAGATGCAGCAGCATCTTCTTCATCTGTACTCTTTGGCCTGGGGAGGTCTTATTCTATCTTCAGGGACTGTGCAATCTCAAGTCCAAAATCCTCAAGCTAAAGTGCAAGAAGATTTCAGCCACCAGTTCAGTTCACCAGTCTTTTCCACTGGAGAGGTTAATACATTGCAAGTCCACTGGCAATGATTTATCCCAAAAGTTTCTATACCAAACTATCTTCAAATCTTTGCATAAAGCTACATACTGGTTTCTTTGGTTCAATAATGAGCTTCGCATCTCCAAACCATAAGGGTTTTTTTATATGGTGATGGTTGTTATCGAGTTTCCTACAATATCTTGCTGTCCATTTGATGATTTTAAAACACTGTTATGATCACCAACCTACATACTAACATTAAAGCCAAATATCAATATCACTGATTTCAGTCAAAGTTAATCGCTTAAGTGCTTCTGAAAAGTTGCTTTAGAGATGATGTCAAGTCACTAACAACAACCTCTTACAGAGCAGCAGAACTTACACTCTAAGGACACTAAAAATATAAGTACCCAGAAAAGATCTCCATTTGCAGTAGTCTCCACTGGCAAGATTAATGGTATTGGAAATTCACTGACACCTCTTTATCCCAGCAATAAATTTTTTTCAAATATTTGCATACAGTTATATCCTTGTTTCTTCTGCCCACCCTTGTTAACTCAAGCAAATCAGAAACATCATCTGTCCCTGAAAAGCAACTGAGCTGCAAGAGTTCCTCTGGCCTGAGCCTGGTCCATGGCAGCACCCCCCCAAATAATTTCTGAGTTGTGTGGTTGTTGCGTCAGGAAATGCTTGAAGAAAAGTTCTTTGGCTTTGACACTCTGGTATACTTATTTTGATATGGTTCTGAAAGTGTCACAGTCTCATGCTACACCTAACACACTCCCATAATAAAAGCCCAGCTGCAGAACAGAACAGACCTTTCCTTTATATGAGGATGCAATCACAGCATTACCAGAAACAGGTAGGGTAACCTGGTTCCCCCTAGAAGACAGCTGCCTTCCCTGTATTGTGGAGGAGCTACAGAAGCAAGGAAAATTTATTTCTAGCTGCATTCCCCCTTGCATTATGTGCTAAAATGCAGGAGGATAGAAAAGAGAACAAGACCCAGTGATGTGGCAAAATTAATATGTTAGAGTTTACATATATCAAGAGTACGTATGTCATAAGACTTATGCATGCCATAAATCAAAACAAGAGACTACAGCCAAAAATGTAGTGCATGCAGTCCTTGACCTGAGACTGGGGGTCACTGGCCTCCGGTTCTGGACCATGTCTTTCTTCCATGGCATCTTCTACACTGACAGGGGGGCCAGCCAGCTCTGGAATAGGAAGCAATCCTCCCAGCCACCACAGTCTTTTCCCCCTTGCCCTCACTTGTAGCAGAATCTACCTACAGGCCTCATCTGATGAGTAAAAGACAGATTCAGTGTGAAATCAGTGTGATTTCTCCCCTAAGCCACCACACTCCGTCCACCACTGCAGCTGACAACCAGTCCTCTCTAGGCTTGACAACATCCACATGAGAAAAGCTTTCTTCACACACTTCTCTGCTTTTCAAGGACCCTGGTGACAGAGAAGGCAGAAGGCCAGTAGCTGAGATGTCCAACACCACTACAACCACTGGAGTGGTTCAGCAGTGCCCTTGCTCAAGCCATGCAAAACAGAGAAGATGCCCACAGGCACTAACCATGCTGGCTTCCAGCCTGACACTTAGGGTTTGCTATCTTGTGATCTGCACATCCCACCAAGACCCTGCAGGGCCCCTCCAAAGGGAACAGGAAGCCTCTGGTGGTCACAAATAGTCACAGAACCCAGAAACGTAAAGGGTAAGCTATTCTGAGGTACAGAATGGCTTTCAGACCCTACAAAGGCTAATTGCCTTGGAAAGGAACAGATTGTTATTCCTGTCTTGCTCATGGAGAATGGAGAGTTCAGAAACTCTGGCACTGGGCAGGCATAGCCGCCTTGGTGGCAAAGAGTCCTCCCCAGCAGGCCACAAAAGCTGTTAGCACAAGTGGAGAGGAAGCCTTTGCAAGTGAAATACTTGCAGGAGTCTTGCAAAGAACATCAAACAGGAATGGGAAAGGCATGCACAGCTCTAACAGCATTACAGAAAAGCAGATTAGTTTTGGACAGTCTGGATGATGATGTCTGTAACATCCTCCGTGATCCTACTCACCCCTGACTTGTCGACACCAAAGTGCTTGGCCACTGACTTGTAAGAGAGGAGGATTTCAGGGCAGCACTGGCAACCCTCATCCACACAAGGATGAGCTTCTGGAAACTGGACCTTGGGTGCTGGATGGCCAGGCTCTGCTCTCCAAAGATGGCTTCAGAGGTGGCCCTCCACACACAGATGTGTACTCACTGCAGCTCTTTCCACATGCATATCACACCTGCAGGCACCGACCTCCAGGCGGCAAACCTCCCTAGCACAACAGGCAGCAAGCAAATGGCAAGGGCCAAAGTCCTTGGACCTAGCTGAGCTGCTGATAGTCTGGGTGACGAGCTCAGCCATCAGCAGTGATTGGGTGACTTCCGGGACTATGTCCGAGCACCAGGACATGTGGAGCTTCTGGTGAGCGCTGGCACTGTCCCTTGGTGGGCTGGACTGGGCAGCCAAGCCCTGGGTCAGTGAGGCCTCCAAGGTTTTTTAAATATAAGCAGCCAAGCAGGCACAGCAGGGCCTTCTGAGCTCACTGAGGCACATGGGCAGCACCTTGTCTCCAAGAGCTTAGCCGGATTGACCAGTCCAAGCCTGGAGCCCTTTCTTATGCACTGCAGGGAGGCTGATATGGGTCTGATGAGGCAAAAGAAAGAGGAGCTTTGAGATGTTCAAGATAGACAGTAAGTGCACAGGCCCAAAGTCTGTGGAATGCAGTCTTTGACAGAGTCCAGACTGACCAACTTGCAGTTGGGGTTGGCTTTCCTATTTTTTTAAATACAGGTTGCTTACTAGTATAGATATAGACTGCCAGTACACTACGGATTTGCTGTGACTGGAGGGGGGAAGGATGAACAGGTTGAATGGAGTTTTTCAGGGTGCTATCTTTTCATCTTTTCCACAATTTTCTGTGATCCATTAACAGCACAAATGACAGAAGCAAGAATGTGCTTGCTAAATTTACAGGTGGCACCAGCCTACATGGTTACAAGCACATTGGAGGACATACATATGCGTCAAAATTATCTCTGGGTAGTGTGAAAAACAGGATTCAATTGAATGAGGAGAAATGCAAGACCTAAGGAAAGATAAGACTACAAATACAAAATGGATATTGACATTGCAATGGACTATAACTGGAGAAAGACTTAATGCTACGCTGCTATAAAAAAAGGCAAACGTTCAATACATGTATAGACATGTAAGACACAAGACACTGTCAGTAGGAAACTCTTCTGCTGTGCTCCATCAGTAGGTCCTCCTGATGTACATCTAGTTTGTGGTGCAACAGCTCAGGAATGCCAACCAGATGGAAAGAGAGCAAGAATTGACTACAAGTCTAGAGTGTAAGAAGAAAGAAATAATTGTACTGAGCCTTGAGGAAAGAAGAAAAGAGACTTTTCTACAGATACATATGTGGAAGCTAGAAAGAAGAAAATGAACTTTTCATAACACACAAATAGGCATAGGCTTAAATTACAGAAAAGCACATTAAAAAGACATCAGGATATTTTCAAATAGTAAGGATATCCAAACTCTAGAACAGCTTAATAAGGAGTAATTTTGAAGTTCTCACTTCAGAACTTGTTAAGAACAGGTTGGAAAAACATCTTTGCTGGACACACAAGTATACCTGACTTTGGCTTTGCACAGGCTGAATGAGCTGAATGAACTCTCAGTGTCTCTTCTGTTCATATTTCTTATGATTTCTGTGGAAAGGTCAAAATTCTCATTTGTTTATGTGCTCAGCCAAGTAACCAAGCATGTATTTTAAAATATTTGTTTGATGTAATGTTTTTCAAATATGGTAAAATATTTAAAAGTTTAAAAAGAAATGAAATATGACACGTACCTACCCAGTATTTCTTTTACAAAATGACTAAAAGTTAATCTCTTCTTATTTCCCAGTGCAGACGTAGATGAATGAATTGAAATAAATTTCTAGAGGACATCTCAGCTAAACACTCAAACAAAAAAGTAAGGTTAGAAGAAAATTCCACATCTTCACAGAAAGTAACATTTAGGTAACTAAAATGTGTAGAAACATGAGTGACTTTCCACAGTCTATGGAAGAAAACAATTGTCCCTTTTGGAAGTTTAAAATAAGAAGTCAGGAAACAAAAGTATTTCTCTCTCCTGCTTTATTTCAGTAACATTTCAAAAATAACCTAAAATGGTGTCAGCTTGATTTAACTTGCCTATATGAGCACTGAAAGTGTACAAATCATAATAAAATAATATAACATGACGATCTCCAGAATTTTGCTGTGTTTAGGGGAAACATAAGTGTTAAAAGGAATGGGAAGTTCTCCTGTCTTATCTCTATTGTTTTCAGATATCAGCAGACTCTGTCTGATATCAACTCCATTTGAATCATATTTTTAAACTTTTATTTGCATCTACAAGGGACAAATATTCAGGGAAAATTCTGGCTATTCTCAAATAAAGGGTAATTTGTGTCACTGTGTATACAAACAAACCCACATGTTTTCAAACAATGAAAACTGACATTCTGACCTCAGTATATGACCTATGGATAGGCATGTCTCCATAGTATCTATGCCTTAATTTTTCTTGTAGCTCAAGTATTTCACTTCATTGTCAATGCTTTATTTTTTATGAACATCACATCTTTATCTGGTTGAATGTGTTCTATTATAACTTAGCTTCTCATGCTTTAAAAGCTTGGACCAGATAGTGTTAGTCTGTTGGAATGACTCATTTTCAGTAAAGAGAACAGGCTTTCCTTATGTCACTTCATAAATATTTAGCATAATCATTCACAAAAGCAATGCACATACCAAGAAGGCTTAATTTGGGCACTGGTGATTTTCTCGCTCTTAATTCTATTGACTTTGACTGCTGAGGATTATTAGCCAACCTTCTTTAAGGGACATGATGTTCCTTATGTCTGTTTCACTGAAGTTATGCCTGTCTTTGTATATTGAAAAAGCCATTTCCAATGCTAAATATTATAGTAATTTCTTCACAGAAAACATCTCTGCATTCATTAGCATCTCTGGGAATCTTCTCCAAGATAGAATTCCAGAACTTTACTCTAAAACACTAATTGGTGTTAAATCTGTGACAGAGAAAATTAATTAAAAAAATCCTATTCCTTTTCAGATATTTCTATTAATGTCATCTAAAACTACATATATACCTGTAAGCCTAAAGCATGCAGTAAACCAAGAACCTATAACTTCAGGTCTCAGAACAGCAGATGTGATTTCTAAGTAAGCAAACACTGCTTCCAAATATTTTCTTGGCCCATCCGTACCGAGTAGATACAGGACTTCACTGAGTCTATTGAAGTTAATGAAAGTCTTCACTGATCTACCGGCTTGAGATCCTAACTAAGCGCAACCTTAGGGGAGAAACAGTTGAAAAGGAAATAGGGTTTTATGAGTTCTTTATGATTCTGTCCTCTGTGCTTTCATGCACATCACTGTTCAGCCTGAGTGCCATGATCTTCTCTGTCTTTTCTCCCAGTCCTACCTAACAAGTTTTTGATGAGCAACACAATTTCCCGGTCTACAGATTCATTATGAATGAATAAAAATGTTTTGTTAGAATCCCTTTAAACCCATCCATGAGCATACCAATCACTTTTCTCTTTACTGTAATCTTTTAAAAATAAACCATGGCATTCAAGGTGAAGTCACTTAATCTTACGCCTCAGCTCCCTTGCTGTGAACTGGTCCTCTCTACTTTAAAAAGAAGTTTTAAAACTAGTATGGATTTCCTTTTGCTCTGATTCTCCTGACTGATTGCCTCCCCACAAGTTTTGCACTGACAGTCAGTACCACCAGCAGAAATGTGGGGTGCGCTTTAGCCTAGGGTGCATGCCCGTAAGAGCAGGCTCTTTTTCACTTGTGTCATTATGCAAAAGCAAGTAACAGGAGTTCAGGTTAAGGAGAGCAACCTCTGTATCCTGCCTACCACAAACAACTTCTAAAACACCAATTTGTCACTAGAAACTACTGACACTGCTGGTCTAGGCCTAGTGGGTAGCTTAAAAGGTTCACAAAGTGTTTTAGTGCACTCTGCTCTCACCTGTAACCATCGGTCGCTCAGGTACAACTTGAGCCCACAGTGTGAGCCCAGGGATACCAGGCCATGGCTCAAGACAGACCTGACTGTCCGTATCACTGTGGCGTGGCCAGAGCAATCGCTCGTAAATGGCATATCCTTCACGCTCATGCTGTGCTCACATACCAGGTAAGACCACTGTGTCTGCTCATCCTGCTGTTTTCTGTTTGTGGTGCCAAGCAGCGTGAGTGCCTGTAAGCCATCATACCCCTCCTTCCTCTCACATGCACCCCTGGTTTTACAGCAACAAACTATCGCAGTCTTTGTACGTGACTGTGGGGAAGTAATTCAGTGTCTTCATGAAACCATGTGGACTGCTATGTGGGTGATTGTAAAAGGGAAGGAACAGGGATTCTACAATTATTAAAAATGCATAGAACAAATTGCAGGCTGCATTGCCCAACCCTATAAATGATCGAAATGACTAGTTTAACTTTATCAGGTTTTCCAAGATTTTCTATTCTTTTCAGTCTACATATTTGTAACTTTACATCTCTTTCAAGATATTTTCTCCTCATCTACCTATTCAAAAGTAAATTTAAACATGGAAAGTTTCTTCATTTCCAAACCTCTCCACAAGCATGTCCATGAACAGTTTCTCATTCATTATTATTATTACCTTGGCATATGCAACACAGAGCGACCAGAGCAACATGGAGCTTGCTGTCCTCGTAAACTCCCTGTATACCAGTAGGGAAACTGTTTAAATTCTCTTTTTCACTATCAGTATAGCACCTAAAAATCTCTGAGAAGCCAATATAAAATACAATATCCTAGTTATAACAAGGAATATGAGGGATGGACATACTTTGTGCAAATTAATCTAAAATCACTTCGAAGTAATTATGAGGGGGAGTTAAGGACCCACCAGAACACTGTAATCATGGAAGGTTTCTATTCTTCATCCTGGTTTCAGTGCAGCTCTGCATACACCAAGCAGGTACACAATCATTACTAGCCAGGAATACAGCTTCTATGGAAATGAGCCTAACCTGTGGTGGTTTAGGCACAAGATTAAGGTGTTTCAAAAACAGAAAACAAGCTTGAAAGCTGAATAGCAAGTCAATATGGAGGTCACCCCCATCCACTTGCATAAGCACAAAGTTATCACTCAGGATGTTCTGCTATAGCTGATAAGCATACAATCCTCAGAGAAAATATCTTAGTTTCAGGGTTCACAGCTAGCATAAGTACAAGAATGAATGCCATTGTGAAAGACTGAATTTCTTTCTTGGTTTTGGGCAGACTGAAAGATTTTTTTTTTAGCATAATCTTTTCCTTCATTTAATTCTCTATTGATTTTGACTAAGTTCTCACCAGGATTGCACCTCCAGCTGAGGGTTGTTTTTTTTCCCCTAGTCAATCTGTTTTTCAGACTGTTTTTCAAAGTTTCAAATCCAATGAAAACCCAAGAGAGCAATAGCAAAAAAACTGGCTTATGTGCTAGGAAATGAACTACCTATAATCTGTCACTGTGAAATTCCTTTAAAGTCTCCTTCTTCACAGATGGGCAACAGTGGATCTAAAAAGCTGGTTAATGATTCTCATGAAATGCTTTACATTCAAAATCGTTTTGAAAGGTTAATTTAAAAAGTTGCTCTTCTATGGGAAGGTGTCAGAGGGAAAATATCAGCTTTTGGTTAAGGAACTGCTCTGCAATATCAAGGATGTGGCTAACTTTTGTCACAGACTCCCCATGAGATCCTGAGCAAGACAACTGCTTGATCCCTCTCCTATCTGTAAATGCATGATAAGGCCTGTCCTGTTTCCTATGGTTTAGTACAAATACATATATTAGTACTATATTTGTGAATGCCAGGAAAGGCCTGAAAACAGACAGACAGTCAGTTGTGCTCATATTACCTAACTGCCTTGTTTCTAAATAAGCATCAGTACTAATAATGAAAATAATGCACAAAATCTTTGCTTACATAATTTATATCTACTTTCAAAAAAGGAGAGTTTTTTGATTTTTTAGTTTGCTTTATTGTAAAATTACATAACCTGAAGCACTTATACCACCTCGGAAATCTTGAAAATAGTGATGTTCAACTCAATCAGATAATTATGAAAATTCCATCTTAATACCTGCTACTACACCATCTGAATATTTAACTCCAGTAACTCTTATGCCAAATGTTAAAGTGAGATAACATTTTTAATTGGGAGAAGGCTTCTAGAGGGGAGAACTGGGAAGAAGCCTATTAAAAGGTAACAAAAGATCAAAAAGAAGGCTGTTTGAATAGGCCAGAGGAATGATCGGGGCAGATTACTTATTTGATTAGTTAATTCCTGTACAGCTTGAAGTCAGGAGGAGCTCAAGTGTTTTATGCAAAATAACACAGAAAGACCAATGTGAAATACAATTAGAGCTGCATACAGCTGGACATTTTCCTAACACATTGCCTCTTACAATCTACAACCTAGGATATCTGCATGTGCTATTCATGGCTACTGTTAACATTTCATAGAATCATAGAATCATAGAATCATTGAGGTTGGAAAAGACCTCTAAGATCATCGAGTCCAACCGTCGACCCAACACCACCATGCCCACTAAACCATGTCCCTAAGTGCCTCATCTACTCGTCTTTTAAATATTTCCAGGGATGGGGACTCAACCACTTCCCTGGGCAGCCTCTTCCAATGTTGAACCACTCTTTCAGTAAAGACATTTTTCCTGACGTCCAATCTAAACCTCCCCTGGCGCAACTTGAGGCCATTTCCTCTCGTCCTATCGCTTGTTACTTGGGAGAAGAGACCAACACCCACCTCGCTACAACCTCCTTTCAGGTAGTTGTAGAGAGCGATGAGGTCTCCCCTCAGCCTCCTTTTCTCCAGGCTAAACAGTCCCAGCTCCCTCAGCCGCCCCTCATAAGACTTGTTCTCCAGACCCCTCACCAGCCTCGTTGCCCTTCTCTGGACACGCTCCAGCACCTCAACATCCTTCTTGTAGTGAGGGGCCCAAAACTGGACACAGTATTCAAGGTGCGGCCTCACCAGGGCCGAGTACAGGGGCACGATCACTTCCCTACTCCTGCTGGCCACACTATTTCTGATACAGGCCAGGATGCCATTGGCCTTCTTGGCCGCCTGGGCACACTGCCAGCTCATGTTCAGCCGGCTGTCGACCAACACCCCCAGGTCCTTTGCCGACAGGCAGCTTTCCAGCCGCTCTTCCCCAAGCCTGTAGCACTGCATGGGTACAAAAAAAAAAAAGGAAAGTTGTTTTTTTCATACGTACCTCTATACCTTTCCACTCTATAAAATGTTAGCTTCTGTAGCAGTTTTCACATCTGTAACTTCTCCAAATATGAACTGAAAAACTTATTACGGCAACTTAGATCACTGCAATATTGCTCTTGAAAATGAGCCTGCAAGGGAAATGAGTTTCCAAAGAAAAATAATTTAAATGTAATATAGACATAAAAAAAAAAACCAATTTCTTTTTCTCATTGCCTCCAACTCATACTCTCCAAAGGGCAAAGTTTTTGCCATTATGAACAACTTATAATTTGTATGAATGTTCTGCTAGCCATTGTCCAGGGTGATCATTAGCGTTTTGGTTCTTTTAACTACAGCCTCAAAGGTTTGCACACAGTTTCTTTCTGGCACAAGACTTTAGTGTACAGCACCTCAGCTAAGGGACTTTGAAAGGTTGCTAGGAACTGGACAAAAAAAAAAAACCAAGACACTAAACTTCAGAGTTACTGCTATCTCAGCAGGTTTTTTTACAGCTTGCCTGGGTATAAATCCCAATATTCCCAAGTATCCAGGCAGGGAAACTGCATAAGGAATATTGTCTGAAACTTTCTGAGTTCTGTGAGACCTGTGCAGTCTATGGCTAACAACCTACTAGTATTTCAGGAATTCCCTCCATTTCCGTTATTCTAGCTGTGAGCCACTGACTGATTTATCACATTTACCCATTGCATATGTTCAATGTGAAACCGCATCAAAGTAATTTCATAACTTTATAAATATTAATGAAAGCAAGAATGGGCAGACAAAAGTCATTGATTTATAGTCAAAACCTGCTGCAGTTTGCAGAAGTGTAACTGCTCCTTTTGAATCATGAACACCAGATGTGAATGCTAGATTACCTAAAGTGTTTCAGTTATCTGTAAGTATAGAAAAGATGTACCTCAGCTCTAATCTCAGCTTGCTGAAAAATACTATACTTGTGTCAAAGTTTCTTAATAAGTACAGGAAAAGAGAAACAAAAAAATGTGAAACTATGGCTTTGTCAAGTTAAAAATTTGCAGTTCTTTTGTAGCTCTGAATGCTGCATGTCTTAAAAGAACTGCTAAGTACTCACTGGAGATTCATGGACTGCAGCTGTAAGTAAATTAGGTCTGGTAGAGCTAGCATTTGAAGCTGGGGGAATAAGCAGAGAGTAATCACCAACAGATAAGTTTACCAAGAATAATGTGGAAAAAGTATATTGCCTACCTTAATTAATCACTGTAATTTTTGAAGGAACTCATTTGGTATTTTGTTTCTACTTGATGATCTATTGTTTTGAAATGTCTGAAATTTCTCCTCTTTGAAAATACTAGGCATGTTTTCACACTGCCTTTTTAACCAGGACTTTGAAGAGTGGTCAAAGTCTGTCTGCC
This sequence comes from Aptenodytes patagonicus, assembly GCF_965638725.1. Classification (NCBI taxonomy): domain Eukaryota; kingdom Metazoa; phylum Chordata; class Aves; order Sphenisciformes; family Spheniscidae; genus Aptenodytes; species Aptenodytes patagonicus. The sequence goes on from NC_134951.1 coordinate 73,557,920, forward strand.
AACCCTTGATTGAAGGAATAGGGTTGTTGATAGCAAATGATAGCAATCAGTTCCTACCCCAATATTTTAATGAGTATTAACAGAACCTTGTGGAACAGTTTTCATAGAATCACAGAATCACAAAATGGTTTGAGTCAGAAGGGACCTTTAAAGATCACTTAGTTCCAACCCCCCTGCCATGGGCAGAGACATCTTTCACCAGATCAGGTTGCTCAAAGCCCCATCCAACCTGACCTTGAACACTTCCAGGGATGGGGCATCCACAGCTTCTCTGGGCAACCTGTTCCAGTGTCTCACCACCCTCATCATAAAAAAATTCTTCCTTGTATCTAATCTAAACCTAGCCTCTTTTAGTTTAAAACTGTTACCCCTTGTCCTATCACTACAGACCCTGGTAAAAAGTCTCTCTCCATCTTTCTCATAAGCCCCCTTTAAGTATTGAAAGGCTACAATAAGGTCTTCCTGAAGCCTTCTCTTCTCCAGGCTGAACAACCCCAACTCTCTCAGCCTTTCTTCATAGGAGAGGTGTTTCAGCCCTCTGACCATTTTCCTGTTTCTCCTCTGGACCTGCTCTAACATGTCCATGTCTTTCTTATGCTGGGGGCCCCAGAACTGGATGTGCTATGCAGGTGGGGTCTTACAGGAGAGCAGTAGGGGGAGAGAATCACCTCCCTTGACCTGCTGGCCAGGCTTTTTTTCATGCAGCCCAGGATACGATTGTCTTTCTGGGCTGCACGCGCACATTGCCGGCTCATGCTCAATTTTTCATCCATCAATATCCCCAAGTTCTTCTCTGCAGGGCTGCTCTCAATCCATTCATCACTCAGTCTGTACTGATACTGGTGATTTCCCCAACCTAGGTGCAAGACCTTGCACTTGGCCTTGTTGAACTTCAAGAGATTCTCATTGGCCCATTTCTCAAGCTTGTCAGGGTCCCTCTGGATGGCATCCCTTCCCTCAAGCATATCAACCACACCACTCAGCTTGGTGTCGTCTGCAAACTTGCTGAAGGTGCACTCAATCCCACTGCCTATGTCACTAATAAAGATATTGAACAGTACCCGTCCCAGTACGGACCCCTGAGGGACAGCACTTGTTACTGATCTCCATTTGGATATTGAGCCATTGACTGCAACACTTTGGATGCTGCCATCCATCCAATTCCTAATCCATCGAATAGTCCATCCATCAAATCTATATCTCTCTAATTTAGCAACAAGGATGTTGTGTGGGACTGTATCAAAGGCCTTACAGAAGTCAAGGTAGATGACATCAGTTGTTCTTCCCTTATTCACCAACCCAGCCACTCCACCACAGAAGGCCACCAGATTAGCCAGGCATGATTTGCCCTTTGTGAAGCCATGTTGACTGTCTTTAATCACCTCCCTGTTATCCATATGCCTTGACATAGCTTCCAGGAGGATCTGTTCCACGATCTTACAGGCACAGAGGTGAGGATGACTGATTGGTAGATCCCAGTTTTGTAAAAGTCTCCCTTAGTTAACTAAATTTCATTATAATGTTGTACCCTACAAGCTCTCCAATCCTCACAGCACCCTTCTGGACAAGTTGTCCAACTGTGGGATGAGTGGGTTTACGATGCGCTGCGTGAAGAACTGGCTGAAGGGCAGAGCTCAAAGGGTTGTAATGAATGGGGCTACATCTGCCTGGTGACTGGTCACCAGCGGTGTTCCTCAGGGTTCAGTTCTAGGGCCAGTTCTGTTCAATATATTTATCAACAATCTGGATGCAAGAGTTGAATGCACCATTAGCAAGTTTGCTGATGACGCCAAACTGGGAAGTGCTGTTGACTCTCCTGAGGGACAAGAGGCTTTGCAGAGGGATCTAGATAGGTTGGAGCACTGGGCTATGATTAATGGGATGAAATTTAACAAGTCAAAATGCTGGATTCTGCACCTGGGACGGAGTAACGCCAGGTACAAGTATAAACTGGGAGAGGAGTGGCTGGAGAGCAGCCCTGCAGAAAGGGATCTGGGGGTGCTGGTTGACAGCAGGCTCCATATGAGTCAGCATCATGCCCTGGCAGCCAAGAGGGCAAACCGCATCCTGGGGTGCATCAAACAAGGTATAACCAGCCAGTCAAAAGGAGTGATTATCCTGCTGTATTTAGCATTGGTGCGGCCTCACCTTGAGTGCTGTGTGCAGTTCTGGGCCCCAAAATTTAAGAAGGATGTGAAGGTCCTTGAATGCATCCAGAGGAGGGCAACAAAGCTGTTGGAGGGGCTGGAAGGAATGTCCTATGAGGAGCAGCTAAGGACTCTGGGTTTGTCTAGTTTGGAGACAAGGAGGCTGGGGGGTGAATTCATTGCTCTCTACAGCTTCCTGAGGAGGGGAAGTGGAGAGGGAGGTGCTGATCTCTTCTCCCTGGTACCCAGTGATGGGATGCATAGGAATGGTTCAGAGCTGTGCCAGGGGAGGTTTAGACTGGACATTAGGAAGCATTTATTTACCAAGTTAGTCAAACACTGGAACAGGCTTTCTCTTTTCTCTTCTCTTCTCTTCTCTTCTCTTCTCTTCTCTTCTCTTCTCTTCTCTTCTCTTCTCTTCTCTTCTCTTCTCTTCTCTTCTCTTCTCTTCTCTTCTCTTCTCTTCTCTTCTCTTCTCTTCTCTTCTCTTCTCTTCTCTTCTCTCCTCTCCTCTCCTCTCCTCTCCTCTCCTCTCCTCTCCTCTCCTCTCCTCTCCTCTCCTCTCCTCTCCTCTCCTCTCCTCTCCTCTCCTCTCCTCTCCTCTTCCAAAAACTTCCTGGACAGCCACAATTGTAACTTGTAAGAAATAGTGAAAACATTTTGGCATATCCAGATCATGACATGGAAAAGACAACAGAAATCTATGTCTTTTTCCTTTTTAAGTCTCCTTTACATATCTTGGAAACTGACACTTCTTGACACAGACCAGGACCTCCTAGAGCCTTTCAAAAATGAATGAACTATCTTTTAGAATGTGCCACCATTATTTTTTTCTTGCAATACCTTAAACTGTAGATTTCAGAGCTTTAAGGGCTCTCTTGTGTGTCTATGTAGGAGATAAAAGTTCTTGCAAGCTGGTTGCTAAGAGAAAAAAAAAAACAAAAAAAAGGCAGCCTCATTTCTGTTGTGAATCACCAGTCACACTAATAGCCTAGTATCTTCAAAAGAAAATCACGCTGTCTTATATGTTTATAAATATGTGTAATGCATAGAAAATTTGACTTAATATTTTTTCCAATCATAATTTACTTCAAAATGTGATTATTATATGAAGTTAATATATCAAAATACTTTTGTTAAGGCTCACTTTGTATGAAGTGCTTTTACATATAAAAGCTAAAACATACAAAGGAACTACCTAAATACGTCAAAAGAGGCTACATTTATTCCTTTGTGTGTGTGTGTGTGTTGTAGCCTCAAATGGTTGATCATAAACAGTTTACCTTTTCATTTTCATCTTTATTACCTCCCTCTCTATATATGATTGTGATTTCTGCTTCATTAAGGTCAGCGTGTTTTGTCCACAATAGTCAGTTATATTCTCTGCAAGCATTCCCCCTCTTAAGACAGTCTGACCTTCAGTGGCTGAGAACCAAGAGAGAAATTAATTAACTCATATGCTGCAAGACCCTTTATTAAAATTCTGGTAATAGGATAGGAAAGCATGATAGGAAGCTAAGCAGAACTTAGTCTTTCTGCGAACTCAGATGAAACCTAGAGGGACTCCCATAGGCTGCGGCAGGAACCAGGTTCAGTGCTAGGAAATTCTGCAAGAGCACCACGACCAAGAAGTGGGATTACATACCTCCACTTCCTCAGAGTCTCTCACCTGCTGCCCAGGTACCTAATGGCTCACTGCAGGTGTCTAAGTCTCAGAGTGAGATGAAACCAGGCTATCAGACAGAATTTAGGTATCTTTCTTATTCACTCCTTTGGACATTTACTTTATCATAATAGCCCCACTGAACAAAAAAGCTACAATTCAAGGCCAAGTGGTATGAGAACGCAAAAACTCAAACAGCAAACAAGGCAAAACAAGGGAATGTCATTAACAATGCCTAAAAAAGCTGCTTACTTTCTTCATCTCTTTATTGTTTAATGTGAGTTGAAGAAGGAATGTTTTCAAGTGAAAAAGAACTGGATAAAGCTCCTCTGAAGAACTGTATTATATTTGCGAAATGCAAGAAACACCATTCACTTCCCTCCATCCACCTAGGTAGTTACACAACCAGTGCTCACTTCTGCTAGCACAGGATGTGCTAGCTGGCTCATATAGCCCTCCCCTAAAAGACTGGGGAAGGACGACAGGTCTAATGAGCTTTTCTGGGAAGTATTTGTCTGCTTCCTGTTGCAGACATGTTGAGGTCCAAATAAAGCAGTTCAAGTAGTTGGGAAGAAGGCAGGGGCTTAAACAGTCAAAACATTAGGCGGAGGCGTACATGCTTCCGCAGTGCTCTCAGCCAAGAGATAAAGCGTTCAGGGAAATAACCAAAGGAAAAGTTCATGTCTGTTAAAGTGGCCAGAGGATGCAAAAGGGTACTAAAATCCCTGAATCTGCTGCAGGCAGGCAGATATTTTGGGGATAGCCATGAGATTGTTTCTGAAGATCCTTGCCCTGCCACTAGAAGAAAATTTTGCAGGGAGAGTCCATGGCCTTTCAATTGCCAGAGTCATGTCAGCAGGCTGAACTCTGTCCACCTCCCACAACAGAGATCAGAGAGGAGAATGAAAATGTCCTTTGGTGGTACACAGTGACAGTGTCATCTCCCCATTCTGCCCTCCTCCTTGGCACACCCAGGTTTCTTCTAAATAAATCAAGCTGTCAGAAATGTCAGCATAAACCAAGAATCACTGTGCCTGGTTTGTGTGAAACTGAGCTGAATGCCTGGTTTCAAGCCACTCAAATCAAGGCTTAGGAGTTTCAAAAAACTATGTTTAGTGATCATCCTGACATGTCCTGGCTTTTGTGTTACGTTAAAATAAAAGTGAAAATTGCATGGTTACAAGGAATATAGAAAATGGTGAACTGGTAGAATAAGGAATGGCTGTGTGAGAGCTGAGGTGGCAGCCGTACTCATACTGTAACCTGAACGAAAACTTAGTCAAGAGCCAGGAAAGTTGCATGCTGTAATTGTTTTCATGCAAGCCCTTTGTATTTCAGTCTTTAGATCTCATTTATGTCTGCAAACAAAACCTACACAAATTAGATGATTCTAAAGAACACAAGGATCCAGTTAAGTTCTGCTGTCTGCTGACACCCCTGTGCCACCGTCTTGTATATTCAAATTCCAAGAAAAGCATTAAGTACTGAAATATTTAAGAGCTCAGCATGCATATTTTTTGTCTGATTGTTAGCGTCAGTGAAATGAGAATGAAACAGTTCCACAATATAAAACTCCAGTCCTGCTGGCTGATTTGGTTTCTCCACCAATTCAGCTTTTGGGCAGGAAGTTGTCCTCTGTAATAGTCACAACTTCTTCAAGGTGTTCTGGATCAGAAGAAGGGAAACTTCAAAGTTTTGGAATCCATCTGGCAATGGTCAGGGTCAGCAAAAACAGCTTTTAAAAGAACTAACGTAACATACTTCCCCTTGGTTCCCTACTTGACTGGAGCAGGAAGATCAATGGACAAACTCTTGTGAGACAGAGCAAGACAAAAACTTTGTCTCGATTATGAAAAGATTTTACGACTTCAATCCATTTGCATTAAATCCTCAAAAAGGACTGTTCTGTTATTTCATGTTGGCCTAGAATGGGTCTTTCTGGTCATCTACATCAAATCACAAAGCTCAGGAGTACAAATCATAACAATTCACTTGCAAGATACTTCCAGCTATGGCAAAATAAGGTAATTTTATTTGACAGAATCATTTTGCACCCCTTGAAGGAGTGAACCAAATAGCCTTAGCATAAGCAATGTTCTAAAGTAACACTATCCAATTATATACAAGGGGAAAAAAAAACAAAAATACAATGCTTGCAACAAAACCCAAAGCAATAATTTTGTTTTGGAGTTGATACGCTACATTTTAATAAGAGTCTTTACAATTGCATAATGACCCTTCACGGTTAGCAGCAAATGTTGTTGGTGTAATTATATAAAACTTAGTTCACTTCTCCAGAACTGCCCACACCTCTTGAGATAAAGAACTGGAGCGTGATAAAGCATGCGTGACAATTACAAATGGGTAAGCAAAGTGCACAGCAGAGCTGGCAGTATTTGTCCTGCAAAGAGTACATTTTACCAGAGCAATTCTTGAGCCGCATATGTCAAATGTGTTATTAATGAGCACATGACCCCACACAGAACTGCAAGCTGCAGGACACAGTCCAAGCCAGCCGCAGATTTAGTCAGGGTGGAGTGTGGTGCCAAAAGGGGCTAGACCGGTCTCTATCCTCCCGTTAGCTGCAGTTTCTCTACCACAGCACCAGCAGTTGATGCAGCTGCTTTCCAGCTGCTTCAGATCAGATGTCGGGTCTGGCTGATGGAGCCATCGAGAGAAAGTACACACACAACAGAAGCAGCGGTAGTGCGTGTGTAGCTCACCTAATGCAACCATGCAACCACTCAACACCCCTTCCTGCTGTGTCTCCTGTCAAAGGCTGGGGGAGAGGAAGAGCTCGCTTCTTCCTCACCCACACCATTTGCCTTGAGCCTGCATTTCCCCCAGTGTGATGTTTTCCTTCCCGTCCCCTGTTAGACTCTGTCTCACAGACAGGAGTAGATGAGCTGCAGCTCAGCTCCACGCCAACTGATGTCCCATGACTGCAGCTATCATGGTGCTGAGCCAGAGCTAATGAGCCCTCCTGAGTGGCCGCACGTGTTAGCTCTGGCTCGGTGCTGTGGGAGCCATCGCTGTGCAGCCCCTCTCAAAGGGCCCTGAGCCTCCTCCATTGTCCCCAGAGGAGGGGGCTTTCTGTATGGAAGGGCCACACAGCACTGGACCTCAAAAGGAGTGAGGTGAATCCCATGGCACTTAAAAATCCAACCAGTTTCAAGAGGGCTCTCACACCCTGGCACTTGTTTCCCATGAGACTAGCAACAGAGTAAATGGCTAGTTCCTACCCCATTTTCTCCATTTTCTCCTGCAAACCCCTCTTACCGGTTCACCCAGCTAGCAGAGAAGTGTATTATCACTTTTCCTCCTGAGAAAAGGTGCTGGTAGCTAAGATGTGTGTGCTGTGAAAGCGTCTCTAGGTAATTTGCTTTCAATCACCAATTCACTCCTTAAATCTTCTTCCAAATGTAGTTATCCAAAACACATCTACTATCCAGTGGCATTTGCCTGCAACCTTTCATCACCATGATTACTTGATAATCACAAAAACAAGTCCTGCTGATCCATTTGCCACTAGCCCAAACTAGTCTTTCATTTAGAGTCACGAAGTCTAAAGCAATCAATTCTCTTTTACCTAATTTCAATTCTCTTTCCCTTACCTCCCCACTAAGATCTGGAAAACTGAGAGGCACTGCAGCAACTTCTGAGTTTTTAATAGATGTTTGATTGGCTCATAGCCCCTATTACTCAGCCGTAGGAACTGCTTTGTCCAATTGTTTTCCATCCTGGCAAAAACAATCATTTCAATCTTTTGAATGAAAAAGGCAATACTGTATGTCTAACTGCACCCCACAGCTCGCACACCAGGTTTGCTGTGAGTGATGGAGGTCTGGGCTTGACTGTGCAGCAAAATAGTTAAATGTTTACATTCTAGAAGAGCTCTCTGTAGCCATTTTAGCAACTAGAAGAATCTAGTGTTTTAGGAGGAAAGTCTGCCAAGGCATAATTTTTCTCTTCTGTTTAATTCTGTAGTTCATCATTGATTATTCCAAGCCTGTTTATAATAAAGCACAGAAATAAAACAAATTATTAGGGTTCTTTTCACAGAGTTACAATGCTCTTGAGTCACAGTGCTCTTCCTAAGTCTGGGGTCTGTTTTTCTTTTTTCAATGGCAAATTTTAGATATTTCTAGAGACATCTGGATATGCTCTGGAACTGGAAGCATTTTTCAGTCCCTTCTGGATCCAAGTGCATGACTCAGTCACATCCCAGCAATACATAAAGATCAAATCTGGCCTCATGCTATTCTCTCTTATCCTTCCACTTGTCATAATTACTTTGTTTATTAACCAAAATTTTTGGAAGTGCTTTCTTGGAAATAATGCATCCTACAATATAAAGTCTTATTTCTACTCTAACAAAGTATGACTTACTATGGTTTTGTCCTAGAACAGACAGCAAGGAATTTGTTCTAGTATTCAAAGTTACAGGGGTTATAAGCATGCTCTTGAACTGCCTCAGCAGTGAGTAAAAAGGGATAGCGATAGCTCAAGCTCAGTCTTACACTTTCTCAGTTCTCAAGCTCAGTTTCTTGCTAGTAAAAACTCAGAAACACTTGAAGAAAAGAGTCTCTCTCATCCATTTGGGAAGGTACATATTTTCCTGTTGAATATATTATTTACTGAAGTGACAGTATGTTCCCAAATTCCTTCCCCTTACCCTGAACACATATTTTCTATCTATCCTCTCTTTGCAAGTGTTATTCTCATAAAGACTCAGCAAGCCTGGATTATAGATAAGAGAAGTCATTCAAGGGTGGCAGGCATCATAATATCTATCTATCTATCTATCTATCTGCCTGCCTGCCTGCCTGCCTGCCTATGCCAGTAATGTCCTCATAGCTGTGCCTATGCAATAGAGAAATAAAGCTAATGCATCTGTGGCTTTCCTAAACAATTTACTTGTGCTTTAAAATTAAAGTGTCCCCATAGCAACTTTGAGGCATCCAAGAAGGGAGAAGGACAGTATTTTGCAGAAAACATGGAGTGGATTAAGCTATGTAGTACATGATGACCAAATGCTCAGACCTTTTGGTAAGAGTATGGACATGTGTCCTGAGCTTGTAATAGCCCAATGTCCATCTCAGAAGAATGATTTTCTAAGAGGCCACCATCACTTCTGGCTCTGATAGACTGGCAGGGAGCAGCAGGAAGAGCAGGGCAGCACCATCCCAACAAGGCACAGCCCACAGCAGCCGTGTGAGGAGAGCAGAGCTGGGTCAGTGCCGGTGACCCAGTTCTGCTGAGAGCCCAGACTACAGGGCAAGTCTGCTGGGATGAGGCAGGTCCCAGCTCAAGCTGGAAAGTCAGGCCAGTGGGTGAAGGTCAGGGAGGTACAGGAGTGGGCAGAGGTGTACCTGTGACATATCTCAGGCAAACACCAAGCGCAGGAGCCTGAGTTTAAAAGCAGCTCCTGAGCAAAGGCAGGGCAGGCATCCGCTGAGCTTCTCGGGGCCTGACAGCTTCATTATTAAAGCTGGCCCTGAGCCCAGGCAGCCAAACCCTGCAGAGGGGAGGGAATGCCCTCAGGGCCCTGACAGTGGCCGCTTATGAAGGGAGGCTAGGAAAGCATATCTGCAGCTACTTAAATCTTACGAGGGTCAGGGGAGAGATTGCAATGTTTTGTACCTTTGAAAGGAATGTATCATGCTGCCTGACTGCTGGGGATGGGCAGTGCTGATGGCTCGCAAATAACATAGTGCCATCTGCTTTGGGGATGCCACACTTGCTCCTCCGTTGTCATTTTTCGCAAGCCGAAAAATGCCATTCGGTCTAGAAGTTCTACATGTGGGAAAGACAACTAAAAATAACAAATAATAATATAAATAATGGCAAGTGTTTCTAAATGAGACATAATGTCTTTAATAAAATCATTCTAATAAAAACTATATTTCTCCCTGTGATGTCTACTAGACTGTGAACTACTCTCCTAAGTGCAAAAGACTGAACCTAAGTCTGTAACTACCCTGAAGGGCAGTTTTGCTTCATGGCATCTTCTGAGAGTCCACCATGACCCCTCTGCAGCCCACATGCCCAAGAGTTTCTTCCTCCTCAGAAACCAGTACACTGTAGGGAGGCTGTTTCCCTTAGGTGGAGCTGAGAACCACTAATGCATCCAGATCTCACTGTTCTCAGTTCCCAATGAATATGCAAGGTGTAAATCACTTCTTATTTGAGAAACAGACTGGACAAATTTTCTGTAGCAGAAGAACAGGGGTTGGATAAAATTACCTTTAATACAGTTAGAATTAATTTATTATGTGTGTCAGCTGAGAATGAATATTATTCCAGTGGAGTGCACTTGTATTGATGCAGAATAGTTCACCTCCAAACCAGATTATCTACTTTGTTTATTATGACTACAGTGTTTTCTCCTTTTAATTCCCCTTTTTCTTAACAATTAGGGTTCCACAGGTCAGCCTGATGAAAACAGAGTGAACACTACACAATCTGCTCATTTAGAGGCAGCACTGAAGCAGATGTTTTAACTTTCTTTTGAGGGTGACCCTTCATTAGTAAGATTACTAGTCCTTTTCACTGAGTTATTTTTTGTCTGCCCCTGGAATTCAGAGTTTCTTTTGTGTGAGTGGACTATTAGCCAGGTACAGGAAAAGAGCAAGGAATTCTCAGGAGAGGAAAAAAAAAAGTAACTGTTGTAAAAGTGAATCGTTCTTGTTATTGTGCTGTCTTCTTTTTAGCTACTACAATTCAGAGTGACACTGCCATTGCATACAGGTGCAGGTGATGTTGCCTGCTGTTTAGGAGAAAGGAACTGGAGTTCTTTTCTGCTCCTAATTTCTTGCTCTGTCTTGTGGTGTGACACTGAATAACTCACATTCTTTTCCTCCACAAAAGAAAATAATAGTAACTTTTGGAAGCACTTGAGGTTCTTCACTTGGAAGGTGACATATAATCACATCAGGTGATTGTAAAATACTTTCAAGGGCGAGATAGCTGTCTGCATATATATGTAAAATATTGGCAGTCAAACAGATGTAGCATATTCTTTCATGCATAATAGCATTACAGCTCTGCCACATCTAATTTTGTATTTGTTGGTGAAATTTCTTGCTCATGTGATCCTTTATATATTTGATGCAGGGCCTGCTTTTGTGCTTTCCCGTCATGATCTGATCTTTTTGGTGACTTTATTCCCTCTGAACTAAAAAAAGCCATTTTTTGTAGGTTTTGCCCAAGGCAAAATAAAAAGCTTATCATTTTGTTCCTCTCACAGGCCTTTTTTTTGTTGCTGTTCATTATCATCAATGATGTGATCTATTTCCCACAGCTTCAAACAGATCTCAGAAAATTTTATAGTCTTGCATTTGACCTAGTATTATGTTCTTCTCTTCTCTGTCCTCCTCAGGGGCCTTACACAATTTCCATACAGCTGTAGTGGGTTGACCCTGGCTGGATGCCAGGTGCCCACCAGAGTTGCTCTATCACTCCCCTCCTCAGCTGGACAGGGGAGAGAAAATATAACGAAAGGCTCAAGATAAGGACAGGGAGAGATCATTTACTAATTACCATCATGGGCAAAACAGACTCGACTTGGGGAAATTAGTTTAATTTATTGCCAATCAAATCAGAGTAGGGTAATGAGAAATAAAAACTAGATCTTAAAACACCTTCCCCCCACCCCTCCCTTCTTCCCGGGCTTAACTTCACTCCCGAATTCTCTACCTCCTCCCCTCCGGTGGCGCAGGGGGACAGGGAATGGGGGTTGAGGTCAGTTAATCACATATTGTCTCTGCAGCTCCTTCCTCCTCAGGGGGAGGACTCCTCACACTCTTCCCCTGCTCCAGCGTGGGGTCCCTCCCACAGGAGACAGTCCTCCATGAACTCCTGCAATGTGAGTCCTTCCCACGGGCTGCAGTTCTTCACGAACTGCTCCAGCATTTCTTCCGGGGTGCAGTCCTTCAGGAACAGACTGATCCAGCGTGGGTCCCCCACGGGATCACAAGTCCTGCCAGCAGACCTGCTCCAGCGTGGGCTCCTCTCTCCATGGATCCACAGGTCCTGCCAGGAGCCTGCTCCATCGTGGGCTTCCCACAGGGTTACAGCCTCCTTCGGGCATCCACCTGCTCCAGCGTGGGGTCCTCCATGGGCTGCAGGTGAATATATGCTCCACCATCGACCTCCATGGACTACAGGGGGACAGCCTGCCTCACCATGGTTTTCACCACGGGCTGCAGGGGAATCTCTGCTCCAGCACCTGGAGCACCTCCTCCCCCTCCTCCTTCACTGGCCTTGGTGTCTGCAGAGTTGTTTCTCTCACATATTCTCACTCCTCTCTCCGGCTGCAGTTGCTGCTGCGCAGCAACTTTTCCCCCTCCTTAAATATGTTCTCACAGAGGCGCTACCACCGTTGCTGGTGGGCTCAGCCTTGGCCAGCGGTGGGTCCGTCTTGGAGCCAGCTGGCATTGGCTCTATCGGACATAGGGGAACCTTCTAGCTTCCACCCCTGTAGCACCCCCCCTGCTACCAAAACCTTGCCACGCAAACCCAGTACGACAGCTTAGTGGGATTTTGAATTGGACTTCAGAACTGGAAGAACAAAGTGATTAAATATTTGTCTTTCAGATACATAAAGCTAATTTAGACATAAGCATTTTTATACTCACAGCTAAATAAAAATCTTGTGATTAACTCTGCTTTTAATTTGAACACAATCTGGAAATTTTTCCATATAAGCATTGTCCGTAGTCTGTAAAAGCAGATGGATGCACGACAGGAGGCACAGACACTGCCCCCGTGCTGGTGAAGAAGGGACTGATCTGTCACTGGGCCAGAACTGCAGAGGCACTCGGGGAACAGGGCACGGCCAGAGGGTCAGGGGTGTATTACCCAGAGCTGCTGACTTTTGCCAGTATAAAGAAAAAGGAGGGCTCATACAGGGCAAACAAGTCACCAGCTGGGGACAGGGTCCAGGAACTGGGAATGAAGGAGGAAATGTCTGGAAGAAATACACGAGGGACAGGTACATCCTCTGACAGAAAGGTTAGACATTCAGAAAGCACTGCTGTATTTTGGTGTCCATAACCCAACCCGAGCTTCCAATAAGAGCAAGCCATAATTAAGCAGCACTAGATGTTATGTGTGCGTGTGGCGTCTCTAATGTATGGGTCTTGTTTCTGCCAGTAATAGCCTCTGATCCGTCTCAAGCTGCTTCCCTCCACTCCAGTACATCTCCTGTCCCTCCCTTCATATTCTCTGAAAGCCTCCCTGCTTCCTTTCCTCCTTTATGCTTCTGCTTTTGCATGGGTTATGTGAAGTTATAGATTGTTGGAGAGGCAATTTGTACGCATGAAAACACAGTTATGGGCCGTCTGCTGTGCTTCCAGCCACAGGGGGATCTAGAGGCGGAGTGGAGGAAGGGGCTGCTGCGGGATGGGCAAAGCAAAGCGGCTGTGCCGGGGGAGCTTGGGCAGCAGTTCTCAGAACGCAGGAGTTTCTAGGCCTGACCTCCATGATAACCCATGAGCAAAGACAGGCTGAATTTCCTTCCTCTCCACTATTTCTCCGTCCCTTCAGCCTCCCCCCACTCCCCCTGCAAATAGGGAAAGACCAAAAAACCTAGATTTATGTGGTCAGAGCAGCAAAATAACTGGATGTGTGCTCAATAGGTTGGACTGCCTTTGGAGCAGGAGCCAGAAGTACCTGCAGCTGGAAAATGGGAGCACAGAGGCACAGAGAACCAAAAACATACAGCTGGGAAAATGAACTTGCCAGAGTGGGAAAATGTCAGGTGAAGAAAGTGTTTTGTCTCTTCATATGAATAAGAGAAAAAAAGACCCTTTCTGAACTAGGAGTATCAGAGAAAGCACAGGGTAGTAGGGGAAGAAAATAAACAGCAAAATCAACTATGGCACAAACATCTTATTTCTGCAGGAAAGGGAAAGAATATCGAGAATATTGAAATCACAGGACCAGCCAGCAAAAGTTCTCATATTTATATGTCTGCCTTGATGTTCTTTGTATACCACAGAATAGTATTTGCTGCAGTTATTTTTCTCTGAATTACTGTAACTGAGAATATCAGGACAGTAATTTCCTACTGAATAAAACAAAAGGAGGCATTAGGATAAAGTGTCCCTTGACAATGTCCATGTGCTATTAGCACTAGATTCACTGCAAAAAAAGTATAAATTATTCAAGCTGAAAAATACTGTGCAACACTTAAGGTTGTTACGCAAAGCTAGCATGGCACAGAAAAACATGAAAAAAATAAGCCCCTGAACACTATATAGCTATATGATATACTCACTTTGCACTGCTAGAAAGGGACATTGCCATTAGGTGACACACAGTCTGTGGTCCAACAGCCCTGAAAACATGCTGAAGCAACCACAGAGTTTCCACTCTCCTTTTAATGATGAATATTTCCTACCACAGGAGCACAAATATCTCTGTATTTCATCTGCTTTTCTTTCTGTGATGTGGGTATCACTTCTTCCTTAGGCAGGTTACAAGTGGGCTGTGCTGCCCTGAACAATAGGTTTGATGGTAAGTGTTCAGAAACAGGGGTGAACAATGAAAGACCAGGGTTATTATTCGGCACACCTGCATCTTCCTTTTGTCAGCGACTGATCGGAAAGGACAGTGACAGAAACAGAAATGCATTTAACTTCGAGTGTGTTGGGAAAGACGAGCTTTAAGCAAGCAAAGGCTAACCAGTGTTGCTTGCTATCGGTTAGAAGGGATTAAAAATAAGCCTATACAGGCAGCACAAGAAAGTGTTTGATCGTTACTAATCATTTATCTCAGTCTGAAGAGTGTATGGTGTAGGTTTTCAATATGAGAGTGTCTCAACTAGTACCTTTTCTGTTTCATCTCTTTGTTAGTTTATTGTTTTTATCTGGAATATGTATTACAGCATATAAAGACAAGTAGAAACAATATGACTTTCAAAATCACTCTGCTGTGAGTGTCAGACATTCTCATGTAAAATGGCACTCAACCTCTCTCTCTTCCTTCTAAAATGCTATTAGTTCCTGCTTCTGACAGTCCATCAGATTTTCAGCCTTAACTGTTGGCTTTTATTCTGCTATGTCTTCTCTGTCGGTCATTGAGATCTGAACAGATACCTCCCTTCTCCAAAGAAATCTTTCAGAATCAAGACAATAAATATTTTCATTGGAATCATGGGGAAGCCATTAACTCTCAAAATTATCATTTTTTTGTAAAAGACAGAGGACTGACCCCCAGAAGAAAAAGCACTGAACCCCACCTGGGCTGTGGGATAGTTTGAAAGCAAATGCAAGTCTTTTATTTCCCAGCTGTGTGTTCCCTGTCTCAAAAATACATGCTATTCTACTATCCTGCAGCAGCGAAAGCTCTGCCACCAAAGGTCTCATCAGGATTATACATTCTTTTAAATAGGTTCCCTATCAACAAGTGAACCTTTTCCAGTGGAATGCAAAAAATCATCAGAAAATTCCCTGACTTAATTCAGCCAGCATATTGGTGCTCTTGGGAACTTCTCTTTTCCTGACCTCTCCCTGTGCTGCTATACAACATGAAATCCCTTCAGCGCTGCTGTGCATTGTTCTGAAGTTTCAGTGTAAGAATTGGACCAAAGTGACTTTTCAATTCTAACAGAAAAAAAAGAGTTCATTGCCAACATGGCTGGCACCACTGAGTTTTCTTCCATTCCTTTCCGCTTTACCTCTGCCAGCCTCTCAGCCATCCCTGCACAAACGGACTTTTCCTTTTTGACCCTTCCTATAACAAAGAATAAATCAGTGGTTTCTGTTTCCACCTCTTCCCTCATATTTGCATCATCTCTCCCCAGCCCTCTTGAAGGGCTTCACATATAGTAAAATTATCTTTGCTATTAGCCAATCTTTAAATCTCTCCTCTGGTTCGGTCTTACAAGTTACGAGTGTTTTAAGCTCTCCTCCTTGCTTTTTAGACACTTTAGGAACCCATTCTCTCTCTGTCCTGCTGCCAAAGCTTTTTATTTTCCTCTGATGAACAGGTGAATGAGATCTGTATAAATGATAACTTGGAGTAAATTAAGTCCTAGAGCATGACAAATCTGTGTGCCAGAAAACATGGTGATGCTTTTGGAAACATGGTGATGGGGATTTGGAGTTCTTACCATATAGATCTGCTGCTTAAATGGTGCCTTCCTCACTCCCATCTCTGGTCTCTCCTGTTGGTGGCAGGAGAGCAGAAATCCTGAAGGAATCCAAGTTTTCAAGGGGCACCAGTCGCCTTGGTCCCTCATCCTTAGAACAGCCAATTTTAGTTTTAGCTATGCTCCTGAAACACTTGAACCTGGTTCTGGCTTTTTCTCCTGCTTCATGGTGCCAACAAATCAAAATACAGATTAAAAGCAGAGACGACTTAAATATATGGACAAACTATTTGAACAAACTATTTGACAAACTATTTGAGCAAACAACTATTTGAAAAATGAATTTCTAACACTGAATTAATAAGCTGATAGAGCTGTAACTATCCCAGCATCCACTAATACAAACAGGGTATACTTGGACCAAGAGCTAAACTTGATTATTTGTATTATCACCATTCTTTCCCTCCCAGTATGAATTTTCTCTAGTTACAGCCAGCAGTTTCTTTCTAGGCAAGTGAATGCTGTTGTTTGACGTCAAGCTAAATCCAGCTTAAAGCACATAGTTACCACACAAAAAAATTCTTCACCACATCTTTTTATCCACTCTCAGCAACTGAAGTGAGAAAAACATTTGCAAATCACTGCGGGTCAAGAGAATGCGTATGGCTGGTTTGAGCTGTGCCAATGCACTTGCAGAACTTGCTGAGACTTGTTCAAACGTATAAGGTCAAATAATTCAAGAAGGCAAATAAACACGCAAGTCAACATAGAGAAGAATGAAAATTCCTTCTCTTGCTGCATCCAAATAACTGTATTACAATAAGCCCATTAACATGTCATACAAACAAACGTAACAGTTCATATTTGTTTTATGCAGGCTTTGACTCTCTGTGACCCACTTCTTAATTGGCAGAGTCTCTTATCTATCTGATCTTAGGGCACAAAACCATTATCCAACCTGATTTCACCTTTACCCTATTCTGGTATTTCAGATTTGGCTGACGTGTGGGACAAAGCTGGCAGTAACCTCACCAACAATCTTGGCAGATTCTGGCTTAAATGCCTGAAATCATACATTAAGCATGTCTTGGTAATTGATTGGTCCTAGGCAAGTCATTTCTGAGAAGCCATCGTGCCAGATAAAGAAAATCAAACCACTGTGGGACAGAAATGGATGCAGGATGAGGAAGATTGCCTGCAGTCCATTGAAAAGCCACTTTTGATCCATGACAGTATTGTTTGATACCTTTCATTGTGACAGAATTTAGGGATTCCTTAACCCACCAAAGACACTGGAAAATAAAAAAAATAACACAGCATACAAGAATGTAGTCACATGTCTTTAGAGTGTTAGCCTGGTATCAGTTTAGGGTTATTTTTAATTTTTTTTTAAATTATTTTTTTCCTTTTTCATTTTTGAACAGCGGCTTCAAACTTTTTCCAGCAAAAAGATAGTTGTTACTCTTCGCTATAATTGTTGAGCATAATATGTTTTGAAACATTTCAACTAATGATCAGGGAAATATTCTGATGAAGAAGAAAGAATACAGTCTACAACTTCCAGGCTTACAGTGAGCCAAGATGGTGCAACTCTGTTTATGATGTACCTGCCTGGTGTTACTGAATAAATCCCTGCCACAAATACAACAGCAAAAAAAGCCACCTACGCTTTTAACCAGCAATCAGTAAAATCACTTTTACGTTGCTTTTTTTTCCTTGAAGAAGAGAAAAAGTGTATTAGCTGCAATGTGAGGAATTGTAGAGTAATTCCTTTCGGTCCTCATTTATTGAAGCAATGAGGGACAATCTGAGAGTGGGCAGAGGGTCAGTAGCAATAACAGCAGGAACAGCCTCCTATTTTGTCATGGTTACGCAGCCAGGTTAGAAAGGTTACAAGGGCAGGCCAGTTATCCACAAATACTTTGAACACCTTGATATAAGTGTCTGTATCTAGTGGGATAACACTGAAATATCCTTTCAATATCTGTTGTAAGCCAAGTAGTAGCAGAAGAACTAGCTTTATTTTTAGTTTCAGAAGTATGAGATGCCTGTATTTGGTTGTACATTTTTGATTTTTCATTCTGCAAGGAAAAAGACTTCAGGTAGGAGAAAGGACAATAAAAGGGACACCTGTACACTACATGTAGAACAGCCATGTAATCTGAAAGGGTCAAAGATTTCCCATCATGAGGTTGATGTAAAAAACCACCAACTGAACACAAAGACCAAAATATGTTTGTGGAACCCTCCTTCCTTTCTCCCCTTTGGCCCACACCCACCCCACCCCCCCTTTCACTGCACAATTTACACATATGTTCATCTCCCTCAGTCCTCCATTCTGGCTCATTTGGGCATCTTTGTGATCAGCTGCAGCTGACATCTCTAGCTCTGATCCTGGACAGAGTGAGCTTGATGCTTCAGGATGGTAATACCAAAAATTTCAAACTGATGCCTGCAAACTACAGGAAAGCAGTTAGGAGGTCCAAGACTGCTTCTTACCTAGCTTCGGACTCACTTAGTTTCCCATTTACAAACAAAAATACTTTACAGTTGACGGGATAAAGGAGGGAACATGTTTCTCCCAGCAATGCAGAGATCTTTTTCCGTTCTTTTATTTTACTAACACATCGCAAGATCTAGAAAAGTTAGAGACAGCTAACTTACTCGCTTGCTTCCCTACTGTCTTTTTCTGTTCCGATATTGTTCTTTGACAACCACTGCTACAAAACATAGGATCTTCATTCCACAGTTTTCAAGTCTAGGACACAATACATAAGCATACAACTGTGAGGAAAAAAAAGTTATATAATAATATTCAGTTCTGTATCATTTTGAGGGATAGGATGCTAGAAAGTATTTAAACTAAGCTCAAATGAAATAAACATTTTAACTCAAGCAAAAATCTTTTCTGCAGCAATGTTTCAGTTTTGCAATAACTCAAGACAATGTATATTCAAGAATGTTAGTGTATTGCTGATTCAGATCTTTAAACTTTCTGTAGGCAGTAAAGAAGGTATTGAAAAACATTTTCAATTAAGGAAGAAGAAAACATTATAGCACTGAAGTCTTAGAAATATTATAAAGATGTCATTCTCTGCCCCTCATTAAATAATATCTGACCTTGAATATGATTTCCTGCCTCTGTCCTCTTTGAATGTCCTAAAAGAGTCAGATTTTGAAAAGATGACCACAGCTGTGACTGTTCCCAACATATGTGGTCACAACAGGATCTCTACAGCTACACACACAACAAGCTTGTACACCCCTCAATTTTTGCAAACACAGAAGTTAGACAAGTTCAAAACTGCATGCACACCAAGCCATAATGCGAAGTTTATCAATTATTTTTGTTCTTATCCTTTAATAACAGGATAGAAACTCTAGAAAAAAAGGCTGTTTTGTCCTTTGCCCACAATTACAAAATAAACAGTAAAAATCTACTTTGAAAAGTGTTTCAGAAACTAGCTTTAGCGGTATGACATTATCACCAACTCATACAATGATCATGGGAATACAGTTCGTATCTAATAACACTGAAGGAAGTTGTATTGTGTTTGTATATGCAGTGACGGCAATTGAGCAAAGCTCTTATTTTTTAATAACCATTTTGCCTTGTCATGGGTGCCTGGATGGAATTTACTTCTTGTTTTGATTTTCTTGCTAATTTAGAATTTTGGAGGTTTCAGCTGGATAATCTTGTTATATAAGGATCTTCACCCAAACACTTCACATATCTTCAATGACTTTGTTTACGAGAGTCTTGTGGCTGGAATCAATATCTGACTGCATATTTGACTAAATGTGCAGATGCAGGCATCTAATTAACTGTAGTGTTTACCAGACATTTATACAGCCAAATCCTTCTCAGAAAGCTATCAAATGGTAACACAGGCTTTGCTTTGGCACAGAGCACAGCATTGCTTGGTATTTTTTAAGGCACAGCTAATCTGTGAAACGCAATCCTCTCTGTTAAGAACAAAGATTCTCCCAGTGAGAGTGGCTCCCTCCTGCGGAGCCCATGGCTGGGCAACCCAGCTGCCCTTGGACCAATCTGTCCACCTTGTCCCAGCCACCCCATGTACCAGCAGGAAAACCTTGTCGCAGGTGAGGAAAAAAGGGGTGCTGGTGCAGAGCCAAATGCCTGGTGGAATCAGGTGAGCTATCCCACGCTTTAAATATAGAAGGCAGTATTCCCACAGGAAGGGTGGGTGGATGATGTGCTCCACGGCCCTTCGGCCGCAGCACCATGCTGGAGATCCCTGTGGCTGCCGGCCTGCCAGGGCGCCCAGGTGTCCTGCTGCAGAGGCAAAGGCATGGGGATGCGGGGGACACAGCTGCTCTCATCCTGGCACAGAGCCAGGAGATGCCTGGGTCGGAGTGCTGGAGCAGCACCTTGGGGTGCTCCGCAACAACCCGGGCGGTCACAGGGAAGAAGTCATTCATCTCTGCTCCTTCTCCTTAGCCTCAGGCCAGCGCTCAGAACAAAGCTGTCAAAGCACCAGTACAACTGTTTTTGATCATGGGAAATTAGAATTATCCAAAACAATGTTCAATAGTAGACCTACTGGCTCTGACATCCTGGCAAGCAGAAAGCTGGGTAACTACATTCCAGCTATCCAAACGCTCCAAACACTTTCCCTGAACAAAGCTTTGTTATTTTTCATCTTAGCTAGTTGCATAGTATGATGACATGACACGTTTCACTGAAGAGGTGACAGAACTGTAATTGCGAACAAAGTGATTCAAATTCATATAGTGCTGCTTTTGTGCAATTAGCAGAATAAATAAATACACTGTGTATTCTGTTCTCCTTCTTTGATGAAAGGCCCTACATAGGATTGTTATTCAGTGTTAAATGCACAGATTATTTTTTTGAGAGATGTCAACAAACTTGGAAAATTTGGAAAGTTACTGACCTCTTGAGAATAACAATGTTATCGTTGTGATAATTTTACAGGCATCTTCCTAGAGCTCCTTCAGTACATGTATGGCTGATATCCAAGCTAGCCATCCTCCTGGTCCTAAACCATTAAAATTACTTGCCAAAGTAAATGATCATAACAAAAGCAAACATCTGACCTTGTGCTCATCACCTCCTGTATCACTTGCGCTGCATTATAACAGCTTCATTAAATGACCATAATGCTGCCTCTAGTAATATCTATGCATATGCAAGGTTTTATTTTGAAACAGAAACAGCTCCAGAGTGAAATGGACTCTGATTTGAAAAGGTTGGTAAGTATCTTACTGCAATTAAAATCAAGTGAATCCATAGCTGTCTCAGAGATGTGTCATGCCTGGGGTGGTCAGATCCCATGACTGATACATTTGTCATTTTGAAAAGGAGATTAAATGAACCTGGGGAACAGTCACTATCACTGTAATCAAAGGGAACTGTACAACTAACTTTGTTCTCTTCTTCTCCCTTTCCTTCCCTTAAACTAAATTGCTGAATATACATTTCTTAAAAATGCTTGATTACTCTTTTTCTGTCACCTTCACCTAGGACGAAAATGTCTTATCTACTTGGCCAGATCTATTGCTAAAGAATATCTGAAGAAATATATGAAGTCAACACATGATAAAAAAGTGGTCTGCATTTCAGTTTCTCTATTGCTGGGCTCACACCGGACTCAAGAGGCAGGTGTGGCAAGCAGATCTGACTTCACTCCCTACATCTGGTGCAGCTTGTTCAGTGACTTGCCTACTGCCCACTCTTAGGAAGAACAAAAAGCCTCTAACTTACCTTTCACTTCTCAAGGGCCCCTCACAGTAAGGCTGACCAGCCCCTTGAGACATTCTGGTTTAAACTCATTTGCCAGGCTACTGGCATGTAGTGGACCCCAGAGACCACATACAGACTTGACCTACTGGGAGACCTCCTGGCTCCTCGCAGGGCTGTGCTCCCGCCGTTCCTCTTTGAGAAGAGAAGGTGGAGGAAGGGAGCTCACCATGCCTGGGTATCCTGCTGGTGTGGTGCCCGTGATACCATGGGACCTTGGCCATGGGACCTTGGAGGTGGTCCTGGATCCCGTACGGCCAAACATGGACAGAGATCCTCCTTTCTTCCCTGTTTACTCCTCATAATACAGGAATTTAAATGAGTCTCATTTTGGTTGCAAAGTATCTGATCAGAGTTTTCTCCCACTGCAGTGCAAAAACGCTACAACACTGTGCCAAGTACTGTATGTGTGATAACTCAGAGGAAAAATACCTATGTGATTTCCTCTCCTCAGGAAGAATGATACAGCCCTTTAAAATTAACAGCTGTGTAAAATTAGGAAGGCCTTAAATGTCAGTGAAATGCAGGGCTTCCTTGTTGTTGACCTTCATGCCGTGAAACTTAAATAAAAGACTTCATTAAAAACTACCACAGCTATGACCTGCAGAAAATTGAGTTACTCTGTTTTGTTCAACAAATGGATCTCACAATCAGCAGCAAAAAGCCAAAGAGACTCAATGAAATAATGGAATGCATACAGTACCTTAGGAAAAAAAACTTGCTCTGAGAGAAAAGCAAATCAATTGATCAACTGAGAAATCAGGATGTTCTTCAGAAAGCAATTGTAGCTCCTTTACTAATAAACAGCAGTGAACCATGGAAGAAAGGGACCATTTGACTACCACTTGTGAAGACATTAGGACAAAAATTGCGTCAATAGATAGATCCCTCCCCTGGGTTTCCATACAGCCCTCTGTGTTTATCAGTTATCAACAGCTAATTGAGATGTGTATCACTCTGTAGACTAAAAAAGTTTATAACAGTTCCATCAAACCTCTCCCTTGATGCTAGATCTCAGACGACCCCTTGTGACTGAACATGTTGCCCTGGAGAAACGCTGTTTTAGAAAGGACCTAGCACTTATCACAATTGTAATTACGTGTTCCTGATCTATATATTGCCGAGATAATTACTTTAACTCAACTGATGCTGTCTACAAATCTGCAAAACTTCTACATTTGTGCCCTTGCAAAGTAAAGCAAACGAGTGTGAAAAGAAGCAAATAATAATAATTTATCAGGTCGCAGGCCCTTCAACAGTGAACTTCTATACCTTCTTGTCTCAGCAAACGCCTTAGCTCATGTCCCTTGCTACAAATGGAGCCTGGCTGTGCAGTGCAGAAAGCTAAACCAGGAAATGTTAAAATACCTCAGTAGAGTTCAAAATAACGTTCATTGCAAAGCTTAAAATCAGCAACCACTCAAGAAGCTGTTCTAGCTGAATTTGTGGAAGGTGATGCAGATATGGGCAAGCTACCTTGTGTATTTAAGTTTGTTGAGTAGCTTGTTTGTGAAAAGAGAACAGTTCACCCCCATTAATGCATTTTAAGTTATACTAGGATTTAACTGAGGAATTTTTTTATTTCAGATTACATCACTTTGATTACTTTGATTTCTTTGATAGAACATTTTTCTAACATTCTAAGTCCCAGCATGAACTAATTCATAGCTAGTTTATGAATCTGTTGTTTCAGCATTCTCCTTTGGATTAAACATGCTTTTCCTGCTGTTATGTTTCCCTTCCTTTCCTCTTCACCTCCAGTTGCCCTCCCTGAACTAGGCCCTTAAACAGTAATCACAACTGAATCTCAGCTTTTATTTCCCTGGGAAAAACAAGATAAAAAACTTTAAAACTGCTCTTATTAACAGCTATTCTGTTCTCTTCTTCATTGTTGTAGACCTTAGCTGCTTCTGCTGCAGTATTGATTTATTTTTTAACGTATCTTAGCAGGACAGTATACATTTTCACCCTTTCCCTGCATAACTCATATTAAGTTCATTTAATACAGTACCAAATGTCTTTTGGCATGTATTGTATTTTGCCTCTTTCAGGGCCCTCCTGGTGGCCCACATTTTACCCGCATTTGACTAACACATCACAGTTCTTCTCATTCTTGTTTGCAGCTGCTTAGCTTCCATTTTGCAACAGACATTCTTGTTCATGCTAAAGTATAAGGCTTGTAGACTGTGCTACTGAATGCATTTCTTCTCTTTTACTCCAGTACTAATAGCCATCCCATTCTTCCTGCATGTAGAATTTTTGATCGTCATGTACTGATGAAATCTTCCACATTTGCATCAACATAGTTCATTAGTGCCTTTCTGTTTTTAATAGGTTACAGACAGCATTTACAGTTAGTTAGTTCATTTAAGTTAGTTCATTTTTCCTCTCTTCCTGGATTAAGCTATTCTCACTCTCCAACTCAAATAATATTTTATATGAAGTGATTCTACTACAAGAAGAAAGCTCAGGGAAAGGCATGATCCACCTTCAATGATGGTGAGATTGCTCTCCTAAGATATGAGAGACTAGGATTTACATTCATGTTCAGAGGTGAGCAAAGAATTGGGATCCGTGTCTGTCTTTTTACAGACTATTGGAAGGGAGTCCTTTTCCCTTTCTGATCTTATTTGTTTCAGGAAAAGTAAATTTGTAAATTTACTTTTACATGTAAATTTAAATTTACATGTGTAAATTTAGGTTTTTTGCATAGTGAAGCTCATCTGCTCTCTCAGTAACTTTGTAAATTCCTCCCAAAATTTGTAGTCCCATAGAGATAAATCAAAATGTTCTCGATTAGAGTTTGTGTAGAAAAAGCAAAGACCTGTGCCTCATGATAAATATATGCCCCTTGTGTCTGTTGAAACAAGTATATGGAAATCATCCACTCAGAATGCAAAGTAAAGTCTAGGAAACACAGACCCTAAAAGGATTAATCCTAAACAATGGCTTGCAAGCTGAGCAATTCAGTTATTAACAGCGCCAGAAATTTGCATTCTAACTACAATGCATCTATTTTCATCTATCTAGACATTATCCTAAGGCATACTGGATCAACATTACAGCCCATTTCTTTT
The DNA here is from genome assembly GCF_965638725.1 of Aptenodytes patagonicus. Lineage (NCBI taxonomy): Eukaryota > Metazoa > Chordata > Aves > Sphenisciformes > Spheniscidae > Aptenodytes > Aptenodytes patagonicus. The sequence continues at coordinate 73,582,686 of NC_134951.1, forward strand.
AATTTCAGCTCATCAGACACGAGGTCCAAGAGATTATTTTAAAAAAATGACCTCTTAATATTTTTTTATGATATCCTCTCCTTTAAACTCATTAGTTGGAGCAAATAGCAGTACTACCTTCTGCTACAGGAACAGGAATCTCCTGATAAAGGCCAGTATGGTGGAGGGAGGCAGATTATCTTTTAAACGGTTGTCACTGTTTCATCAGTGTGCCTAAAGCCATGAAGCTGCATCAGACTGATAGTTGTGTTGAGCAAGAATCTGACAGCAAGTTGACGAGACTAATGTGTTCTGCTCTGTAGAAAGTCTAAGATGGCACCGCCTGTAAAAAGACATTTTAGCATCAATCAGTACATTTGTGAAGGGCAATCCACACACCTACACCTTGCAGGCAGGGGTTTTTTTTGTTGGTTGTTTTGGGGTTTTTTTCCCAAATGTATTATAAATGGGAGATAAAGATGCATAAAAGACAGTCATTGAAAAGCTTGTTCCAAAAACACATAGCTTGAGAAAAATCTCGACAGCAGGAAAGTTTGAACAAAAGGGGAAAAAACAGGATAGAAAGATTGTTTTTCATCAGATCTGGAGAAACGTTGTGGATTTTTTTTTTTTCAATATTTTAAATCATTGAATTATTCACTTTCTGCCCCTTATAAAGTAGCTGACTTACTGTTAGTTTGGAATTGGGAGCATGGAATGTCATCAACCCTGTCATTCCTTAACCACTGGGGGTACTTCACATGCCGTCAAAGGAGAGGTAACATTTAATCTAATCTTCAGCTGTTTGAATCTCTAGGCTTACATTTTATCATGAGCTCTTATGTTTGAATTGGTTCTCTTCATTTGTCAGATATAGTTTTGCCCCTCTCTAATTCTTGTCTGTGGCACACTCTAAAATATCTACTTACTTTGCAATACTTACTGCAGAGGTTTTGCAGAGTTCAGCATTGTGGGAGAAATAATTATGTTCAGTATACATTTGCATTAATGAGATTGAGCTGCTTTGTCATACCCTTGTGTTTAGAGAAAGAAAGAAAATAAGGAAATTATCTGAACATTTATAGATAATTTGCTATCAGAGGACACACTGGGCTCTCTCTATAAAGAATTTGCGAAACCAAATGCTGAGTAGAAACTGTGAATTTCATGTTTCCCTGGTATTGTCCCAGGGAACTGGGACTTGCTATTCTATACATTTATATAAAATAGAATCAGATGCATAAGAGATGTTTGGGGGCTGGGTGTTTGAGATACCGTTTGAGGTGCTTTGGAAACCTATAGTTGGGTAATCTGAAACCCTCATGAATAATGCCTGGCTGTGTCACTGAGTTAATAGTGCCAGCAATCAACTATTTGCCAGTTGGTGATTTAATGTATCCCTTCCCCAAATGTGCCATATGTCGCAACCCAAGCAAAACAAGTCAGACCTCTCAAGTCTAGAATATTGCCAATTCAAAATGAGGATGTTCAAGTATTCTGCCTTTGCAGAATAAAAGAACATGGTAAGAGAAAGAGACTGAGTTGAGAAGGAAATTTCAAATAATTTTATAAGATTAGTTGCATTTTCCTTCTATGATTCAATCTGCATTCCAAATAAAAGAAGACATTGTGTGGAAATTCCTAAAAGTACAATGGATTTGCTCTTCTCTTGCAGTGAGGTGTGCAGCACTGCTAGCAAAATGACCAGAAATAGTTCTGTGCCCTGGCCACAGAAAAGAATTGTGAGAGCCATCAGCCAAGTCCAGAGCACAAGATGCAGTTCAGTACTATGACAGATATGCAGCGGTGATTCCCTGCTTCATGGAAAACACGAAAACACTGGAATACTCATTGCAATGCTCTTACTCATGCACACTCCCAAGGCTTAGTGGCCTTACCTCTACAGAATACAAGGAATTCAAAAATAATTTAAAATCAGCTTTGTTCTCCCATTCCAAATTCAAGATTAGTAGTCAAGGGGAACCAGACAAAGCCATAGGTACTTCTCATAGCCTCTTCCCTTGAGTATCAAGAATCTCCTGGTCTTAAAGGGTCAGTCTGGGAGGTAAAAAGTTTGGGTGTTCAATGTATTGTCATGCTACTGTAAATAAATACCAGCTTTTCCAAGGATTTAGCTCCAGACCTTTGTGAATGCCACAGTCTTGCCTGCTGGAAGTCAGCAATAGCTTATCACTGACTTCTGAATGATATCTCACAGATGTGAGATCAGTTCTAACGCAGTAACCACCACACAATTTGATCAGTTAGCATTGTATACATTTCTGTATCTTATTATATAGAATGCATTTCTTCTGAATGCAGCCATTGTGATCTACTCTTAGGTCACCATTGCAGACCATTTGGAGGCCATTTTCTCTATGCTTGACAACTGAGGAGGTTTTAAAAAGATACTGAATTCCTAATATCAAAGATAAATACAGTTTATTTATCTTTAAATTCATATTAAAACCCATTGTTTCGAAATTTATCTAGTCCTTTATTACAGGTTTTTATCATTTCTTGTAATATCTATCTTAATTGTTTTTTTCCCAGACTTAACTGCACAGAGACCCCTTGCAAAAATTACTATATTCTTCACTGGCTTTTTCTGTCAGTTGTTAATGTCAAATCTTTATGGTTTCTACTTTGCTTTCGATTATTTATTTTTTTTTACTAGAAGAGTAGACCTTTCACATTTTTCTGCATTTTTACAATCTTGTCAAATTAACACAGGTCATAGACACTCTGTACAGTGTTCTGATTCAAATGTCTTTTGCCACATACATAACTCCACAACAAAATCCTTTCAGTGCTGAGTACCTGGATATTTTTACCACAGGCTTCATGTATATGATGGTTCCTCTTTATACATCATGGCATTCAAACCTCTTTGGGTATTTTCTTACTCATCACATGGTCTGTCTTGAACAGCTGTTAAGGGTCTGCTGTAGTTGCATGAAAGTGCAAAGAGAAACGTCATTATTCATACTGAAACTGAAGGTGAAAAATGTACAGAAAGCCACTGGGCTTTATGTTCAATGGTCTTAAATCTTATAAAACACCTTGAGGACAGCTGGTACCATACCAGTTTGGTAGCATTTATACTGTCTAGAAAAAGACCATGAAGAAAAATATTTCAGAGTCAATTATGATTTACTCTGCTGTTACTTAAGTCTACCTTAAAAAAAGCAAACCTTCATAAATTATCTTGGCCAAGACTGTCCCCACTTTTTAATCTACCAAAGTCTCTCCTATAACTCCCAGAGGCTGAGAAATCTCCATTGCCATTGCTTTCCTTGGACACTACAGACACTGCCTTCCTCTGGAATCGAGTATGTGCCCTGTCAGAGTCTTTGGAGACTGAGCAATCCAAAACCAGGTTTGGGAAAAGGAAGATGGAAAGATCCCCTTTTCAGGAGTGATGAATCAGAAGAGAAAAAACATTCTAAGTTGTATTCTTCATTCTTCTTAGCATTTCTTCAGTTTGTTCAATAGGGTCTACAGTCTCAGTGGAGGAGGGCAAAGTAAGGCATCTTCCCAGTACTGTCAAAGAACTGGACTAGCACGAGGATGCAACAAAAAACCCAGAACTTGTGTAGAGGTTTGAAATGCAGGGCCTCTACAAGGGCATTTGTAGGTCCTTTGAGGTATGTTTAAGAAGGGACTTCTACTGCATACACTTCTACAACAGTGTATACCAGAGTTTGTATATCAATCCTCAAAAAAATGAGCACTGGATACTAATGATGGGCAGGAGAGAACAGATTATTTTTGCCATTTTCATTTCCATAAAAGATGAAGCAGGAGTGGATAAAGAGAGGCAAAGTGATGCCCAAGAGCAATGGTGTCTCCTTGAGGAACATGTGCCACTGCATGAGAGCATTCATGGAGGCAGAGGCAATGAAATGGATAACAAACTGTGACACTAGCAGGAAGTCCCCAGATTCACTTTTTATGCCTATCCCAGTTTTGATGCATGTATGCGAATGCACTGTGCTGGCAACCACCATGGCCAACAGATTCACAAACTCACCTGTGTCCAGGTGATAAATATATCAGGCCTGTGACCAGCCTGATAAATATATGGTGTTTTCATTTAAACATCTTTTCTCTTTTTAAAATTTTCTTCATTTATTGTCATCAGTTATTGGCTTTTTTTTGTTTTGACTTTTCTTGTTGATGAGAAGCTCAGCAATTCTGAAAACCAGGCCTCAAGTTTTCCGTCTTTTTTCTTCTTAGCATCAATGAGACTTCTTATGATAACAAAATTTTCTGTTAACATATATACATATCCATGTGTATAAACGTTTGCAAGATCAATGTATAAATATGAACACAAAGGACGCAGTTCAATTTTCTAGCTACTGACTTCTAGTGCTTTTTAGAAACCCTGGGATACCATGCCTGGCCTGAAGTGTTGCTCCATAAGAGCTTAGTTTTCCTGCGGTCATATCTGGCAGCTCTGTGCAGAGATCTTGAGTATCCAAAGATGTCTCAGATGGCACTTCATACATCTGTTCACACCTGTGTGTCACACCCAAGTTGACTAGCTCTAGATATTTCTGCTTTAAAACAGTGGCAATGATTTGTATGCAAGGGAAAGTACAAAGCTGAGGTTTTGGGCCAAAGGAGAAACTTGTTTTTCTCATACATTCACAGTGTTCAGATCCAGTATCTATTTGTCTCATAGAAATTTGAGTCCTTTTTTGACAAGAGTCTGATTTTTCTCCATTAATTAATGTGTCTTGTTTCACCACTGATGAATTCCAATTTTAGTTCAGTGCAGTCATCCATGGAATATCCAAAACATGTTTTTGTTTTGTTTTGTTTAATTAAACAAACAAACAAAGCAAAGCAAAAAGTTGTTTTAGAAATAAACGTATCACAGAAAAATATTTTTATCTTCATTCACATTTTTAAAGAATCATAGAATCATAGAATCATTAAGGTTGGAAAAGACCTCTAAGATCATCGAGCTAAGATCATAAAGCTTCATTAAAGGTATGACCTTTTAATCTTCTGCCCAATTCTGCTGTATTATTTATCACCACAGTTACACTCTGGCAGGAGTTAGATTAGCATGGCTTCACATCCTTTCAGATTACCCTTAAACATCAGCAGTTGCAGCCTTTGTGCCTTGATGGTTCATACCAGTCCATGCCTAACGATTTTTTACTGCCTCAGGCCTCAAAGCTTCCCACACTGATAAATAATGCATTTCTTTTCATTTCATGTTTTGCGTGCTGTGGTTGATCACAAACCTTTTTGTAATAGAATTGGTTCTCTCTCCATCTCCATGGGCATGATCTCCATTGCAGAGACAAGTGAGATGATGTCAGGCTTCAGAGAATAGAAGAAAAAAGAGGATGCACGCTCCTCTAGACAGAGGAGCAGTAGCAAAACAGAAACTATCCAAATAAGACTTCAGCTATGCAATGAGCTTCCTGAAGCTGGACTCTCTTCAACCTCAGCTGCATGACCTTGCTTTGGACACTGTTCATTTCTGGGTGTAAGGATGTGTCCTAATGTCAGATCCCAAGCAAGTGAGGTCCTTTGTAGGTGATACATTTAAGCACACGCATCAGAACATTTTGAACTCCAGGAAAAAGAGAAAGAGTTTCTCTAAAACGTTTGCATTTATCTAAAGCCTCCAATACAACCATGAAAGCCGTACCCATTGCCTGATAACACAAAAAAACCTTTCTGTAGAGAACAGAAATAGAACTGTAGCTAGTTGATTTGGTTCCAAACTTGGCATCCAGAGCTTGTAAACATTTATGCATGTCTTAATGAAAGTGCTGATAACCCCGTGCTTCAGAGTAACTTTGCATCAAATAATTGTACATCTGAAATATAATATTGTGCTCATCCAGACTATACAATTAACCATAATAACAGCACATAAAAGGCTAAAAGTGGGCCAGCCTGAGGATACGTCGTTACTCTGATTGTGACAGGGAAGAGAGAGCACCAATTCTCCTCTTTCTCCCCCTTCTTTCTGTGTGAGCAGCAACCATGATTGCTACTGGAGCTGCGCTCCCTCTTTAAATGGACTTACAGTTTGGTTTTCTGAAGAAAAGGGAGGAAAGAAAGAAAGACACTACCTTTACAGCTTTGCATAACCACTATTCCTTCATTTTGTTTTCATATCAAGATTACAACAACTCATCCTCTCTGTTTGACCCTAATATCACTTGATGTCTCCTTATCTTTCTTCTAGTACTTCACATGAAGTATAGAAAGCTACATTCTAAAAAAGGTGTGGGATGCTTTTGTTCAATCTACTGGATTTTTCAAATAGGGAAGACTAATGAGTTTCTCCACCCACCTTGTTACACACTGAAAAATAGCATGTGAAAGAAGCTTAAAAAAAACCTGTCTCTGGTACAGTGAGTCAGTGAGTATAAAGTTTCTTGGTATCACTCCGTACAAAGGATATAGCTTTCTAGAATGAAAAGCATTACTGCTGGCTATTGAATGGTTATTTCAGAAAATAATGTCGTGTGTCTGTCAAGCAGGCATCAAAAATAGACCTGAAAGAGCATACTGTACTTGTAGGTCAGGAGTTCAGCTCCCACCTCTGCAGGAAGTGACAAAGCCCCAGGTCCAAAGGACTATTTGTACATTTAAATTGAGTTTAGACAGAATCTTAACACTAAATTTGAATTTGCAGTGCTCAAAACTCTCACACATCTGGTATCTCTATTCTGTGGCACCATCATAATGCCAGTGCTAAAGTTCCCAGGCACCCTAAGATCTGTATCCTTTTGTGCCAGAAGTGCTGACATCTTGGCACCTTTATGACCCCTTGGTCCCACCATGAGCTGAGGCGTTCTTCACCTGTATTTCCACTAGGGTCAGGTTGAGGACAGTGCTCTTGGGCAACATCTCATGGGGCAAGTACAATACACAACAGCAGCATCTTTCTTTCACTGCAGCACTTCACGGACTGACAGGAGGGCCGTAGGGAAGATTGACATTCGACTCCCTTCTCAGCTTCAAGGTGACTCTCATTACCAAGGAGAGATGGTCAATATAATAGCTTAATGGTGCATTTATTTGAGAGTTTGGGGAGTGGGAAATTCTTCCTTCCAAATATTTCTTCAAATATATAGCGTACATCAGACCATCACTAGATAAAATATTCAGCTGTTGCAGTCCCATGAAGTTTCACGTGACACAGGGTTGAGGTGAGTGATTGGCAGTTGCCCCAGTTTGGAGTAAACCATAGACTGGTCCTTGTGGCATTTTCATAGGAGATGGCGCTCAGTCAGGCTTCAAGGGCAGCTGAGCAAAGTGAATCCCAGCCTCCCACTGCCTGTGCAAGGGGGAGTAAGGAGGACTCCTATTCTCTTCCCCTGTGCTTGAAAACAGAAGAACTGTCCCTCTCCTTTACATATACTGGGTTGGGGTTTTTGGAGTTGGTTTGGGGTTTTTCTTGAATGAACAGGTTCAGGCATACAGTTGGTCTGAATAGGGTGTGTACACCTGAGGATGGATAGGATTGATATCCACCCCTGCTCCCCAGGGTAGCTGCTGGTTGATTTAGCATCCCGCTCCTCAGTCTTTCTGGGTTCCCTGCGGGGACACGTCCCTCGATTGCTTTGGCAGGGAGAGGGTGGTGAAGCAGGATAGTGCATTCCACTGAGGGTGTCGAGGGCCCCCCCAGTCACTCCTAGCAGCACACAGTGGGGAGGCAGCACTCTCACGGTCTCATTGATGTAGGTCAGAAAGCTGTTCAGCATCACATCCCAGTGAGAGAAAGGCCACCTGTGGCTTCCGAAACGTGAAGTATCAAGTCCTGTTGCTCTTACAGGCCTAGGCACAGACATCCTGCATCCGTCCACTCACAAAAAACAGGCCCCCAAGAAAGGGGGGCCTCAGGACAAAACAGGGTGATTGAACATGCAGTGTGACATTTTATTTCATCCAAGACTGTTTCTATGAACAACTGTATGAAAGTGATGGTGACATTGGTTTCAAAAGGATTATCAACGTGATTATACTGACTAGAGAATTAATTAATCACTGACATTTGTCAAAAAAAAAGTCATTGAAATTCTATTACTTCATTATTAGCATAATGAAGAGATTGTGTTTGCCCTCTCTGGCAATCAATCAAGCATCTGGGATGCACACCAGTGTCAAGGAACTAAACTTAAAACTAGAAGGTATTTGATTTTGAAAACAGGTTATTTTGCTTGTTTGATGGGTGCCACACACTATTTTTCAACAGTTGAGTATTTATTTGTGTCTTTCTGATGATAACGGGTAAAAGTCAAAAGATCACAGATGGCAAAGAGAAATGGCTTACCTACATTAAGGGAGTAATTTGAACCAGAGATATGTAGGGTAAAACTAGTAATTTCCTCCATTACTTTTTATCAGTACATCTCAGAATGTTTTATTACAGAGATCAGTATCATTATCCCTGTTTATCAGTGGCAAAAGTGACAAGAGAAGTGAAATGGTGTGCCCTCAGATAAGTAGCAAAGCCAAGACCTGAAGTCAGTGCTCCTGAGTTCACTGCTCTACTGTCCGAGTAAACTGGGTTCATTAAACTGGTCTTGACTTTAACGCCATTTTCAAAGTGAAGGGATGAATTTGACCCTCACTTATTACTGAAGAAAAAAGTTTTGACTTAATCACAGCGTACAGTAACATAAGCATAGAAACTAGTATCTCAAGAACTTGCTGCTAGACTGCTGGCAAAGCTAAATACCTGCAGTCAGAAGCAAAGCAGAATCAGCAGGGTAATTTGTTTGCTTGCTGTCTGGATGCAGACACAGTTACCATCCGCTGCTCCCTCTCTACTTGAATCATAACCTCACATGTACTTAAAGCAACTCAAGGTCACGAGTTGCTTCATCTGCTGAATGGCAAATGGCCCAATTGAGCCTGTTGAACAGCATTCCCTGAACATCCAATTGAAACTGTTTTCCAAATATCAAGGTTTCAGCAGGACCTTATAATTTTTCACACAACAGTAGGATATGCTTTATGTGACATTTTTCTGGTCCCTCAGACACGTGGAAAATCAGTGGAAACTTGAACAGAAAATAACAGCTGGAGCTTCTCTATTAGGAGTCTCAGGCTAAGTGTGACCAGTTGTGTTAGTCACAGCGCTGTTAGCTCTTTTTTCAATCTACAGTGACTGTGATGGCAGTAGAGATTTATAGTTTATATCTCTTTTTGCTTCAACTGCTATACTGAGGTGTAATTCAGGTGGTGGACAGGCTGATGAACCTCAGCTTACCAATAAAGGAGGATAAAACAATTAAATTTTAGACCTGGATCTATTTTGGCTTAAAATCAGATAATTTGTGACTCAGCATGGCTAAAAAGGAGAAACTCTCAGATTTGTTTTAGGGCATAAGAGTAACCAGCTTCTAGTACTGGTAGGGTCTACAGGATTCAAACTTAAGCTTTGACATATATTTATGTGTGTAGGTACATATTCTATGTAAGACATGTAATATGCAGAAAGAAAAAAACACTGCTACATCATTAAGAGGGTTTTTGTTTGTTTCTTCCTGAGACATACACAGTTTTGTTTGGATTTTATTTTTTTAATATATTTTCTCTAAGGCTTTTGCAAAGCTTTCTGGAGCTTTGTGGATATAGAAAAAATATACATGGCCTTCTGGATGACTTTGAACAAAATTCATGTCTTTACTCCTGTTTTTCCCATTTAAAAATGGGGGGGAAATTACTGTCCTTGTTTGCAAAGCACGTGTGTGTGTGTACATCTGCTAAGGTAGAAAGTATTTGTACCACTGGGATAACCACATTACTGACTCATAGCTTTACCAGCTCTGGGCAATACAGCCATTCCTGTCTCACATTGGCAGAAGCGTATCACATTGTGCTAACAATACTGCACACATGTATTCATATGCCTGCACAAAAATCCACAGGAAGAGATTACTACAATTGCATGGCTAAGCAGGAAAATCTGCTACAAATCCTATATGATGGCCATGCAAGCATCCAGGCAGAAACAGAGCCCAGGCAGCAATCTTGGGGATTTCAAGCTCCATTTCAGCAGCTCCTGGTAGTAGAGATCTTCAGGCAGCTTCGGTGGGTGTCAGAGCTGGCGCACTCTGACGAGGAATCGCAGCCGCTGCAGCACCCCTGGGTGAGCACCGCCCCAGTGCAGGGCCTTGGCCAGATGTACCAGCGGTGTGGGCAGCAGGTATGGCAGCCGGCGTGGCGTGTCCCAGAGCAAGACTCGCAGTTTGGGGCAGACTGGCAAATTATGACTGTCAGCAGGATGTTTGCTACTACAGAGTGATGTGCTAGATACTTACCAGCCCTCATTTCCTCGTGTAGCCTCTCTGCTGATTCCCACTTGTGCTCATTCTGGCTCTTGGCATGATAGCTGATGCAGGTTGTCCCCTCTCCTTATGATATTTTTGCCCTTCCTCTCCTATGAGCACAGGCAGGGCTTAACCCTTGACTGAGTTTCCCAGGTTGCTTTAGTATCGTTTTCACTTCTGCACTGTCAGGAGAAACATAGGTCATTGTAGCCTGGTGGTGACAAGGATTTTCTAATACATTTTACCACTGCACAGTTCCGTCAAGAAACATAGGTCTGCACTGCAGAAGTTGGTGTGAGGAAAGGATGAGGTGGAGGCCAAGTACAAATTAATTATAGTGGTAGAGTAAATATTATTAAAATGTTTGATATTTGGTTAAAACTTTCCTTTGAACTGAAATTTTGCATTTCAATTTCAAGCCACAGAAAATTATTTTTGTAATGTATTCAAAAGCAAATAAGTAAAGAAATAAACTTTGGAGGTCAGGTCAGTGCAACAAAGGCAGGAACAAATAGTCTTTTTGTACTTCAAACTCATCACTGAAAATGGCTCATTTCCCATTCAACAGAGTCCAAGTTTTAGAGCTTTTATTTTTTACTAAATAAAATGCCATTTCTTAAAAAAATGTATTCCAAAACTGAGTGAACATAGCAGTGATAAAAGTGAAGGAGGAATGTTCAACATAATACAGGCCAAAGTTAACTACCCACTTATTGGAAGCTGAGCAAAGTTTCTTGTGGGTACACTGTGGATACCCTGTGGTTATCACTATCACTGCAATCCTACATCCTTCTTTAACCCCATCTACCCATCCCACTGAATGGTCAGTGATGGTAAGGTCTGTGATACAGATAAACTTGAACTATTGTCGTGGTTTAACCTCAGTCGGCAACTGAGCACCACGCAGCCGCTCGCTCACTCCCCCTCGGTGGGATGGGGGAGAGAATCGGAAGGGTAAAAGTGAGAAAACTCATGGGTTGAGATAAAGACAGTTTAACAGGTAAAGCAAAAGCCGCGCATGCAAGCAAAGCAAAACAAGGAATTCATTCGCTGCTTCCCATGGGCAGGCAGGTGTTCAGCCATCTCCAGGAAAGCAGGGCTCCATCACGCCTAACGATCACTTGGGAAGACAAACGGCATCACTCCAAACATCCCCCCCTTCCTTCTTCTTCCCCCAGCTTTATATACTGAGCATGACGTCACATGGTATGGAATGTCCCTTGGGCCAGTTTGGGTCAGCTGTCCTGGCTGTGCCCCCTCCCAGCTTCTTGTGCACCCCCAGCCTTCTCAGTCGGTAGAGCATGGGGAGCTGAAAAGTCCTTGACTAGTGTAAACACTACCTAGCAACAACTAAAACATCGGTGTGTTATCAACATTGTTCTCACCCTAAATCCAAAACACAGCACTGTACCAGCTACTAGGAAGGAAATTAACTCTATCCCTGCCGAAACCAGGACAACTATGAAGCCCAATGCTATGTTCGGAGGAGATTTTGAATCTCTGTCTGCAGAGACTCAAAGGCTCTCCTTGTGAACCACTTCCCCCATTCCTACAAATGGTCATTAAAAATTTTATTTCATACACTGTTTTTTAAAAATTTGCATTTATGTATTCTTTTTATTTAGTATTAGTGTTATTGATACAAGACTTCCTACTGCAGTATATCTATTTTAGAAAATCGTTGGGAAGACATCAGGAATACACACGAGATACTGTTTCCTAGGCAAGTCTCAGCTCTCTGATGGGTCCCACACACTGCTTTTCAGTTCCTGTGGAGTTTTGGTGCTTCTCACATAACTCCCCTGAGCCACCGGTGAAATCCAGCCATCCCTCTGCTGCCCTGGCTGCAACATCTGCCAGCTCCTCACACTGCTGCCTGCCACGTCTGGCAGCTTCTCCCATCATGTTTGGTGGTTTCTCATGTCCTGCTCACTTAGCTCAGCCTCTGGCTGGGGCCTGAAGCCACAACACCCCATCTCTGTTGGTGCACCGTCCATACCGTGAGACCCTGTGGTGGCCTGCCTTGCCAGCTGCCACACATCCCTGTGCTCACCAGCCGCCTGAGGGACTCAGGCACCGGTTAGCTCATCAAAGTGGTTTTCTGCAGGCACCCCTTCCACACTTGGCTTTGGAAAACTGGTTCTCACACCCAAATTCCCAGAGATGCAGATGGAGGATGAGAAGGAGGGACCAGGTTGCACTAAATCTTTCTTCTCGCTATTCACTGCTTATGTTGCTTTTCTGCTTAACCCAGTATCTGTTCTTCTTTATTCAGAAGTAAGGAAATGTTATCTTCTGTTTTGTATCATCAGTCTCGAAATCATTCCAGGTTACCCAGCTAGTAACACTGGAACACTGCTAGTGAGATATTCCTCTGAAGATCGGATAGGGTTGCCCTGAAACCTGGGGGCCTTTTCCTTCAAAACCTACACTCTCAGCAAGATGTTCAAACACCCAGCTTTAAAAGAGAATAACACAAACAATATTTCTGTTTCTTTTTAATTTTTTGCTTGTTTTTCCGCTTTTGATATTTTTCCCTAAGATGATTCTGCATTATTTTCCCACACCTCATTAAACTGCTCCTAAAGCTTTATTTTGCTTTGTGAGCAAACACAAAGTGGCAAATTCTCAAAACTGCTTTTCAGAAACCTCTGCTGTTTAGCTTCCTCCAGCTTTTCTTTTTGTTTATGGCTTGTGAGTTTATTCACACCTTTATAGAGATTCAAAAAAATAGACCCCATGCCATGCTCTAAAAATTGAGACAGGCATAGTTAATTTTGTCTTACCTCTTAAAATCTGAGCTTCTCTCTGGAAAGAAAGAAGCATCCACCCTGTGATGGAAAGATTTCCCAGAAATGAACAGTTACTTGATATACGATTCTTTTCTTTTTTCTATGTACTCTGAAGGATCATTTGTAAAGTCACTGTATACCTCCAAGGTAGTCTTTACTAAATGCAGCAGACTATTTTAGGGTTTTCAAACTCTATTCTTTGATGTATCAGTGACATTTAGGCTTTGTTCATACATGTAATATGCTAAGTCTATAATTCAGAAAATTATCTGCTTTCTAGAGACAAATAGGGATAATTTTGCCCATCTCTAACTTCTTACCTTAGCTATGTCTATTTTGCTCCCACGTATAGCACACTCACTGCTAGACAAAGATAAGCTACTTTGGCTATTTTATACTGAGAAAAAAAAACAAACAACTTTTAGTTAGGCCAAGAGTACAGGTGGCATTTTCCTTCATTTTCTGCTCAGCTCTTTCCAAGGTAGATTTTTTCCCCCCAGAAATGCTTAAAAATATACCACCCTGAAGAATTTCATGGCTGTGTGAGCCAGAGAACCAAAGTGGTGCTTATGATTAACATCTCCTCATTTGCCTGTAAAATAAACAGTAGGAATAAAACATCTCAAAAGGTTACACATGCCAATGCAGGAAGTATTACTATGAGTGGAAATACAGAAGTCGTTGACATGTCTTTATGATGTATATACCATCTTTTGAGTTATTTTGGGAAAGCTCACACCAACATCTCATTTCTGTCTGCCATAGGACAAAAAGATCTCATTACTTTTGCAAGAAAAATATTCTTTTCTAGGTTTTTTGATCAACCAAAACAGAAAAGTAAGAAATATTGCACCTGTCTGTAAAATCTCCATCAGCTTGACACAGATGCACCTGGGACTTCTGACTCTTTGTCACAGAGCTGTGTCCAAGGGCTGGCCTTTGGGTAGTCAAAGTGGTTTATCTGATTTACCAGTTTGTGGAGAGGCATGAAAGTCCCAAATCTCCATGCTTCTGTCTGTTTGCCCTCCTTAATGAGATGAAGCTTCTTACAGCAAGAATCATTTCACCTTCCTTTTCTCTGTGAAGAATCCAGCGTATTTTGGAAGTTATAAAGATTATAACACACCAGCCACTTAGAGGTATTATTTTCTCTTTAGTTGCTTATTAATCTTGTAAAGCAATCATGTCTCTGAAGGTGAATATCTGAAATTTAAATTCTTCTCAGTACTTTTAATCTGGACAGGTCCTGGTGTTGTTAGACTCTCCCGTTGCAAGTTTCTAGATTACCACCTCTTCAGGCTCTATGCAATTACTTTATTTGTAATTGCATACAATTACAAAGTTAACAAAATAACAAGTTATTTGTGTAACTTGTTATAAGAAGTGGCATTCACACTGATTTCAGGCCAGGAACAAATTGTTCTATAAATGCAATTTCACATTTTCTTTTAACTTTCTGCCTCTTCTTTTCTGTTTCTCAGCTATGCCTTTAAAAATACGAACTGGCCTTCAGCTCACAAGCTCCCCAATAGACTTTCAATGAAATCATAAGCCTGTTTTTCTGCCAGAAGTCTGCTGCTGAGGCACAAGTTAAATACTGCCTTTTGCTGCGCGAATGAAAGACAAGAGTATGAACGTGAAGCCAGAGAGCTCAAAGATAATACAAACACCACTGATCTTTATAAAAGGTAAAGGGAATAAAAAAAAACCAAAAATAGACACCTAGTAAAACAATAAAGACATGCTATGGATTTAAACTTGACATATCCCTTAAAGACAGAAGTCTCTGCAAATTACAACAAGGCTTTATTTCTCAGTCACCCAGTGAAGAAATATCTATCTAAAAGATGGAGTATATTAATTCTCCAGTCATAGCCAAGTGTCCCTTTCAGTTTGGCAGAATAGGCGTTGAGCTGGACAGCATGAACAGGTTCTATTTTGTACGTCCTTTTCTCCATGTAACTCTGTGTGGATAAATAATCCAGAATAAAAAAAGGTTATTTTATTGCCTGGTAAAGATTTGTAGAACACAATGAACACATAAAATGTGGTCTTTTTTCTTTATAGTATTTTGATCCTTATATATTTATAATTTATGGTTATATATTTGTTCTTAAGAGTCTTTTGATCTTTATAGCCTTTTGCAGAGGGAAATTTGTGGGTACTGTTCAACTGCTGGGCAGTCTAAACATCAGACTAAAGAAAAGCTGGCATTTGTTGAACATCAACAGGAGCCACATCCAGCATTTAAGTTTTCAAGTCCAAAATGTGTTCGTGTCAATTTAGACTTATTTCATGGACTCATTCTTTTTTTGAATAGATCCATTAATACTACATTTCCCTATTCTAATTACAGAAATCTCATTTCTATTCCTATTGAGTTGAACAGTAATTTTCCCGTCAGATTTAATGGTGCAGTACAAGAATACAGTTCCTCATCAGAATTAAGTCCCCTTATTCAACAGCTTTTATAAATTTATGTGGGTCGACACATACAAGTTGCTGGAGTCGCTTATTTTTTTCCTAACGATGCTGCATTTTTTTATGTGCTACTCTTCAAGGTTGTTCTACATTTTTAATTAACGAAGGTTCACTGTGGCTACTTTGTGACATCTTTTCAGGACCTGAGTTACTTTAGAAACAAACAAACAAACATAATCATTGCATTTACAGATAGTTTTAAAAAAAAATCTCCAATATGTGAATTTTAGTACTTAACATATAGTTAAGCATCAAATAATTTGCTGGATGTCAGTGAACATATGATTTAAACACATTTCGTGTGAAACATATACTCCTTCAAGCATTCATATATGTTAGCATTTGGGCTAGGTATAAAACACTGTCAAGTAAAGTCTACCACTTGCACTATATCACTCTGCTGATGGCACCATTGATTTTCACAGAATCTCTGAATTGAAATTACATATATTAATTACATATATATATCTCAATATTCTCGATATTGTTGGTGACTATCCATTATAAGAAACTTTTGTATATCTATGGGCATTCTTAAAGTCTTCTTTTTAGTCAGAGAGATAAAGTTGTCACATGTCTATTTTTGTAGACATTATTACTATGTTCTTTATGAACATGATGCTCTAACTTAACAGAAGGCAGAGGAGGAGCAGATAAGAAAGGCGCACATCATCCAGAAAACATATATGTACGTAGAGATATCTAAAAGACACAACGGATTGAGCAATTTGCTTCAGGAATTTAGTGTTCAGTAGCTAAAGAGTTGCAAGCCTTATTTTGCTAAAACCAAAAGGCAATTGATTAAAAAATCCCCAAACACTAAAAACTTTAAAAATAGTCCTTGAAAGAGAAAGCAGTTGTCTAGGGAGTATGAAATTATCCGTATTAAAGGAATACAAACAGAACAGGTTTTGAGAAAGAAACCCCTGATATTTCATGCTGATACCAATGATTAGCAACTGATAATTGCCATCAATCTGTCATTGTCAGAGGTTAGGATAAAATCTCCCAGTGAACAGATTTCTCCAGAGTGAGAAGGAGGCACATATTATCTTCTGTCTTCTGGAGCAGCAGGTACTGACAACCTTCAGAAAAAGTTAAAGGACTAGGTGGACAAGGCTGATCCAATATGAGAGTTTCTGATCCAGTATGGGAATCCCAGCTTGATCTCTGATAGCGCAGTTGCACAATAAATTGACTTTGGCAGCTTAAGGAGGTCCTGTCCTTCACCTCCTTCTCCCAGTCTTTGATCTCTTGTCCTTGCTCCCATTCAAGACCCTATCAGTTTTGCAGTCCATTCAGTAAACATCAGATTTTTATCTGATTTTGTAAAGGATGGGACAAAATGAATTTCTGAATCTAGTATAACTTTTCAAATTCATAGAATAATTTATGCTTGAAGGGATCTCTGGATTTCATCTGGTCCAATTCCCTACTCATATAAGTTATTCTGGCAGAACTCACACTGCTGCACGCTATCTGGAGAGATGTTGAACTGAGTACTATGGAGAGCTCTTGTCTTTTTGAACCATTTTCCCTGTCAAGTTCATGTGGTGGCTCACATTTTCTTGAAGAGACCACACAGAAAGAACATGAGTCTGAAATAGATCAAACATGTTAAGAGTATTTCTTGTCTGCAAACTCAGAATCTGTGAGCAAATTTCCTTCAAAGTTTTTTGCCGCTTGGGGCTGAGTGCACTAGATAGAGGATGAGACTGATTTCATCCCCACATCCTTTGAGCACCAGCTTGGTAACAAGGCACAAGCTGGACTTTTATTCACACACCTCCTTTTCCTTCTGAGCTAATTAGTCTGTGCTTGATCCCTACATTTATATCTGAGGTGCTCTCTGCAGGCTTGTCAATGTTACTTTGATGGGATCTCATTAGCAACTGCTGCCCTTCGAAGTGCTAGAACTTGGAAATTGTGGCCATCAAAACAACACAAAACCACTCTTTCTCCACTGTCCTGTACCCCTCATGCATCACAGTAAAGCAAGTGCAATATGGAATCAAGTGCTATCACTGTTTTTATCCCCTTAAACTCATGCACATACATTCCTTTGCTTCCATCTTGCTATGCCCCTTCTTGATTTATGGGGAGCATAATAATGTAAGGCTAAGGCTTTGACTGAAGATGTGCTTGCTGGAGAAATTAGTATCTCAAGACCATATTCTCATGCTGTTTATATAAACAGAAATCCAAAGTGATTCTATGAATGTAAGCAAGACTGAAATACGCCTCTTCTTTTTGCCTCGCTTTCTTCAGTGTATTTCATTTTAAAACTCCTTTATAATGTATAATAAAAGAAACACTTCATTGTGTTCTTTACTCAGTGTCTTTTCCAGGCCCCATACCATTGCTCTGATTTTTATGGCAGCAGATGTTTTTTCCTTTTGATCAGATTGTCCATCTACTTGTCTGTTCCATCAGGTAAGGAGGTACAAGACCATCGCCTGCAGCTGGGCTTTTCTCATCAATCTACATGGAAAACCTGTCCTCCCAGACACAGCAACGCATTGCAAGATGCATGCACAAATGTAAATGACAACTAAAAGCATGATGCACTGAATAATAGCTTAAACCACAGTTTGTCATTTGCTGACGTTAACTTGTGCAGTGTGTCTTTCTAGAGGAGCATCAGAAACCAACATGCCTTTTAGACTGATGGATGAAGAACTGTAGTGTTTTAGTGCCTTCTTGTGCTGGTGCCTGGAAATGCAGGTAAGTGGAACCTCTGAAGATGAATTTCATTCTGCTCAGGCATAATAAAGGAACAAATTCCTGCCGCATTTTTCAGCTCTTTGCTAATAATGTCCAATAACAACCTAAAATTTCTCAGAGAGAAAGATTTTTTTCTTCAGTGGCAGAAAAGCATTTTAACTCAGTCAGCAGCCACTGTAATAGCTGTGGCTCAAAAAAAATATCTTTCATATTAAAAATTTCTGTGCTGGGAAAAGGTGTTGCCTGGGAAGGTGTGATGCTACGGGAATTGCTGTTAGTCCCTCAGGCCCCACAAGTGTCTCTCTCAGACTTGTACCCAGACAAAGTCAGTCACATGGAAAAGTCTCCTTGTGTTGTGCCCAGGATATTCAGGTCACACTGGCAAGCCACCTAGTTTTCAGCTACGGACACTAGACTGTTTCATGAAGGAGGAAGGCAGGGATTGTGCCTACCACGACCTAGACCCATACCCTGCTTGACCCCTCCACTCTCAGTACAGTACTGGTTTTATTGCAGAAGTCAGTGGGTAGGAAAGAATAGTGTAAGAAGTCTGGCAAGGAAAGTGGCCAGTGAGGCTCATGAATAAAATTTAGGCAAACCTCAGGCCCATGTAATCATGTGAGGGGAGAAAGCTGGAAGTGAGTTAGAAGGATTAAGCAAAGGGGAGTTGAACTGAGTGTATAATCTCATCACATTGCTCCCAAAAGCAGAGGACGGCACCATTTCCCCTCAGTAGACTCAGGTTGCAGCACTTCATCCTCTCCTTTGGGCACAGCCATGACAACTCCTGGCCCAGTTCCCTGCTCCCAGAGCAAGAGCACGAAGGGACACAAGGGCAAAGTCCCTCTAGCTCCATCTTCTTTTTACCTGTACAGATAATTGGGAAATGCAGAGAAGTTGGAGTTTTGCAGACTCGTGTTTTCATTGCAATATGAGAGTAATCACTCCTTTCCTTAAATCTCTACCTTTTGGGTCACAATATCCAGTTAGGTTTCACTCCCAGCTGCATAGAAAGGCTCAAATGCATGGTCAAAAGGCTTAAGAAACAGAAGGCAAGTAAGATAACCAAATTCATTCTTTTACTAAATAATTTTGAAATTTTCAGGCTACACATCAAGAGTACCGCTGTTTGAGACTTGTTTATAGTCTGCAGAAGTACTTTTCTGCTTCTCTTTCTTATTATGGGATTTTCAATTTTCTCCTGAAATATGTTGCAGGGAGAAACAGTGGTGCTAAGATAACATACCTTTCTGAGGTATAAGGCTGCTACGTACTGCATGAAGTATAATGGAAAATATAATGGACTGAAATTATAGAAAAGAAAATATATACTGGGTCTGGAAACATAGATCAAATGCATGGTCTGTTAATCTATGAAACTTATTCGCAAAGAAAATTCCAGAGGAAATCCCAGTTCTTGAATCATTTTGAGTGCAGTGGCATTTTGAAAAGTAGCGTGGTAACATTGTTATGTTGAAGATTGTTGTGAGTCAATTATTTCCACATGACAGGCCTAAATTCTTGGGTAAGATATCCTCCATAGCTGTCAGCCCTGAACACTCAACCTGAGAGCTAAGGTACAGGCTAGATTATTTCCACTTTACACATTGTCACCAGCAATAAATATTATCCCATGTGAATTATGTCCACAGAGATACCTATGTCGCCTACGTGGCTTTGCACAGGTGCAGTTGATGGAGGCATTGGAAATACTTCTTCTGCTGAGCCATGAGACTGAATGGATCCTACAGCTCAACCTCCCTGCATCCAGCCTTCCAGGACTACAAGAAGTAAAAAGCAGAAAACACGGGGTTGGGGATTTTTTTGTTTCAGTTAGCTAAGAAAACATTTATCTTTCCATTGAAATCAGTAAAGGGGATGAACTGCAGTTTTGTGTGGTAAAATGAAACTAATTTTACAGAGCCACCAAAAATTACTTTAAATTAAATATCCTGAAGTACAGCACAGGAAACAGTTATCTGTTCACAGAGGACAGACAAAAAGACTTAATACACATTTCCAGATGTAATTACTGTTAAGTTCTCTACCAGTTTAGGATGCATTTCAGATGATGTTTTTAAAGAAACTACTTTTAAAGGCTGCATATATTTCATTGAGAGTATTCTGTCGCTAGTCTTCTATCAGGCCTCCAGCAAGCTAATCAATTAAGGGCTCTTTGGAACAACAACAAAAAAACCCCAATACATTTGGGTCACTGTGTGAAATAAAAATGTCATTACTCTGGGAGTGCCTTTGTTCAAACGCAGAAATATGCTTCGGCCTGGAGCCAGCTTTCTGTAGGTCAAGACATCAGCTGCTGTTAGTTTGGAGCAAGTTATTTTATTTTGCAGTAAAATGGACAGAGGAGATGTCAGTCCTCTTAACAGAATGATTCTCTTCTTGCTCCTAGTAAAGGCCTAGCTACCAGCAATGCACTTCACTACTAATATTCTTAGCATTTTCTTCAGTTTTGTTTTGCACAATGATAACAAGTGGTTTCAAAAACTGTCCTCAATCAATCACAGGATTAACTAGCTTCAGTGGAAGAAGTTCATCTATAGTTTTGATTCTCAACACATATTTAGACTATTTTCAGGTTAACAGCATGAGGATCAATTAAGCACTTAGTTTCAGATGCATCTCTATACGAGATTATAGAATAATTCAGAAGAGAAATAACGTCTTCTGTTGTTTAGTATTGACCAAGATCAATCTTAGAAACATCTGCAGTAGCTTGTGTGTGTATATATATACATATATATATATAGGACTAGCTATTAACCAGACCTAGGTACGAGAGCTCTGTTAAATCTCACATTCCAACCCAGTAGAGGGCAATAGAAGTATATGATCAAAAGCCAATGTATTATCTAAAGCCAGAGATTTCCTACAGAATCGTTTGAGTTGCTAATTACCTAGAAAGGACAAGCAAAGTTCTCCCTCCTATGTGAGAAACAGGCGGGCTACGGAGAGGAAGGGAATGCACTGCTCTCCCTGTGCATTTGAGTTAGAACAATAAGCAATGGGTGGAAATTAGAGCAAAGTAAATCATTCTTAAGCATAAGAGAAAGTCTTCTAATTGCAAGGACAGTTCAGCATCAGAGTAGATTTCCTGATTATGGGATCTCTATCACTGGAGGTCTCTAGGAACAGGCTAGGCAGATGTCTGTAAGGAATGAGTTAGGGATCCCCCTTGGGGACAGCGTGGAATAAGCAAGCTCTTGAGATCCCTTCCAGCCATATTTCCTATGACTGATTCCAGTACTAAGTGGTTTCTCAGACATACGATAATTAGCTCTTAAATAAAAAATAAGTTCTCAAAATTAGGGTACAAAAAGAGCTTTTTAAAATAACCTCTACCCCTGGTTTTGGAAGATGAATGCTGTTACTTAATAACTGTATGAATACTACATTATAGAGACATCCCTATACAGGTGAAGAATAGTACCAGTATCAGAAATGGCTGTTGACCTACGTGTTCACTTAGGTCAACAGGGTTAGATGTAAGTTTATGGTTACTTGTGGCAATCAAGTAATGATCTCTAATGAAAACAGAAAAGTACAGAACTAGGAGATGTATTAAAATTACTTTCATGAAAAGTCGTCTTCTTGTCCAATCCTTTTTCTGTAAAGTTAAAATTACAGCTGATTGCTTGATAAAAATTTTCAAAAGAAGGAGAGAAGAAAGAGAATCTCTTATTATTACTCTTTCTTTCAATAAAACCATTGTGAATATAGCATCCAGAATAATGTGTGGGCTATTGCAGATCTCACAAGAGTTTTTGAGTTGGCTAATATACATCTACCTTCAGAACTGTAGTATGTCAGTTATTACTGCATATTAGAATTCCCTCTGCAGACACAAAGTTATAAGTCAGGGTCCTTCCTCAACGTGTCCCAAATCTCACTAAATCTCTGGAGAAATGAGAATGTACGTATTTTAAGAAATAATAAACTGGGAAAAAAAGGGAAATAATATAATACAGTCATTCACAATAACCTCAAGTAACAGATTAATCTGAAAAAAGCTATACTGTGCAGAATGGGTTGATCTTAAAGATCTTCTGGAAGCCTCACCATCAAACATCCAAAGACAAAGCCTAGCAAGGTGGAATGGTAATCAAAGGACAAATAAAACTGTATATGCTATACTTTATTCATAAAGTGAGTCTACACTCTTACAGTAGAATTAAAAGGAAGAGATCTAAAATGTATTTTGCATTTACACCTGGGTAAAGTCCATTCTTTTATTTTTATGTTCTTTTTTATTGTTGTTGATATTCAGATGCCACAAATGCAGGCACAGTGGCAAAAAAGGAGGAGACCTGAGGTCCGGAGTAAGAAAAGCTGAACAAGTGGATAGGAGAAAGCAAAGGGAAAACAAAGAAAGAGAAAACAGCAGGAGATGGAGAGAGTAGGAAAGTATTTGGTCTCCCTTTAATTCACACCGTTCTAGAAGGTGTTCAAGCCCCTGAAGGAAACAGTAAAAGGGATTCATTATAACAGGTATAGCTTATTAATCTACCCTTGGAAAAAAAATTGATTTTTCTTAAAGAGGAAGGAAAAGGTGGTTTACAGAAACATATCTCCATGGAATACAATTTACTCATGGAAATTACTGCTGCAGGCTATTCTATTGGAAAATTGTGCATGATAGAAAACAATGTTCTGTAAAAAAGATTAGCTTTGCAGCATAGTCTGGTATAGATAACGCTGCAATGGTTAGCTGTGTCAGTCTTCATAATGCTAAGTATATAATAATCATCAACTGCATTTTTGAAGACAGTTCTTCTGTGACATCATGTAACACAATTATACACAAAATATATGTGTTGCACCTATCTGGAGCATTCCTCCACCAAGGGAACAAAATACCAGGCTTAGAGGAACCTGGGACAGTAATAGTAGTGTCTTTGGATTTTTTTTTCTTTGTTTATGGGAGTGTGTGTTGCAGAAAGTGGTGTTCTTCACATATGAAAAACTTAATTATTTGGGTGCTGAGCCTTCACTGTTCAGGCCATTCAGGGCAGTTCATCTCCCCTAATTTTAGACATATATATATGTAGATACTTAATCTGAATTAGTTCTGACTCTCACACTAGTCAATGGAAAGAGATAGGCAGAGATGCTCATTCAGTCCTAAAAATGTGGCTAAAATACAAGGATAATATGAGTTATATCAACTGTTTCTCAGACACCAGTTGGAAAACCTGTTTTTTTTAAATTCAGGAACACGCTAGACTTTAAGTAATAAAGTGGGTATGGTAATATGGAAGTATATTACTGTTTGTATACTGAGTCCAAACTACCGGTATGATGCCATTGTGCTGATTATTGTCCAAACACATAACAATAAACAGATCTGCCCAAAAAAAACTCAGTCTGGATAGACAAGTCACAGAAAAGACAAGTTAAGAAACAGACATTAGGGCTCAGGTGGGAGGTGGTTTGTATAGGGTTGTGCCGCAGTATTCCTGGAGAGCCAGATTTACATGCTAGATCTTGTGAGTCACAGGCTGAGTATAGACACCTAAGACTATGCCTGCTTTCATGTACACTAGTCACTTGTTTTATTTTCTTCATTTTCTGGATTTCTGTTCATCTTAATATTTATGTATACTGTTACTTTAGGATGTCTCCTTATAAAACAGGCAGTAGTTTTTGTGACAAAGTGTGCAGGTTGTACATAAAGCAGCTCCTCTAAGAGACAGCTCCAGCACCGTGACATTTCACCTAGTGTATAAAAATCGGTGCAGGGAGATTCAGGAATATGAAATTGAAGAAGCTACTCAATGTGCATGTGTGCGCACGTGCACATGTACCAACACCTGCTCAAGTTCTATGCAGAAAACAAGGTAAGACTGAATCATTTATAGCTGTGTTCTGATCACTCTGGTTGCCAACGGGAACTTGAAGTTACTGTTTTCCTTGCAAGGATACTTAGCCTTAGGTGGTTGTTCCTTGATTTTCACCATGACTCTAATAGCATGGTAATTTTGATTAATATGGGAAAAGGAATATTGTGACAGCTACAATTCATACATTCTCTTACTTTCCCAAACCACCACTCTAGGTGTGGTGGTTACTCAATAAACATGTATTAAATAAATATTTATGTACGTGCAATATTCTCCTGACATTTATTCAACAGAAAAACAAGTTTAAAATAAGTAAGGCCATAAGTAGAGTTCAGTTATAGGAAAAACAGACATAGAAATAAAGAGGAATACACAACTACACATGACCAGGCAATGGTAACTAAGGGTAGTCCCTCTCTCAACAACAGTAATTTTCTGCCTGTGATAATAAGGACTCAACATCTGTCATTAAAACTGAAAGGAAAAGAATGCACAACCCCAAAGTTGCAGTCTGTGTGCAAAAAGACCTCTTACAGTACAGCTTCTTAAGACTAACTAGCTATTGATATTTTCAGTTATTATTTAAGTAAATACAGTAAACTGACACTGGTCTGCTATCTGACATAACTGGTGTTCACGTTAGGTCTCATGCTGCTTACATGTGTAAACCTTATGATCTAATCTAGTCTTTTGTACCTGGAATTTCTTTTTGCTGAAGTTAGGTCATTTGTTTGACAGCTTTGTCATTTTCCCAGCTAATGCTAGCCAAATGCCCTAACTCATGCTGTCACGGTCCCATTTTAAAGTTGTTGTTGTTGCTGTTTGAGCTCTTACCTTCCTATTTCCTCTCATACAAGGGAGTATAAACAACTGATCCTGCCGCTATTCCCAGGATCTTCTGGAGCCCCCAGGCAGTGAAGGCAGCTGCCTACAGCAGCAACATTCACGGAGGGCCAAAACAACAGAGCAGTAACAATGACATGTAAAGGACAGCACAATCCAAGCAATGGCAACTGTCAAAGAGAGCAGAAATATATAAGCTATTGTGGAGAGGCAGGAAATATCCACCTGTGCACATAGGACGTGCTTTTTTCTTGTACCAGTCTTCCTAGCTCTCGTACTGCCTCCCTCCCTCGCTTCCCTAGCCACTCTGTCAGAAGGAGGGAAGGGGAGGGATTCACAAGAACCAAGTGACAACATCTACTTCTTCCCTGTATTTGATGCTTTTTCATTTAACAAACTCCTTTTTAATAACACACTCTGTTAATTAGACCTGTAAAAGAAAGAGTGTCCCTGAAGAGGGTTTCTATAGCTACCTATTTTTAACAGTTTATTTTGGCTGCCATCACCACGTATATGGCTCAGAAAAAACGAAGATCAAATTGTTCATCATCATCTGAACATAGCTCGAGTGGGATAAAGGTCATGTTTTGAAACAGTTAAAGCAATGTGTGCTCTGGTCCAAACCTTCAATTTCAAACCTGAACCAACTGCTGAAGCCAGATCTTTAAAGGTCAAAATAATTGTGAAAAGTACATGCAATAGTGAACTTTTCAGATAACGTCTCTCTAAATCAGTAGTGAGGAGTGACAAACAAATGGATGACTTGTCCGTGGTGCTATGTCCTAATGCAGGTAGCAGGTGAGGCATTCAATAGATATGGTACTTTCAGAAGTTGACCCCGCTTCTGACTGATCCTGAGTGCCTAAATGGGATCATGGTGACATTTTGTTGCATCTGTGAGCACAACTATCTAAAGATAATGATATTCAAGCCTACTGCCCATTCCACAGAGCCAAGTCCCATTTGTCAAAGCACTTAACCAGTTCACTGAAGATACAGTCAATTAATGCTTCTGAAAAGTGGATCCCTGATATTCTAGGCACTTTAGATGACCCTTATTCCATCCACCTTTGAACACAATGTCCATTGTGAGTGATTAATTAGAAAAGGGAGAGGGAAGTAGAAAAGGGAGAGAGGGAAAATTTTGAACTTCAACTCCTTCACAATTTGAATGCAGATCTACCCACGGATCAAAACTGGTCATTTCTTAAAAAAAATTTTGAAAACCTTATTGAGCAGAATAACCATTGTAACCATGCCTCTCTTTCCCTCAGGAGAATCAGAAATGCTGTATTGACTGAAATATATCTTTCTCAAGGATATCATGGACAGGAATCTTCATTGCTTTTTACTTAAGTAACCAAAGTCCATCGAGGACCACAAACTAAAAAAAAATCTTTGAAATCTTTTAGGAATTTGATTTTGCTGTATGAAAGACAATAAAGCATGATGAGAATAGCAGCACCTAAGAGTGCATTGCACCATCAGGAAAGGGGTTAACTGTGCAGAATGAGACCTAAAGTGGCTTCAGCTGAGTCTACTTACCACTCCACTCAAAAGATTGGCTTTTAATGGTTTTTGAAGATAATTTTTGCTCAGCTTTAGTTGTACCTTTGCTCAGCTTTGTAAGACACTTAAGCAATTAGAGCTAAATTTCATAAGAAATGTGCTTACCTTCCTTGGAAATATGCTGCCGTTGGTATTTGCAAGAGCCTCTACACACTTAACTCTTATTCTCTTGAAAATCCTAGTGGGTACCTATCTGCATATTTTCATACCTAGACAATTGTGTGAACCTGTATCATAACTGAATTTTCCTAAGCTGAAGGAACTTGCTTTTAAAAGGGCAGACTATGAGTATCAAGTGCTCAGCTTGAATCATTAATTATTTTTATTAGTTATCTAGTTGGGATCCTCCTATTCTTTTCCATCTTCTAACTTAAGATTTAAAAATTCTTAAACAACTATTGCTGATTTAGAGGAAATCAGACCAGTACGTTACTCATGACCCTTAAGAAGATTTCATTGTGGATTACCAGGAAAGCTTTGATGCTATGTGTATATGTTTATGTAAGTGACAGCTATACAGAGGTAACTTGTAAGTCCCTACAATAGTTTTTCATCTGACTGAAAAGAAGACCTTTGCAAATCCTGGTCATTACAAATACTGATTCAGGAGCCCAGTAAGCATCTTGTACTTGCTGAATTAAGCTAATTTTCATGGTCTAGCATCTAAGAGGCTCTTCTGTGTCACCCAGCAAAAAACTTTTCCAATATATGAGTAACAGAAGGAGACCGCGTAAAGAGCAGTTAGCGATCTCGATGCGTCACTGTACGGTAACTTGGGCTAGATTTCAAGAGCATCTTCATTGTGTTTATAGCTAACTGGCTTGCTGAGATCTTCAGAGCAATACAAATGATAAACACTCTATGAAATACTTTTAATTGACGTATTCTGTTACGTAAACATACTCAGTTACAAGTGATCATGACATAGTTTCTAAGGGATGTTTTCAAACTGGACCACTCTTTTCAGTGTTGTTAAAAATGTGATGTACAGCTGATCCTATCTGTCTCAACTTTGGCTAAGAAACTGTAGCTTTAGCCTTAAATATTTTGGTTTTAGATGATGATAAACGAGGCAGCTTTATGTTTCTGTGGCAATTGTTAATGCCTGTGAATATGTTGTGTTACACATTTTAGTGTTAAATTCTGCATGAGTTTTGTTAAATACTTGAGTCAATGTCTTAGATTTGATTTTCTTTTCCACATAAAATCTGATGTCTTTGCTTTTTAACAGGTAAATTTCCACTCATTTCTGTGACTAAATGTTTCAGTTATGGAAAAATGCTGTCATTTTCATAATTCTGGTGGCATTAACATCACTTCTTGTGAGAATTAATTTCAGAAAGCAACTTGAAAGAGATGACTTTCCTCTAAACAATTATTTTTCCAGAATTGTGAAATAAATTTATTGTGACAATGTCTTTGGTCATCTGATGATAGCAATTAAGTCAATATGAGTCACATGAGAAAAAAAAATAATTCTAATTGTCAAGGATAATGGCCTGAAATTCTGGAGATAGACTTTTTCCCATTTAGCATGTAGCTATATTTATAATAGTTTTGGAACAGTAGGCTTAAAAAGTTTTTAAAGAGCTGGCCCAGAAGCTTGATAATTACAAATGCCGATTTTTCAGTAAGTCTTAGAAGAAAAGCAAATTCCAAAGATTTGGAAGAAAAACAATGCTGTGCCAATACTCAGAAAGTGTAAATAGAAATTATCCACCTAGTGATAGGTCTGTCAGTCTGATTTTGTTCCCAAATATATAATGGAACAGTCCAAGCTGGACTCAGCTAATGAAAAAGGTCAGCGGTTTAATCAATGTGGTTCATAAAAAAAAAAAAAAGGAAAATTACAAGTTTTGATTATACCGGTAGATGGCAACAGCCATACATAAAGTCTAATACAGAGGAACAGCTGTCACAGCCGGCTGGCTGTCCTCTGGCATTGCATGGACAAAAGATGCATTGCTCTCCCCTTGCTAAACTTTCTCCTTCTTCTGCAGATTTGTTAATTTCCAACAAAAGTCAAGGGCATTTTCTGAAGCTGCGCTTTATGGAAATTGTTTCTGAAACTATTTCAATTGTACTTTTCATATGTGGCCCATAGTACATTAAAGGTACCACTTTTTGGTTAATTTCCAAGAAAAGGAGATAGAACTAGAAAGGTTATAATATCTCTGTATTTAGCAGTGATGTTGTTGCAATACAGTCGCTGTGCTCAGCTTCTGGCAGTCGCAGTGCAAGGAGAGAATATTGCTACATTGGTGAAAACTTCTAGAAGATCCACAAGGATGATTAAAGGACTGGGAAACAAGCGTTTTCATCAAGGATTAAGATGAGATGAAATTAGGACATGTAATATTATCACAGAATAAAATTACCTATAGGCATTTGATAATAATTTCTTATAAATATTTTTGGCTATAAACATTTGTAACAGCAGAATGAGGTATAGCAAAGCTTGGTGATTGGGTGAAGAAGCAGCTAGAGAAATTCACCAATGTGCAAAAAAGAAGGAATCAAAAAATCTCTGAGCAGTTGTAGTCTATTATTCATCACTGAAAATGTTCAAATCATGAACATTTCTCCATAAAAGATATGTGTTCGAGTTCAAACTATATTAGTTACAGTATATACATTGGATTTCATCTTCTAGAAGGTAACATTATACTGTGGCTTTCTCAACTAGGTCAAGAAGACTTTCAAAGTATCTCAACTAGTATTGGTTAGGGTCTATTTAGAAAGCACACTGTGTCACAGAAGGAAGGACAGAACCAAATAAAATGTGTTTCATCTTCTAATTTATGTACTACACATTTGTCGCCTAACTTCTGTCTTCATATCTACAGCTGTATGATAGCACCTTGTGCTTGCACAGTACTTGACAGTGAAAGCACTGATGTTTGCCCCATTTAGACCCACTAAACACTCTGCTGAAGGTAGTAGGTGACTGTTCAGTCTAGTCTATTGAATGACTCATTTGGCACAGCGGCTTGATATAAGCTGCATTGATAAACCATCCACTTCCACAATAGTCATCGTTATTCTGAAGTCATACAGGCCAATTCACTAATTTATATCTTCATAAATGTATAATAAATATATCTTTATTTTAAACACATTTGGGCATTATTCTTATCATTGCAGGTCACACCAACTTAGAAGGCTAAATCCTATTTTCAAACGTTCTTTACACTCTAATCCTCAAAGGAATTTAAGTCTCTAACAGTCATTAATATGACAGGGATGTAATGGGGTAATAATCACTAGTTAGTAAATGAAGTACCATACATCACTCTTGACCTGGCCATCTGAATCACGCAGGCAACACCAAGTATATAGAAACCATGATATTAAATTCTGTTCTGCAGCAGTCTGAATCCAGTGAATTGCACCAGGTGCTAAACTGTATAAAGTTGGGTCCCTTTGTGAATACGAGTGGGTTGAGGGCTCTTTGCATACAACACCCACTTCTTTCCATTCCACCTTAGGAGGATGCCAGCCTCCTCAGACCGAGCCAGTTTTCACTTTCTTATTTGTGCATGACACTACAGAATCCTCCATAAAATTGTTATTTCCGCTAAGTTTTATTTTTGTTTCAAAGACAAGCACACAATCTCTCTTTGCAAAGGCATTAATATTTCCTGATCAAACCCTCCTTAGCCCGAACACTGGTAAATATAAATGAATAAAATGTTTGAGTGAGTTATTTAGTATTAATAACTCATGTTTTACTTTAATCCCTAGGTTAGATCATTTATTTTGCTGAAATCATGGCAAAACACACAATCATACTATAAGGAAAATATTATTAATCACAACAGAAAATACCACATCACTTAGGAACTAATATCCAGCCCTGCATTCCAATGGAAGACTGATGCAAAAAGCAACGCCAAATGGCATGCAAGAGAAAAGGAAACACATTTTGCTAGTATTTTCTGTCAAGAACATTTGGCTAAGCAGAAAAAGCTTGTAGATGTCCATGTCAGGAAAAATCTATAACCCAGATAACTGGATAATATCAGTTTGAATTTCCTTTGCTTTGAAAATTCCATGCCAGAAATACTAGGCAAAGTGAGTGAAATTTTTCCGCAAGAAGATTTGTTCAAGAGAAAATTCAGATTGAAGACAGTTGCAGCACTTTTGTGCATTAGTTTTAGTTTCAGTAAATTTATTTCTAGGGTAAAAAAAAAAGCTGAAAATTTAGTAAGCTTGATGCCATGGTTCTTTTCTAAGCAAACAATTTAAAATGCATTACATAAAAGATATCTTATTTATAATTTACTTTTATTTTCATTTTTAACAAATGTTTACTAAAGCTTAAAATGTTAGTAATGAAACTTTTTCTACTATGTTTTTTAGCCATCAATCTATAAAATAAATCATTTGATATTGATCTCAAATTCTTTTTTTCCACTGTTCAGATCTAAACTAGAGAAAGAAATATTTTCTATTCTTCTTTTTTTTTCCTTTTAAATTCCTCTAGTTTGCAGACTTATTTTTAAGAAAGAAGCTTTTATCAAAAAAAGACAGGGAATTTGCCTACTGTCTCTTCCAGAAGCTAACTTCTTTCTTTTTCATTAAGTATAAATATGAACTTCATTCCTCTGTGTTTATCCAGGTAGATGAACCAATTTAGAATCCAGTTACCTGTAGTTATTCCTGTATCTTTAACTAGTATTTCCTGATTGCATTAATTTTAATATTTTTCATCACGAATCCAATAGCAGGTTTATCACCATATTAACAAATGTTTACATATGCATTGTCTAATTCTTCAGTAACAGTAGCTTGCCATTAATCTATTTGTCAAACTGTAGAAAAGTTTAGAACTCTATAAAGCTTGTGAGCTTTATTTACTAAAACTTTGAGATATGGTTCAGGTCAACATTGCAAAGAAATGCCTGTCTGATGTGATGTAGAACCGTATTTTTTACTTATCTGTAAGAAACCAGTGTTCATAATTATCAAAACTCTTATTGGACAGATGTACACTGTATACATTCCTATTTTTTCCATCTAGGAATTAAACACACTTCTAAGTAACTTGTTGGTCTGCTCAGTCCTGCTTCTGAATAACAATGCAGCAAAGGCCACAGTCTGAAGCCCTTATTCATCAGATTTGCATTTTGAGTATACTTGATAGCATTGCAGAAAAACCTGCCTGAAGACCGTAGAAGAGTCCTTGTCATTGATGT
Source organism: Aptenodytes patagonicus (assembly GCF_965638725.1). Taxonomy (NCBI): domain Eukaryota; kingdom Metazoa; phylum Chordata; class Aves; order Sphenisciformes; family Spheniscidae; genus Aptenodytes; species Aptenodytes patagonicus. The sequence continues at coordinate 73,614,449 of NC_134951.1, forward strand.
CCTCATTAGATCTAGCATTAGAAGACATATTAATTAACTGGTAGGAAAATAAAGAAAAGGAACAAACAGAATAAAGCACAGGGTTTGCTTGTGTAAAGTATTTCTGTCTGGCGCTCGTTTATCTTGGATACTGCCACAACTGAGATCAGAAAAGACACCTGCCTCTTTCAGATTAGGAAGGGCTGCTGGGAGCTGATCTCCGACAGGATCCTGCTTCTGGAAGCTGCTTCCCAGTTAGGTGCCTGAAGTACTGGATGTAGTAAGTCTTAAGATACGCTGCTGGGTCTAACTTTTCTCCCTTGCCCAAAGGATGCTAGGGTGAAAGGCTGAAGTTAGCAACGTGGAGGGGGTTTACTGTTACATTTTTGTTATACTTGTTTTACTGCTGGGGTCTTGGCCTCAGCGAGTCAGCCGCTGAGTTCATGATGTACAAGTTACAAGACTTGGTCAGAGATGTCCAAACTCTGGGACAGAGTTTTATGTCGTGGGTTTTTTTCTTCGGACTTAATAAATAAATTCAAAATTATGTTTTATAAATGCATTTTACAAATAAAAACTGTTCACGCTGTTGGGGTTTTTTCTTGGGGGGGGGCATTTCCAACCTTAATGATTCTATGGTTCTATGATTTTTTTTTGTTTTAGCTAGTGAATACCCATTGAGTTTAGTGGGAGTATAAAGGAACAGAACAAGAATGTCACCCAAACAGAGGCTTGAGGATTTGACCCTTTGTAGTCCCTATCTTTCCACTACCATGCACAGATCATTTTGAAAATCACTTGAAAATGAAATGGTGGACTGGGAATGAAAGTTTAATACCCAATAAGAAACCTGACTCTATGATGAAACAGAGAAAGCTAACAGTGCAGAGGATGTAAGTATGACTTCTAGTCTTTGCCGATGCAAAAATAGCAGCCAAATCCAGATAAGCTGTACCTCATTTATCCACATCACTAACTTTTTAAGTAATATGAGTGGGTAGTCAATCTTAGAGCATACACACATTCAAAATTAACAGATATATTCTTAGATTGTTCAATATATCTGGCAATATACATATACTAATTTGCAGTAACAATTTGGCAAACTGATAAAATTCAATTTAAAAGGAAGAAATTTGCAAATGTATTCAGATTGCTTTTGTCAGAACAAGTCAACCTTCAGAGAACCTTGATCTTTCAGCAAGTGAAAAGTAAATTTGTTCTGAAATTTCTGCTTTCGCAGAAACTAAATTAATGCCTGCGGACTAAAAATTTTTGTTTCAGATAAAGTTTTATTTCTTTTTCCCATCTTATGTAATGTCATTACCACAGTCTTTTCTGTTGCATTGGTAAAATCTTAATAGCAACTTGATAATTTTCCATGCTATTCTGAACAACTATAAAAGAATGTGTGATCAACCTTTATATTGAATTGATCAGAAAATCATAATATAAATAATTAGATTTTAATTAGTTCTTTCAATAGTCTGTTTCTGAAATTTGTTACAGATAATCAGTCGCTATACTAATGTAGCCCAGCAATAATTAACATTCAGCTTTCTGGCACTAATCACCGGAACCATGGCTCGCTTCCTAGCATTTAGGGCAGCCCTTGGAAATAATGTGATAAAGCGCTCAAGAGCGTTCAACCAATTAGAGCGCTTGGATGAGTGAGCTTTCCAAGCCATCTGATTTTACAAGTGGGTGCCTCACGCTGTGGAATATTGTCTCTGCTGAACTTCCGAAAGGCTGTTCCATTAAATTATGGGGCTGGAGAAGAAAACTGTAACCAGAATGTATTAACCTGAAATGAAATTCTGCTGGTCAGTCAAAGAAAACAGATGCTATAAAAAAAAACCAAAAACAAACAAACAAAAAAACAAACCTCTGGGAGAAAAGGGTCTAGTTGTAGTTGTGAATTTTTCTTTCCATTCTAAATGCCAGATTTGCATTTTGTTAACAAACATGTAATGGGTAGCTTAACTATGATTATGTTACAATCAGTATTAACCTTTCAGAATGGAAATCAAGGTGTTTTTTGTTTTAATTCTTAATTTATACAGTAACACAGCATTACCTTTGTGCAGTGAATAGAATGAGGGTTACACTCTCTATGTTGCTTTGCTTACGATTTAAGAGGTTCAGAAGTCTCTGAATTTCATGTTCTTCGGAAAATGTGTTATTAAGATTCACATTTCATTGAAAAAAACATCCCATAAGTTTTAGGAAAAACTTTCAACGTGTTTACAAGATCTAAACACAACTGAAAATTCCTGCTGGTTAATACATGCCATTAAATAAATGAATAAAACAATGTTTTCTGTGTGTCAGTTAAATTTGCATGCAGCACTTTTAAAAAAATATGTTATTCAAAGTCATGCTGTTAAGCACAACCTGCAAATGATGACCTGTTTATTCTCAGGCAGATGTTATCTAATGTGACTAAGTAAGTGTCTGATTTATACATTTGCTTATTTTTAAGCAGTGACTGTGTTGGCACAAAATTGATACGGTAAGACACTTCACTATTCTACCCAGTTTATAATCTAGTAACAACATAGTACTCACTAGAAAAATCTCGATAAAAATGTAACTTTAGATTTTTTCCTAAAGTACTTGAAAATCATTAATCTATGCTCTAATAGAGGGAAATTAGATCTATAGTATGTTAGAAACAATTGAGTGATTTTAATCTAGATGATAAAACAAATTTATTTATGTCTATGCTTTCTATTTTACATCTTAAAAATAATAAGATGTATGCAACTGTGAACAGCTTGGGTTTGTTTTTTTTCATCCAAAACCCAAAACTACAAAAGTGCCTTGTGAAATACCTTGTGCAATGAAACATTTTATGTGTGCAAAAAATGTTGACTTCCTAATTTGTTCTAATATTTCCTAATTTTTCCTGCTAATTTATAAGATTTATGAGACACTTCCATAGTTCCGTTAAGAATTTTGAGATTGTAGGGTCAAAAGGGATAGAAAAGTGTAAAAGATTAAAGCACATTAGTGGGTGTGACTTTGCTTTACATTTACATGGTCTTGTGCTGCTAAACTGCAACCCAGCTAGATATCATGAATTTCTAGATCTGTATGGCCACATTCACCTTACTGCATCCAGAATTGCCTCCCATTTTCCAGATCCAAATAAATTTCTTGGCGTCATCCTGTATTGGAGGCAGATCTGGGCATCATTAAGTCCCACCCGTATTCACACACCTTCATTTTCATGCAAAGAAAATGTGAGTACACACTAGGGACAGGAGCCACTGCAGAACATCTTAAAAATTACATCCAAACACAGCCTATATGCCCATGCGTGGAGAGGTCATTTTTTCTCTCTATGTTGAGAAGAAACGTAAATCAGTAGAAGAAGGCAGGGGGAGACCTGAGCTCTCTCAGCACATGCTGGGTGAAAAGTGTCATGATGTCTTTAATACTACTGTGGCTAAAAAGCCCCGATACGCTTATTCCATTTTCAGTCAACCAGTGTAATTAGTGTTAGCCACTCTGACCAGCAGTGTTTATTTCAGTCTTTCTGCCCCCGATACAACATCTGAATTTCAGAGACCATCTATAAGTTGCACAAGTGTCTGTCAGACTGCCCACATCTTATGGGAATCACGCCGTACGTAAGCCCAGGATGCCTCTGTTGTACTCCCCAGTTGCAGACACAAACCTGAGTACTGGTAGCTCTCACTATGACTGTTGTGCCCACAACTGAATTGAATTAACTTCACATTTTCCTTTAAAAAAAAAAGGTAAAATAGATTTGGAAGAAATGATTGTAAGGAGCTAGGACGTGAGATGCCTGCATACAGCTCTTTGAATAGATTTTGCACTTTCAGAGGTAAGCTTAGTGATGGGGAAGGTCACTTTCAGCTCCTAAAAACTTCATTAGCTGCTGTGAAGCACAGTAGAGGTTAAGATGTCAAGGAGCTCCCTGAGATGTAGGAGATCAAGGAGAATTTGCAGAACATTTCTTATGTCCTGATATCAAATCTCTCGAGAAGATACCACACAACAAAAGGTAAGCAGCTATATGGAGAAACATATTAAAAAAAAAAACAACCTCCTTCCAAGAATTATAGAACAAACGCATCAGGAGATGCGTGAAGCTAAAGTTTTCTTCAGTAATTCTAGCTTCCAGAAAGATGCTGCGATTGATCACAGACCTCTTCATCAAAGGAATCCAAAACAGGATTCCTACCTGGAGGTACTAACCCAGTCCTGCCTACATTATGATCCACATGGCAAGTCTTTTTCTGCATCTGATAAGAGAATTGCATGGTCTAAGGCATACATTCTCTTTCCTGAGCCTTTTCTGTGCTCACAGTCAGTCCTGCAGACCAAAGGGGGTAGGTGGTATGAGGCTTCCTCAGCTCCTAACATTGTTTTTGATTAATTTCTGTCCCTTGTGTGCACTTGTGCAAAAGAGAAACACATGCGTCTGCTTTCCTACTTTAATCATCCCAATCAGGGCACCGCTTTGATCAGCATCACAAATCACAGTACATTGCATATTCTACAACAAATAAGTGCAGGGTGTGCTGTAGATTGATATCCAAACAGCACATAAAAGATCCAGAGGACAGATCAAAGAGGAGAATGTTGTTTTTTTTGCTGGTCAGTACTCTTGTGTTGTACTGAATTAGTCCTTTATGTCTTTGACTAACACGGCTTCTGAAAACAGGGTAGCTCAATAAGCTCCTATGGGAAAACTCACTTTTTGTTCCTTATCAGTTTTATCTGCTGGCTATTCAGAAAGCTAGCATGCAAACTTTTTATTGCCTCTGTTTTCTAATTCGATCACAAGATAGCTGAAAAGGCATGAAAATATGTATCCACACAAGGAATATCTGAAACCATCACTGTGCTTTGGGTCACAGAACCTCATTTTTCAGCCCATTAAGTGCTTATATATGGCTTCCATTATCATGGTGCTTATATATGGCTTCCATTATCACGCTCCCTCTGGTGAGGCAGGAAAAATTCTGCTATCCCCTTCACAGATGGGAAACTTGAGTATATAAAGCTTAAGATCAACACTGAGCTTCTTTTTGCCCTTTTGTCTCTGCAAGCTATGCTGTGCCATGCAAGGATCCCACATTAGCTCCCATTCGGCACTCTAAATTCTCACATGTCAGCGGGTCTGTTCCTACCACATGGTTGTCAATTAGCAATTAGTCCTTTTTGGCTCTTCTGAAAATTAAAGGCATGGCCTTCCTGTTCAGTTCAGTTCCTTCCAAAGCATTTGAAGCCTCCGTTTATGCCGGTGAGTAGTGAATTTTTTGGGTTTGTTTTTGGTTTTTAATTATTATTATTCTGGAGGTGGTGGCTTTAGCTTTTTTGTTTGTTTGTTTTCCCTTAATAATCCTGTGCTTTCTTTCTCTTTTGCACATTTTAAACTTTACAGACACAGACGGTCCACTCATATATGTAAAATCAAACATATGAAATAGCCTACTTGCATAAAATAAAGCATAGGCATAACTTTTTGCAGAATCACGGCTTCAGTGTGCACATCATAAATCCAGAGGGGGCTTGCCCATGGCTCCTGCTGAGCAGCCATACAAGTTGGCACATAAGGAGCCATCAGACGCTCCCCTTCCTTACTTTTTAGGAGTGGTCCACATCCCAAGGCACAGACCTATTCAGTAAAAGAGAAAAGCAGTCACTTCTTCCTGTGCTTCTGTTCTCAAATTGAGACTGGGGAATGCATACAGTGGGACAAGTAACTTATTCCAAGTCGCAGTGGTTATTTGCATTGTGGTCATCAGGGTGCAAGGCAGGACTGGATGGTGACTCTCAGAATTAAACACTCTCCTTTTCTTGGGGTACTCAGCAGAGAATGAATAGCTAATTAGTAATTTGCCTTGGTGTTCTACAGTCAATGTGACTACCCTTGGATTTGTCATTTCATTCAGTTGGGAGGAATTAAGCTAAAATAAAGTGCAAAAAGGCCTGATGCATTTTTTTTTCCTAATCCATTTCAAACCCTTGAGCTCTTACACAGGGCCCGTTGGCACATCTGAATGCCTTTGTCTGGTTAGCTCTCAGAGTATGATTTCATGGGGGCATCCTTTTACTGGGGTTCACAGAGACTTCATATGCTGGCAGCAAGATGTGTCCTTATTGGGCTTTGTATTTGCTGATGATTGAGGAGTAAATGCCTGTGAAGATGAAATACCAGCATGCTCATCACCTTTTACTGAGCATATTTCCATGTTTCACCAAGCCTTCGTAAGTACTTGGTACAGAAACAGCTCTGTTTATTGAAGGTGCTTGTTCCCCAAGGTCCTGGGACTGTGCCCAGTTGCAATCACAGCAGTGTTATTGCAGTTCCTTCCTGTCCCTTTGATGTAGCATTTGCTTTTTAAATTCCTGCTGCTTTCACTCATTTTTCTCAGTCTGCTTTTCGGCTTGATTTCTGAAGGTACTGGGGCTCTTTCAGGGACACGGCTTTAATAGGGAGCGCATGTTTCTCCCACCTCACTGTTTTGCTAATTCATAGGGTAAAAGCCTGATCGATTTACTAGCACCAACAACCCCTAGAAGCACAGCAAGGACTACATCAAATGCAGCACCTACTATATAATGCTTAGAAGAAGTCAGCTTTAATAACCAAGAAACTGAACCCTGTTTATTTCCCAGCTTCTCTCCTTACTCCTTCAAATTACTGCAGGACTTTAAGGAGTTTAGGACCCTGGAGGAGGCACTTGGTGCCTTGCAGGACGAAGCTATTAAATGTTGAATGCCTTGCAGCAAATAGTGTAGGAACATAACTATTAGCAAAACTGAAGGGACTCTCATGTATTCACTTTCATAGTCCAAGAAGACCAAGATGCAGATGGCAAATCTGACATCCACGCTGAACATAAATGGGTTATAAAAGATTTTGAGTTAGATTGTCCAAGGTGTTCTATGTAATTACAAAATTTGGTTTTACAATTTTTTATTATAAAGTTGGCAGAGGCCCTATAGCTCCACACAGGATTTTTAAGGGCATTACCATGTGAGAAAGCAATTGGCATTTCTCTCTCTGTATACGGAAGGAGGATGAAGATGTAAAACCCAAACTGAAACAAGAAGGCATTGAATCTACTATTTTTTTCCTAAAGTTAGTGTGGCTAAAATCTAGCAAAAGATGTACTCCAGGTATGCCTGGAGGGATTTATTTTGCCTTACACTACTCTCTTAAACCACCATTTTTTTTCACAAACACAACATATGAGAGCTCAGGATTTCACAAACAAATTGAAATTTACTGTAAATTAATAGTGGGATTGAAGGAAAATTGTAAATGTTGTGGTTTAATGGACTGAGCACACCTATTGATATTGACGTTAGCAGTGTTACCTCTGCATTCTTGGGTAAGCAACTTACTTACCTTAATGTTTGTAAAATGGAAACAGCACTCATTTCCTTACAACACATCCTGTGAAGAATTAAGGTCACAGTCCTACTCCAATGAAGTCTAGTAGGAGGAAGATCCAAGTTCATTTTAGGAAATGTCGGACAAATTTTGCCCTCAGTTAGACCCTATGGACTTCTGTGGGAGTAAGAGGGTGGCACGAGAAGCAGAATTACTCTGTTGTCCTTTCCTATTCATGCTGTGCCAATCATCACAGCACCTCAGCACTTTCCCAAATTAAGACTAAACAAAGAAGACTAATGTCTGTCATGTGAAATTTCCTCTCTGTTCCTCCCCCACAGAGAAAAGTTATGTGAATGCTGTGTAGGAGGGATATTGTGATATTCACATAAACAAAAAAGGTAAATGCATATTAAAAAAAAAAAAAGCAGACATGCTTATTTACTGCCTGTTGGGAAAGAAAAGGTTGAATAAACGAGCTTTATAATTGAACTGGAAAGGCTTCTAGTTTGTTGACATACTGTTCTTTGAAACAGATTTTCAAACCCCAGACCCAGTTTTCATTCACTGTAAACTTTCAGTAATGAACACTGGGGTCAAGATGAGGGAAGGCTAACAATGTGGACTTATCAGTGGAAAGCATCACTATTATACACTGAAAAGAAAAAAATGAATGCGAAGGACATCTAATAATTTGAATTATTTACTAAAATTTACAGTGATATTGTTTATATTTTTTATTAAAGGACAAACAATAATCAGTAATCCATAGGACAGGGAAACTCTGGAGCATCAGTTCATTTTGGGGGCCATCGACAACAATGCAGATACAAATCCTGGCAGTTGCATTTCTAGCCATCCATCCCAATTACACTGAGGAGTTACACATCCTCAAGTCCAAATCTTCTGCTATGTTAATTACTATACATCCCCTGATTTCAATGTTCCTGTGTATCAATTAGTTGACATGGTCCTTGCATAGACAGTTTGGTTTGCAGACTTGCAGAAGTTTTGTGGGCGCAAGGGCTAACATCACACAATAAGGAGAAGGCAGTGCACAGACCAGAAGGACATACTCCTGGCCAATGCACATTACCACATCAGACATACAAATTCTCACTGCTGCGCTAACAAATCTCTACCAAGAATGCTGGAACATTTAAATAGGATCTAGGCTAACATCTAATTATATTGAAATGGCATTGTCTTTGCTAGTCAGAAAGCAGGGATGCTACACAGTTCCTAAAGCGAAATAAGACAGCCCCTTCCCCAGTTACACACTCTGTGCTCTAGCTGGTTTCAGTAACCACACTAACCACTGGACTCCTAAGTGCTGGGTACCCTGACTTCAGTAATTACAACCCTTTTTCCATAAGACAAGTGTGGATGTGCACAGCTGTCTGCCCCGATGGTCTGTGCTGGTAGCTCCTTTACACAGAAATGTTAAGCTCTCTGCCAGCAGCAAAGCTGGGTTCTCAGCTTCATGTTCCTTTCTTCTGGAGGGAGAGGGGAAAAGTAAAATGTCAAAATGTTCAAGGAACAGAATGTCTGTATTTGGAAATGTGATTAAGAAATTTTTCAAATTGATAAAGTTTTACACATTTTACTCTGATTTTTCCTCTCCTTTTTTCCTCCTCATCATCCATGGGACCCGATGAGATCCATCTGTGGGTCCTGAAGGAACTGGCGGATGAAGTTGCTAAGCCACTATCCATCGTATTTGAGAAGTCGTGGCAGTCTGGTGAAGTTCCCACTGACTGGAAAAGGGGAAACATAACCCCCATTTTTAAAAAGGGAAAAAAGGAAGACCCAGGGAACTACAGGCCAGTCAGTCTCATGTCTGTGCCTGGCAAGATCATGGAACAGATCCTCCTGGAAGCTATGCTAAGGCACATGGAGGACAGGGAGGTGATTCGAGACAGCCAGCATGGCTTCACCGAGGGCAAGTCCTGCCTGACTAAACTAGTGGCCTTCTATGATGGAGTGACTACACCAGTGGACATGGGAAGGGCTACAGATGTCATCTATCTGGACCTCTGTAAGGCCTTTGACACTGTCCCCCACAACACCCTTCTCTCTAAACTGGAGAGGTACGGATTTGATGGGTGGACTGTCCGGTGGGTGAGGAATTGGTTAGATGGTCGCATCCAGAGGGTAGTGGTCAACGGCTCAATGTCCAGATGGAGACTGGTGACGAGTGGGGTCCTGCAGGGGTCCGTATTGGGACCAGTACTGTTTAATATCTTCATCAATGACATAGACAGTGGGATGGAGTGCACCTTCAGCAAGTTTGCAGATGACACCAAGCTGAGTGGTGCGGTCGACACGCCTGAGGGATGGGATGCCATCCAGAGGGACCTGGACAAGCTGGAGAAGTGGGCCCGTGTGAACCTCATGAGGTTCAACAAGGCCAAGTGCAAGGTCCTGCACCTGGGTCGGGGCAACCCCTGGTATCAATACAGGCTGGGGGATGAAGGGATTGAGAGCAGCCCTGCCGAGAAGGACTTGGGGGTACTGGTGGATGAAAGGCTGGACATGAGCCAGCAATGTGTGCTCGCAGCCCAGAAGGCCAATCGTGTCCTGGGCTGCATCAAAAGCAGCGTGGCCAGCAGGTCAAGGGAGGTGATTCTGCCCCTCTGCTCTGCTCTGGTGAGACCCCACCTGGAGTACTGCGTCCAGCTCTGGAGCCCTCAGCATAAGAAAGACACGGACCTGCTGGAGCAGGTCCAGAGGAGGGCCATGAAAATGATCAGGGGGATGGAACACCTCTCCTATGAGGAAAGGCTGAGAGAGTTGGGGTTGTTCAGCCTAGAGAAGAGAAGGCTTCAGGGAGACCTTACTGCAGCCTCTCAGTACTTAAAGGGGGCTTATAAAAAAGATGGCGGCAAACTTTATAGCAGGGCTTGTTGCAACAGGACAAGGGGGAATGGCTTTAAACTAAAGGGGGGTAGATTTAGACTAGATAGGAGGAAGACATTTTTTATGCTGAGGGTGGTGAAACACTGGCACAGGTTGCCCAGAGAGGTGGTGGATGCCCCATCCCTGGTCAAGAGACCAGGGATGAATGACCATTCAAGGTCAGGTTGGCCGGGGCTCTGAGCAACCTGATCTAGTTGAAGATGTCCCTGCCCAGGGCAGGGGGGTTGGACTAGATGACCTTTAGAGGTCCCTTCCAACCCAAACTATTCTATGATTCTATGAAAATTCTCTCACTCCTACAATTGCATTTGTTATGTGTTGGTCGTGTTGTTATTCTCTTAAATTGGATGTTCTCAACCCTTCCCTTTTTATTTACTTTGAAACACAAACTCCATTTCCAATTCCAACACAATAATTCTATAGCAAAGCCCAGGGGAGCTTTGAGTGGGTAAGGAATGAAATACCAGACTCACTTAACAGTATAATTAGCTGGAGCCACCATTTTACTTTCCATACATATTTTATAAAGGAATCACATTCAATTGCCTTTGGTTTCACTGTCAGGATTTTCTCATATTCCCCTACATTTGGACTTACCTTTGCTCACAGCAAATTGATAGATGGGGCCAGGGCTTAAGAGCTTTGGTAATTAAAAACTTCCCTGCCATTTTCTGTATGCACAAGCAGATTATCTGGTGCTGCATAGACTCTTACAAATTATATTCTAGCTGCCAGCATCACCAGAAAAGTCAGACACATTTCCTTGTATTAAGTTCCAAAATAGCATATGGTCTAACAGCCTCTAAAAGATGCTGTCGAAGAAGACAGTCACTGACAAGGTCAAGCCTGGTCATAGCTGGGGAGATGGGGTTTATCAATAAACAGAAGAGGTCTGGAAGGCAGTTCGGCTTCTAATGTGAGCAGATCTCAGGCACAAAAGCAGACCAATAAAGCAGCTTGCCCAATCCCGAGGAACTGAACTGCTTCTTCATCTACCCTGTTGTGAAGCAGATCTGAATTTGCCGAGTGACTTCCAGACTGAGCTTGTATAACTGCAAGCACAACTTTATCCAAGATCTGAATTTATAAAGGGCTATTAAAAGAATGGCCTGGCCGGTTGCTTGAGTCATTTTTTTCATCAAAATGTTTTCTCAGAAAGCCCACAGCACCAAAGGCATTGTGTATCTGTGCATTCATGTACAATACCATTTGCATTATTTTCTCCTACGGCGAGTGATTAAGTATGCCTCTTAGAGGCTGCTTCTGCATGTAACACTATGACAAACAGAGCAGAAATTACTTTTAAAATACACAGGCAATGCTTATAGTCCTCTTTTCTTACTATTGGCAGTATCACAAATCTACTACTAAGAGAGAAAATATTTTATTTGTTGTTTGTTTGTTTGTTTGTTTGTTTGAAAAAAAATCTTGTACACCAAAGGTCCCTTTCTTGGATTGTGTCCTCATCCACTGAGGGATTTATATGAAAAAGGAATGTTTTCATATTTCTGCCTATGAGATCTAAAATGTCCTGTGAATCCTATCCTGATCTAAATTAACATAGCGCTACTGCTAAATCAAGTCTATTAAATTTTGTGGATTTTTTTTTCATTTATAGCATTATAATTGAGATCAAACTGTGACCATGATTTTTATAAAATGTGAGTTAGAGTGACCAACTTAAGATGTTTCTAGAAGGCCGGCCTTTCAGAAACTCAAGAGCAGACCATTCCTCTTCCCTGACTTCTCTCTAAAAATGAGAGGCTTTGGGGTGTCTCAGGTTGTTGAGCCAAAATAATGAGTCATTTCTGAAAAGTGATTCTTTTTAACGTTGGCAACCTTATCTACCTGCCTCTGACGACATACCGGCTGTAAGAACTGCCTGGATCTTGTAAATAACAGTTGGTCAGTATAAAAGAGGCCCTACAGTTTAAGGTGCTTTGATGTTATTTCATTTTACGCCTTTTGATTTGATTCATAAAGTGGTGCTTAGGAATTCTTTGTAGTGTTCCTTAGCATGATTAAATTTCCAGATGCTTTCCCTCCACTATAGCTCTGATTATATCTTGGGAACAGGCCTTTTTGGTTAGAGGGTGCCATTTTTATACATTCATTTTTCAGGCTAAGTTTGCTGTTCATGTTCTGGTCTGTTGCCTTCTGAATTGTCACAGGCATTGAAATGCTCTTAAAACCAATTATATCATTCTTCTCAAAAAGACTCCATTTCCTCTTGTTTGTTGTGTCTCAAGTATTTTATCGGGCAATATCAGCTACATGCCATTTATTGAATTATTAGGCTTCAGACAAGTTTAGCAAACAAGTGATTGATCTTAAAAAGCTGGATTTTTACATATGCAAACAGTGGTGTTGTCGACAGAGTGTTTATAGTGCCATCTTTCTTAACTTTGAGACAAACTAGAGTTGACAAGATGTTGGGTTTCATGGAGGGGAAGAAGAAGAAACTTGGTGGGCAGATTTTGACTTCATACAGATACAAATTTCCTAGCGATTATCAATTAACTTTTATTATAGAGGATACATTCACAATTTACCACACTATCATTCTGGATTGCATCAAATTAAATAAAGTTTCTCAGGATTTACAGTAATATGCCCTAGATTAGATTATAGCCAACAATTTCAAAAGGGAGAGAGGGTTTTAGCTGATTTCATTTTAGGAACTCACAGTGATTCTTCCTGAACAATGAGTGTGAGTTGATATTTCTCTGTACAATATTATTGTAGTCATGTTTATGGATTAGATCCATCAGACAGTACAATATTAAAAAACTGACAAAACGGCAAGCTCTTTCCTTTTTTTTATAGTGCTGTAGGCATATGTGTTAGAAAATAAAGATGGAATCTTGCTTAAGAGAAATGACATGTTAATTCAAAACAAGAGCAACAGAAGAAGATAATAAATACAGGAAATTTTTTGAGGGAGGGAGGCTAAAAATGAAATAATGAGCTTACGTGGCTGTCTGGGTATAACTTTGGAATTGCTTTATCATGTTTAAATAAATATAGACTAGTCTAAAAGTCTTTAAATAAATAAAGACTAATCCAGGAGTCTGCTTAGGGAAGTGAGTTTTGACAGGTACATAATAACCATATATGAATAGTAACTACATGCAGCCTGTTAGCTTCCAGTCACGTACTCAGCTCATTAAATCATGGTGCCTAGTTGAGTGACAAATTTACAGGTCTTCTTATAATTTGGATTGATGTCATGATTATGACAAACTCAAATGTAAATGCTTTCAGATGTGCAAGTAAGGCAAATACCTTTCTCTTTTACCCTCTAAATGAACGATAAGTTTAGGACATGAAATAGTTCTAAAAAAATGAAGAATGAAGACTAAAAGCATAGGAGCCAACCACCACGCTGCCCTGCTCAGCCTTGTTACAGTTGTCACCGCGTGGCAGAGGCCCCTGAATATGGCTGCTGTTACCCCTTTGCTTCAGGACTTTGGTTACATTTAAAATGATAGCTGAAATAAAGGACCACCACCTTCTCTTGTTAGTTCGAGTGCAGTTTCCAGTCTTCCAAAAGGAGTCGTAAAGTCAGAGGTCAGTAAGACTGCAAGAGTAATAACAGAAACACAAAGCTAAACAAGTCCAAATGGAGCCATAAAAAAGCCATTTTGCACAAACCAGCATATTTTCAAATTAGTGTTTTGCAAATCACTGGACCTACACCCATTGCCCTATTTTTCACCTGCTGCAAATCTCTCAAAGCATGAGTGATGCTGTTGGACTGGACTTGATGCAGCCTGCAACTGTGATGCTGGGAGAGGAGAGTGTGGTATATGCCACTGCTTCCCAGCTTGGGGTGGCCTCGCAAAATGACTATGGGGAGAAAGGAAACAGAACACGTCCTACATACCCTAACACCTGCAATTGAGAAAAGAAACTAAAATGGGATAAAGCAAGCTATATAAAAGCATTCAGAATTTATGCTAATTTTGAGCTGAGTGTAGAAACACTGCACAGGCACTGGGATGTTTTCAAAAAAATTTTAGATGGTCTTTAATAGGAAAGGTTGAGAAGCACCATCCTCTGATCAGCTGCATATATCCCTCGCACGTCAACATCATTCTATTGTTCTGTGAGAAGGACGTGGAGGTGACAGACGTTCTGATCTCTCAGCGTTTGGATCAAGCCATTTGTTTGCAGACTAAAGGCTAAATTGATCATGCAGGTAAATCTGACAGGGAAACTGTCTCTTGATTTGTTCAGGAGAACATTTCAGACATCAGGAAATTGCCACTAAGTTTCCATTTTGCTGCAGAAAACTTAAATTGAAGCAAAATGGTAATTTTAGTGGAGCTTTGACAAAAGCTTGCTTTGTATTGACTTTACTGGCAGTTATTCTCAGTCAAAGCAAAAAGAAGAAAAAAAAAGTGGGTGAGGAGGAATGACAACTGAAAAAATACAGGCCCGAGAGTTTTTGGAGTACAACTGCTATGAAAGCCACGGTAATTGCACATGGCATATCCCTTCTGTGAGGGGGATTAAATTTGCTGGAAATATTCTCTCTCAAGTAGGTGGAAAAATTTCTGCTCTACCTGTGAGTCTTTCACAAGGCCAAATCCGTGCCCATCTACAAAGTCTGTTGTTGGCTAGCTAACCTGTGAGTTGTATCTTAAGATCACGAAGTCATTGACCTGTAAGGACTGATGGATTTTGCTTTTATAACTTTTATTAGAAGGTTATTTTCAAATAAAAAGTATTACTTCTGTATTACGCAAATTTAAGGCTTTCTGACCAGGGCATTAACCAGTTCATTGTTCTTACATCATATACAAATGCTGATGTGACACATTTTTTCAAATATTCAGACAAGCGATCAGATACAGCCAAAACCAATTAGTTAAGAAAATGACCCAAGAAGGGCCTGAAATTTCCTTGTGGGAAACAGACTAAATAATCCCTTGCAATCCATTTTGAGGCCATTTGTTCTGATTTTGGAAAAAGCTCCAATCACATTTGTCAGACTTTATTGACAAGTACTTTAAACACATTAAATTCTCTGAAAGTATTTGTAGAAGGCTTACCAGACAAAGAATGAAGTTCATATTTCCATTTATTATTGGTTTGAAGAGAGATACCACAGAAGGATGTGTTAGAGAATACTTGAGACATCATTCACAAGGACAATTTAGTGACATTTGCCTATTCTCTTGGTTACATCTGCTAATGATTACTTACCTGAGTCACCTTGTGTGGACTCTCTGTGACTGTGTACCCCTTCTACTTCAAAAAGTTTCAGCTTATACATCGCAAAGAGGAAATAGCAAGTACCAACCAGAGAACGGTGTTGTCTCTGTGCAAATACAAATATCGGTAGAAAGACCAGACATCCTCTAAAGACAAAGAGGAGTGTGTTTGTGAATACTGAGTAATCTACCGTGTTGAATCATATCATTAAATTATTTCCCCCCATCTGAAGGGCTCTAAGTGCACAGGTAGAGCGCAGTGGCCTGCCACCGGAGAGGGAGTGCTCTGCTTCCATCTCTCGGTGAACGAGAGGAAGGGCAGCCAGATGAGACTCATCTGGATTCTTCATTGATCCAAAAGCCAGATGAACAGATGCTTCAAGGGGGAGGACAGCTGTGCTACGACAGACAGGGGAGCATGGATAGAGATTCATCCATGTAAGCTTTTCTCCCAGGGTGTTCCCACCACTGCTTTGGGACTCACCATAACCGCAGCTACATGTGCAGTGTACAGGCTGTGGCGCCGATCCAAGAAGAGGAAAAAGGTGTCTAGTTTGCAGTAAGGAATCTTTTCAAATTACTATCAGATGCTGATTCGTAGCCGTTAAAACCCATATGATGTTGGGAGGATTCTTCAATACGCAGTGACAAAGAGGGAAACAAGGACAGAGAAGTGCCTTCGCCAGGGGATACGGCATTGACTGCTGAAGCCAACAAGGCTGGCAGCAGCAGAAGGACCAAAGCTGAATCCCTGTTGGTGGGCTACGGGGTGCAGCCGCAAGCAACAAGCGCAGGCCACTTCCCGGCTGCCTGAAACCGCACATGTCTGGGGACTGTGGGAACATACAAATCACTGGCACCAGCCTGTGACTGGCACCAGAGCCAGGCAGGAAAGTTGCCTCTCTGATGCTGGTAGGCTCTGGGCTGAGTTAATAAACTCCTGCCAAATGTAGTGGGGATGGATGAGAGGGTGACACACCATCCATAGCACGGGAATCTGCTCACCCTGCTCCTTTGGCTGTATAATAAAATCTCTGAGGCAGACAGCTGCAAAACCTGCCTCACAGGGTGCTGAGGAAAGGGAGGGTCTCAGCCACAGATCAGATGCTCACCGCCTTGCTGCCAGCTGCAGAGCATAGATAGAAGTATACAGAATCAGACCCACATGAATTTCAAAAGCTACAAGTTAAGCAACTTTCTAAGAGATATCATTACCCTTTATTTCCATAACAGAAATCTCGTGGTATTTCATGGGTTTTCTCCCTTGAAGAAAGTTCTTGTTGGTTCTCTCAGAAACTCCAAGTGGACACTTATGTGTGCTTCCAATACCAACTCTGGTTGCTGCTAACAACTCTGGCAGAAGAATTACATATATTTCAAAAATAACAATGAAAAGAAATGGGCTAATTTAATTACTAGACACAAAATTAATTTCTTCACATTATACTGAACACATTGCCTGTACTTATAATAGAGAACAGATACTACCCAAACTCTTCCACGAAACAAAATACCCAATTTTATTCCAGCACATCTACCTTGTTCTATATTTAGGTACAATTCTCCGCCTGAAATATTTGCCTGTTTCAAGAGGTGGGCTTGTATTCACCCATATTCTCTGGTTTCAAATGGTTGGAGGTTTTAAGTCTAACCATACCATTCTGAATTTCCACAGTGTAAACTCTTACAGCCACTGTTGTGTTAGGAGGTGGAGGGGCTTTGGGGCTTTTTACCTACTATTATTTGCACTCCGACCTTTAACTTCAGCTTAATTAAGATTTTCATGGAAACATGAAGTAGACAAACTAAGTAGAAACAGAATATATAAAGCACAAGTCTTTGTGCTTTCATTTTACCTTCAGCAAATTATATGAGATTATAAACTGTGTAAAACACAATAGAAAATACAAACTCCCACTTGAGAAAGCAATCAAGTATGTGTTATCCTTATACAACTTCTTAAGTATAGAATTACCTCTACATCTATATTTAAGTCCCATTTACTGAGAGCAAGTATGTGTTTAAAGGCTTTCTTGAATCAGGATCAAATTTTAAAACTAGTACTTGTTTTTAACTGAGACAAAACAAAGTTTTAGGGAAATGGCATTATGGTATGTCCTATCACTTTTAAGGGTAATCAGGGATGTCATCATTAAAGAGAAACATTAAAGAGTTTGTGGATCACCAAGCTAAGTAAAAATTAGTACTTCATTGTTGAACCTTAATCTTGATAATTTATTGTTAATTTATCAAGACTCATAACCTTGGGATTATCATTCACTAGAAACAGACATGTTCAAAATACTACATACTACTTGCCATCCAAATGTCATTTTTGGGGAGATATAAGTGGCTTTTATGACTACTAGCCTTAAAAAATTACTTACCATCTACCGGTCCTTTCTGTTCACTTCCACTTAAGGACCAGAAGTGTTTCACTGCAGAGTGCTCAGATCACCTGGTTACTGAAGTGAATCTCCATCTCCCACTTCTGTGCAATGAAACCTTTTAAAATCTGTTCACTCTAGCTGCTAAAGAAGGGGGATAAAATATATTTAGCTCTAGGAATAGTGCTAGGAATCTTTGTCTAGCTTGTGATGGAAGAATATATTTGGTGAAATGGTAAAATGATGATACCAGTTTATTACTGAGCTAGGATCAAGAGACCACCAGGGTAGCTCAAGCCCATAGGAAGCTACCTCAAGCACCAGAGCTATAGTTCAGTCTGGTTTCATCAGTTTAGTGCCAGTGACATTTTTCTCCTCATTTGAGTCAACAGACTTTTGGGTTTTGGTGGCTGTTGGCACATAATACCAGCCTTTGAAATACTGGTTGCTCAGGCAAAGTTAACAGAAACAGCTGCAAAACAAGATGTCATTATCTCTGGGTCTTGCTCTGAGTGAGCTACAAGTGCACTGCCATCTGCATAGAGCAGTTCTTTAATAAGGGGACTTCTGAAGCCTTTGTTTCTGCATATAAACAAGCCAAATTATAAACGTCGCTTGGGGAAATCTGAAACTGGACTCTGAAACAGACTCTGTGTTTGTTTGATTTGTTGCTACTGCAAAAATAAATCTCTGTAACACTGAGATGCTGTAGCTCTAATCACGTTCTGCAAGCCAGCTTTCCATCCAAACAGCCAACAGAAGATGATCATTTATTCAACTCATTTGCTTTGTGCCAAAGAGGAAGAGTTAGGTTGGGGGTTTGGTGGTTGGGTTTTTTATAAATTTTCATGGTTTTCTGCATAGCAGCATAGAAAGGTCGATCTAATTCTTTAAACTCTTCCCAATAGTGTCAAATAGCATTAGACAGCCTGATAGTTAT
This sequence comes from Aptenodytes patagonicus, assembly GCF_965638725.1. Lineage (NCBI taxonomy): Eukaryota > Metazoa > Chordata > Aves > Sphenisciformes > Spheniscidae > Aptenodytes > Aptenodytes patagonicus. The sequence goes on from NC_134951.1 coordinate 73,633,271, forward strand.
AAACAGCCACAGCTGTAAAAGGACCATGGTATTGCACGGACAAAGCTAAGAAAGATTCAAAGCAGTATTTTGCATGAAGCAGACCATAAATATACAGTCATCTCTGTAAGTGCAGGACATTTTTCTAACCCATTGCCTCGTTGATGCTACAAATGTAAGCATCTTTAAACTGTTTCAATACTGCTGCTTACAGAGAAAAATATATATATGATCAGTGGCTCAAACACTTTTTAAATATTTCATTTTGTATCATATTGAAGCAATGCTGGGGGCATGAAAGAAGATCATGACTTTCTCATCAATTTGAAGTCTTTGGCTATTGATTTGATTTCATGATAGCCTTTGATTTTTTTTAAGTTGAAGATAGGCAGAGACTGCTATTAACCGAATGTAACCTTGAAGAGTTTGACCATGACAAATTTTAAACGTCTTGTATTCTACAGGTAAAATATGAAGTTGACTGAAATTATACAGTCAGCTAATAATTATGTAGACTTAATACTGGAAAATAAGGAACCTAACTTCATGTGCACTAAAGTGAATAGGAATCCAGACATTAAAGATCACAAAGCTGAAGTAAAATAATTTTATTAGACTTATATGGACTCTTTGTACCAGAAAGCCTTCTCATGTACACAGTGTTCTAGATTTTCACAAGCCCTTTTTTAATGTATTGCTCCATCCATTTCTCTTTTCTCAAAAGTCAGTGACAACTCATTGGAAAAACAATGACAACAGGTTTTAATAAAAAAACAATGAATGCACGGTAATAAGGAAACTGTTTGGGTTAAGGAGTGCAAAGAAGCATGGAACAAGACACATGAGCCAGGGAGAAAGGATAGAAAGGCCTGGAAGAAAAAGTCACTGAATGCAATTGCAGGGCTCTAAAATAGGCACAAGGATTAGGCAGTGGTCAGAACAGAGCGGCTGAATAGCTATTGAAAGGAAGTGGATTTATAAACGGGAGTTCAAGCAACAACAAGGAACGGCTTCAGTGCAGGAAAGTATGGTAAATAGGAATGGCTGGGCTTGTTCAGAGCTGTGGGAAACATTAGCGGAGTCATAAAAAGCTGAAGTCTTTTATTCATTTCAACATTTTAAGCATAGCATTTTCAAACTTACAAAATTTTTAATTTTTTTTTTTTTTCTGGTATATGGATAAAATTATTTCCTTTTATTCCTACTCATTATTCAGTCTCCCTTTTAGGTTGAACAGCTGCATATCCTTTCTATGTACCTACTAAATCTTTAGGAGAAGACACTTGCTTTGATCGGTTTCATAGCTTTTGTCAGAGTAGAACTGTCTTCCTAATACTAAGCAGGTACTGAAGGCTTACTGTCTTCAGTATGAAGTCAATAAGCTCCAACATAAGAGCTTAAAGTTAAACAAGTCTAAAGACTATTTCCTAAACATGGAGGCTTTTCTGAATTGCCTTAGAATAGAACTGGTGCTCTTTAAAGCTGTAGGAAGATACCCAAGCAATATTTTAAGCATTGCAATTAACAAATAAAACCACTGCTAACACCTCATAAATACGTTTTCTCCTTTTTAATACTCTTTTGAGCACTATTTCTAAAGAAAGGGAATGTAAGCTAAATTTCCATACAGACTTCCAAATTGCCATGCGCTCAGATGTTTAACTTGGAGTTACACCTACATCTTTGTTTAGGTATGTAACTAAAAATGGCCTGATTTTCTGAGGGCAAGACTCTTTGTGTAGGTAGCATTTTTATTAGGACACTTGGGATAGTTGGAAAAAACAATCTTTCAGGCCCTCAAGCTCTTCTTAAAGTCTTAAACAAAAGCTTAAACATCAAGCTAAATATCAGTTGCTCTCAGTTTAATTATTTTAAATTAGCTGAACAATTCAAGAGAAGTCTGTTGATACACAAGGAGCAGAGGGGGATGTTTGCCAGGGAAAAGGTGATAAGGTATGAGCAACTGTAAGACAAAGAGGAGACCGACTGCAAACATTTTGCTTGGACAGAACGTGATATAAAATCAGTGATACAAGCGTCTTCGGTTAGCCAATAACCTTTGGTATCAAGCAGAGTTATGACTTCCAGTTCTCGGACTTCTCCTCCACGAGGATCAAGATCAGAAGAAAACAGCAGTGATGGTTTCGTGGGGAGTGACTTTCAGGGAGGTGAACACTGGCTTTGGTTCTTATGATTCAGAATTTGAAGCTTCTGTCCCGGAAGTCAAAAAGTAAGCCATACAGCCATGACTGCTACTGCCATGTTGTTAAATTAGTTATGTTTTGAATACAGATTCCTGGGAGCCAAGATGGTTTTGATGTGCCTGTGCTGTTACGGCTCTCATGCAAGCTAGCCATTCTGGACTGCTTCCAATCCTTTTAATTTCATCCCTACTAACATACGTGCAGTTTTGGCTTCAGTTTTTGTAGCACTCTACTTTGGGATCTAGGTGGGATACACAGGTGCCTAGACCAGTTTTGCGAAGAGAATTAATACGGGTTGTTAGCAAGGCACAGTACCACCTTAATCCAGCCTTGTGCCTTTTTGCACCATCTTGCCAGATTGTTTTGGCGGAGTGGTAAACGCAGCAATGTGTTCTCTCTTGAGATATTAACATTTCTGGATTCGTGGCATGATTTGACAGGATCCAGATGCCAAATATGTATTTTTCCAGTGCTGTTGCCTTGAGGCATATCAGGCTCCAGATTTTTAAGGTGCAGTAGGGAAGCTAAATAATGTTCACTGTTGAGCCAAAATTTGGAAACCGGAGTTTGGAAAGCTGGGACAAACTAATGGGCAAGACCTGGCAGGATTCAGGATTCAGAGCCAGATCTTCAGAACGTCCTGATCTTGATTCTCACAGTTGCAAACGGCAGATCCACGCTGGTTCTTTATTTAGGCATCGTGCTTCAGGTGCCCGACGTCAAAAAGTTACTCAGCCACTAAATCCCTGCCTCTCTCTCGGCTGCACGGGGAGAAGGAAGAGTTGGACAGTGGTTTATACACCTACCTTTTATTTTTGTTCTATTTGGACATACCGATGTGGGGGCAAGAATAAAAACAAGCAGGAGCCCAGCACTGCTAGCGTTTCACTTTTTACCACCGCGGCGTATCGCTCCTGCCGTAACACACTTCCAGGCCACGGGCTCCGCTGCTGCCGCTCCGCCGCCCGGCGCGGGGCGGACCGCTGCCCGGCCCCGGCCCCGGCCCCGGCCCCCGCCGCTCTCACGGCCCCCGGAGACCCCCCGCCCGCCCCGCCCCGCCCCGCCGCGCCGCCGCGCAGGGAGCCATGGCTGCCGGGGGAGCCTCCCCGGGACCTGCGGCGGAGCCCGGCCGAGCACCCCCGGCTGCCGGGCCGGGGCGGGCCGTGACTCACCCGCCGGGGCCAAGCGGGGAAACTCCCGCTGCCGCCGGGCTCCGCCGCCCGTGGCAGAGCGCATGTGCGGAGGCTCCCTGCCTCCGCGCCGCTCCTCGCACCCTCCCTCCCTCTCCGCCGCCCTCCCTCCCTCCCTCCCTTCCTTCCCTCCCTCCCTCCCTCCCTCCCTGCCTGCCTGCTGCCTGCCGGTCCGCCTGCCTGCCTCTCCCTGCCGGCTGGGTGCTGAAGTTGGGCGGATGGCAGCAAACCCGCTCCGCTAGGGACGAGCCGCACCAGCCCTTCCCGGGATCGCTCAGCGCCAACTGCACGCAGCCGGGCGGGGGTGGGTAAGGCGCTCCGCTTTTATTTAAGCCTGAACCGTGTTAAACGGCATCAAAATGTCTGCTTTATACTGATGCACGGAGTGGGGGGAAAAAAAACACCAACCAAACGGGGGGAGGAAGAGGAAGAGCGGGGAGGGAGGCGAGAGGGAGGATGGATGGAGGGCGGTAGAGTGCAACAGAAAATGCATTCACCGGGGGGACCGGCTGTGTGTCAGTGTGCGTGTGTGTGCGTGTGTGTGTAACAACGGGCGGCTGCGGCGCCGAGGCTGCAAGGTGGGGTGGGGGGGTGTGTGTGTGTGTGTGTGCGCGCGTGTGTGTGTCTCCCTGCCCGCGATGCACAAAGGGGTGGGGAGAGGTGCCGCCGGGCTCTGCCCGCACCGCCCCCCCCGGTTTGCGTCTGGGGTGCCGCGGCCCCGCCGGGCGATGCCGCGGGGCATCCGCCGCGCCGGGCGATGCTGCCCAGCCCGGGGAGGGGGAGGGACCGGGCCGCCCCCGGGGAAGCCGGGGGCACGGGCTGGCGGTGTGACAGCCGCCGGCTCGCGGGTAAGGCAGCGCTCCTGCCTTTCATCTTGACCTTCCCCTCCCTGTAACCGGGGTCTGCTTGGCGGGGGGGGAGGTGTTGTAATTATTATTATTATTATTGTTGTTGTTGTTGTTGTTGTTGTTGTTGTTATTATTTTAATCCGAGGAGCCGGCGGAAGGTGAGGGTGAACAAACGAGTCGTTGCTCTAAGATCAAGAGTTGCTTTCCTATCCCTCCCTCCCCCCGGCCCCCTTTCTCGGCTGCCCCCACCGGGCCGGGCGGGGGCCAGGGAGCCCCCGCCGCGCCGGCGAGGGGAGGTGGCGGGGGCCGCCCCCACCCGGGGCCGCGGGCACCGGCCGCACCGCCCTCCGCGGCCCCCGGGCGGCACCCAGCCTCCCCCGCCCGCCGTACCCTGCGGCACCGCCATCCCTCTGCCCCGGCCTCCTTCCCGCCCCTCCCCTGGAAATGCCGGCGGGATGCGGGCGGGGGCCCCGGGAGGAGCAGGTGGCCGGGCGCGGCCGGCGGGGCAGGGGCTGCTCCCGGTCCGGCCCCGGCCCCGGCCCCGGCTTCGGTGCCGAGCAGCGCGGGACAGCGCAGCGCCGGCACGGCTGCGAGCAGCGCGGGGCTTCCCTGCGCCCAGGGAAACACCAGCTGCCGCCGCTTCCCGGTGCTGCGGGGGATGCTGTAATGCCGCCCAGCCGCCGAAGCCCGCGGTGTGCTGCTCCTGCGGTTCTTCACCTCTCCTTGGGATGAAACCGCCCGCAATTAAGAAAGCTGAGGTTGCCTAGCTTGCTCAGCTGTCGATCCTATATTGCACAATTCATAGCTACCTCTTCTTGTTGATTTGGAAGGAAACCTGACCCGCACTGTCAGACTTAGAATTGGCAGGGGTAAAATTTAGGATTTTCGGTATTTGGTTTCTTGATTTCCGTACCTGGATTTTCACCAACGCGTGTCATAGGTTTGCAGGCAGATGCTTTTGTAAAATGGATGAAATCTCAAATACCCTGCTAGGTAAATGTAAGTAAGTTACATATCGTCTGGCAATACCATTAAGGGTAACAGGTGAGAAATAGCTTTCTACGAATGTAATATTTGTGCATCGCAAATGTGGGGAGTTCTATAAAGGAAGTTAATTCTTTTTCACATCGGTGGATGCTAGTGTCATCATCCTTACGTAAATCACTAGGGAATTTTCCTGTGGCACAAGCCATTTAGGCAAGCAAATTATTTAACCTCTATAGAGAAACAGTGTTACACACTGTTACCACTGTTACCAAATATATATTTTTATTTGAGTTCATACTCAGAATAAGCAAAGTCCTAATAAAAGATGCATGTGCCCCACCCTGGTAAGTTTACGGCCTAAGATGCGAAGGCTATGATACACGCAAGTACTTACCACCCTAAAATACGTGAGCGTTAGACATTTAAATGCCTTTCTCCATCAGGGCCTTAGATCCTTTTAAGTAGCCAAAATAAGAACATAATTTGATTAAAAGCATACGATCAAAAAAATTGCTATAGTGAATTGAACATCTAGTCCAATATCCTGGCTCTGACTATAGTCATTAGCAGATGCTGAAGGGAGAAGAACGTAAGAAACAGGGTTGGTATACAGAGATCTTTTCCTGGTATATCCTTTCAAGTTCCAACAAACCGTAGTACAGGGATTTCTTAAACTGGGGTTTGCTCCCAGACCATCATATTTAGTAAGCACTTGAATTTCTCTACTCCCTTTTTTTAATCTGTTTATATTTTGGTCTCAACCACATTCTGTGGCAACGGGTGCCACAATTTAATTATGATTTGTGTGAAAAAGTACTTCCTTTTGTTTGCTATGAACCTGCTGCCTGATAATTGCATTCAGTGCTCCTTGGCTTTCGTATGTGACAAGGAGCACATACTGTGTCTGTACAAGGTGCTAGGAGTGTCCCCTGACACCAGAGCAGGTACAGCGCTGGCAGTTCAAGTCCCTTCATTTTATCTGTCACTGAGTTGAGAGGTCTGCCTAGAGGTGTAAAGCCATATTCAGCCCTCGGTCTTCATGTTGAAATCTACGGATAAGAATAGTCATTCTTTTTCTTGTTATGCAACATGGACACTTGTGCACAAAGAATTGCCCTGAACCCATGAACTCATTTCAGAAGGCTACTGAAAAGCTGTCTGTTGAAGATTAACTCCCTGCGCTATTGATTTGAATCGAAATCTGACTGACAGCTTGGTGAAAAATTCCCTATCCTAATCCAGTTTTCTACCTACCCTGAAAATATGAAATGTTTTATTCTCAAACTGCAATTCTTCATTTTTGAGAAGTATACTAAATACAAAATGCAAGCTATATGTCAAGGGACATATATCTATGAACTCTGTACATTTGAATTAGCATCGCTTCTAATTGTTCTGTGTAACGTTCATTATAAGGATGTGCATATTGAACAACATGCATAGTTTCAAAAGTAAAGTTTAAATGTCCCATAGAATCTGACTGCTTTGGAAGGAGCTGTGACACAAGTTCTTCTCCCCAAGAGCACTACTGAGTTCGAATCATGCTTGGGGAGCACTAGCATTGATCAGACCAACATCACAGAAAGCTTCCCTGATCTCGCCGGTAGCCCCGCTTTGATTTCCTCGCAAGAATAATAGAGGAATAAGAGACCAGGGAAGTACAAAAGCACAACCCGGACCCAAAGACCCGGAAGTTCTCACAGTTTGAAATCAGCTGCAGACATATCTTGGAGCAACGCAATCCACAGCAGAACGTGGACAGGTGGAGAACGGTAGAAACCCACATGAGTTGTGAAATCCTTCACAAAAAATAAAATACTGGGAACCTCAGATGCTGTAATCCTCATCTCCCAAAAGACTAAAAGAAGAAGAGACTGAGTGGTATCGTTATGAAGACAGGATAGGAGGGATGTCAGCCAGTCTCAGACTTAAGCCAGTCTCAAACTAAATGTGAGAATGATTTTCCACTTATAAGTGGCATATATGTGTATATATGTGTGTGTATATATATGTGGCAAACCATATATAGAGAGTATATAAACTTTCCTTCACAGAAAATACATTAGCTTAAATAAATTCTACAATCCTAGTATCTTTTAAATAGCACTTTCTTACTTGTATGCTTCACACGCATGCCTTTAAGTATGAGACATATGGAGATTCTTATGAATACGCTAGAAGTGTACTAAGTGAAACAGTATTAGCTCTTACAGAGATGTTCATCACAGTTCCATTAGCTCCCTCCTGATCATGTCTCCATGATGTCAAGTAGGGATTTATTTCACACTTGTACCAAGGTCTCAGCTTCAGCTTTTTTAATGAAAAATATATCCTCACCATACTTGTAGTGCTTATTCTGTGAATAGAGAATGAGTTTTCTAAGAACAGAAAATTCATGTGCTAATTGGCTTGAGTTAAAATCAGTTAAAAACTAACTCCTTCAAGAAATTTAGCATTTCTGTTGACCTATTCTTTGTCCTAAGTAGTCTTAATAATGAAATAACGCAATCAAACTTTCCATACTGTTAATTAATAAAAAGCTTGTGCATAGGGTATAAAAACAAATGAATAGATTAAGTTGTAATTAGGTTTATCTATTCATGGTTATGGTTAATGGCTATAACTATACAGGCTGTAAGCAGGCTTGTGTGAGTAGCTTTGCTGCCAACCCCTGGGGGGCTGCTGCACCCTCCAAAGGAGCTCAGCCCTTCAGCTTGGTACCTCTGTGGGTCTTGGCTACAGTAGGTCTGAGGTAGGAAGCTGCATGCACATCTCACTTCGATCCTCTGGCAAGTTAACCAATTCCGAGATCTCTTTTCTGCAAAGATTTTGTGTCTCAACCCGAAGTCGGGTATCTGCACTCAGAAGGTATGCAGCGGTACAGGCTTGGGGAAGAGTGGCTGGAAAGCTGCCCAGCAGAGAAGGACCTGGGGGTTCTGGTCGACAGCCGGCTGAACATGAGCCGGCAGTGTGCCCAGGCGGCCAAGAAGGCCAATGGCATCCTGGCCTGTATCAGAAATAGTGTGGCCAGCAGGAGTAGGGAAGTGATCGTGCCCCTGTACTCGGCACTGGTGAGGCCGCACCTCGAATACTGTGTTCAGTTTTGGGCCCCTCACTACAAGAAGGACGTTGAGGTGCTGGAGCGTGTCCAGAGAAGGGCAACGAGGCTGGTGAGGGGTCTGGAGAACAAGTCTTCTGAGGAGCGGCTGAGGGAACTGGGGTTGTTTAGCCTGGAGAAAAGGAGGCTGAGGGGAGACCTCATCGCTCTCTACAACTACCTGAAAGGAGGTGGTAGCGAGGTGGGTGTCGGTCTCTTCTCCCAAGTAACAAGCGATAGGACGAGAGGAAATGGCCTCAAGTTGTGCCAGGGGAGGTTTAGATTGGATGTAAGGAAAAATTTCTTTACTGAAAGAGTGGTTCAACATTGGAACAGGCTGCCCAGGGAAGTGGTGGAGTCCCCATCCCTGGAGGTATTTAAAAGACAAGTAGATGAGGCAGTTAGGGACATGGTTTAGTGGGTGGTGGTGTTGGGTCAACGGTTGGACTCGATGATCTTAGAGGTCTTTTCCAACCTCAATGATTCTATGATTCTATGATTCTAAGGTTTCCCTTGGGACTGCTGCTGTCTCTAACGTGCACAAAGGAAGCAGCCATGCAGTGTGACTGTGGCAGGAACCTAGGGGAACGCTTAAAGCACACAACCAGATGAACGCAGGGTCTGCACTGCTCCTCCTGCCCAGCCACCATGTAACCTGGGCCTCGGCTAAACGTGGGTCCTCCAAACCAACGTAGGGGCTTGATTCCCTAGTGTGCTTTATCTGCTTTGCACTGCTCCAGTGATGCAAAATAGATGTAAACTCAATTCAAATGATGGGTGTGCTTTGAATAATTTGTGCTGTTCTGGTATATTAATGAATCTGGGCTTAAATTAAAAAAAAAAAGAATAAAAGTAATGCAATAAATTTAAGACTGACTATCATATCTTCATATAAGTTTTGAGTGACAGCTTTGTCTTTAAGTTTCTTGTTTATAAAATATGAATGAAATGTTTCTCCTTTCATACAATCGAAATTTTTGTACGTTATTTACTTTGTAAGCAAATGGCAGTAAGTTCTTAGAAATCAGTGAATTTCTAGACAGAATGTGTGTGGGGAATTACAGGTAGGGAGGTGGAATAGAAATAAAAAGTTAAGAAAATCTTAAATCCTAAAGCCAAGCATTACATATTGCTTAAAGACACTCAGACATCTTAAACACCAGATCTGCACTGCATAATCTTTCTTCATGCAAAAATACTATGTATGTAGCCTAGTTTCTTCAGTGAGAAAGGGAGTAAATCAGTGAGTGATGCATTAACACAGCTATGCAACTTCTGCTAGCAAAGCAGCTTCGTTTAAAGCAGCTTGGGTCCTCTCTCCAGTGATGCCAGCTCTGTGCTTGCTGAAAGATGAGAGAGACTACAAGCTGGACCCCTCTATATAGCCCTAACTCTATACGTACGGACTAGCTGACAGTATACCAGAGTAATGCTGCCTTTAAAGGGAGACTGCCACTCTGTCACACCTCCCTGCTATAAAAGTCAATTGATTATGCCACCTTGCTCTGTAATTTTAGTTAGGTGCAAATCCAAGCAAGACTTGGTCTTATTCTGTTTTAGGAAGGCTGAATATGGTTTGGGCTGTTTTGCTGTGTTATGTTTTGCTGTGTTGTGTTTTGCTGTGCTGTGGTATGCTGTAACAATGTCTTCATTTATCAGCAACTCATGTCAGTTACAGTGAAATAATCCTATGGGATAAGGCAATTAAACCACAGGAATCATGGATGAAGGCTGTCATGGTATCCTTAGCACAGCAGTTTTATGCCTACTGTAGTTCAGACAGCTTTCGAACGAGAGAGCTCAAAACACTGGGCACCCCAAGAAGCAACGTGTCCTAGGCACATCGCAGCCGCGGCAAGGAGCTGCAGGAAGTCCTTACATTTCTCACAGTACCACCGGCTGGCTGGTATCACCGTATACACACTGATCTCCTAAAAGCCTAAACTAGAGGGAAGTGTATAGTAAATTTTTAATACCGTTGTTACTGTTTATCATTTATGTAATGAGAGCAACCTTCTGAAGTAAGGAATTTCTTATCCAATCCACCTTATTATGACAGCACTGCAGGCAGCACGCGCTCTCCGATACTCACATTGCACCAGACCTTTGGGTGGTGTAGATGCTACTTTCTCAGTGATTTGCATCATATGAAAATCAAGAACAGTGAGTAATAACTTCCTGTACAAGGGCTTCACAAGTAGCCCTGTTTTAATGAATGTAGGTGGGAAGTGTGGTCCTAATTACTCAGTGTCCAAAAGGTACTTTTATTTCCAAGTCTTATTATCTTCAGAAATTACAAAGTCCTAAAATATTAATCAGATACTTCATAGCTTTCAAGATGGGTTTGGGAAGAGAGGAGTGAGATGTATGTTATTTTTTATCATTCAGATAGAATAGTTTAAAAATATATCCACAAATTATTTTGATGCTTAACTCTAAACTAGTTTGTTGGAATGCAGTTGTCGTATAATGGTCTAATAATCTAACTTGATATATCTGATAATCAGATATATCAGCTTGATATATCTGGTAATCTGGTAACTGGAGTCTAATTCATAGCATTTTTTCACTATTATGTGTGCCCAAATATTTTTATAAACACTTACTGACCTTCACAATGTAAAAAAAAAAAAAAAGATTATGATAATAATAATCAGAGTCTCTCAGCTGTACGGTAAGCATCGTGCTGACCAGAATAGACAAGGATGTTTTCAAATTCTATGTCTGATTATTTGATATGTAAAATCAAGTCATAGAGCTACCACAAAAAATGAAGTACTCGTGTGGCGGGGATCTTGAAAAGGATAGAGGGAATACCTCTACGCAGTGAATGCAGCAACTTCATAAATTATGAAGTTATGAAAGCAGCAGCTTTGAGCCTATAGCTCATGTAGGACGGGGCATTGGTCAGTGATTCACTATACAGAAATCTGACTGTTTATTGGATTTGTCCTAAGCTCTCTCTGCAGAAAAACCATCCCGTATCAAGTATCTGTCTCAAAGCCTATGTCTGCACTGTGAATTGCAATGTAGGGTAGAGATATCTGACAAAGGTTGGACACTCGAAAAATCTAGTTAAAGCAGCACTGAACCCTATGCAAGAAAATTACCTTATTTTACCTCTCCTATCTGTATGTCATCTTGCATCCTGCAGTATAGACCACTCAGAAACTGAGAAATCCACTCCTGAAATTTTTCTGTTTTTAAGCTAAATGGCTCCATTACCATTAAATATGTTCCATACTCCTTCAACCATTGTTTTAGCTCTTCTTAAGCCTGCTTCAGCTGATCAATAACCCTCTTCATCTAAGGACATCACAACTGTTGTTTCGGTAGCAGTCAGTGAAAAATGCAGAAGTAAGATGGCTTTCACATGGCTGTCTAAGATTTCAGCTTTATGTAGCCAAGGTAACACAGCTCTTTTGGGTGCAGGATTGCACTGAGCACTTCGTTTCCTTGCCATAACTCTCAGCTCTTGTTAGAGTCCCAGGTTATGTCTCTGTAAAATAACAAAAGCCTGAGCTTGTGCACCAGAACTTGGTCGTCTACACACTAAATCGTTAGAATGGTCCCAGACCTGGCTGGAAGGTTACCACAGTCCAGGGACCATTCCCAATAAAATGCTTGTATGAGGCTGTCCTGTTATCCAGAGCAGGTCAGTCTAATTATATGAATATAACTAAATTGGCCATTTGGCCTCAGAGCCAGAGAACAAGCCCTGGAATTGCTTAGCTTTCCAGTACAGACACATCACATCTCTTCAGGATATAGCCTCTGACTTCGGCCTCCATCTTTTCTTCTTAGGCATGAGATATTAGATTCAACCAAAGGAAATCCATGTTTGCTGTGATTTACTTACCAATGGATCCAGATCACCTTAAGTCAGTGATTTGTCCTTGTTAGCTTATATTGTTCCCTTGGTATTCGCCTACTACAAACAATAGCATTAGCGATTTTTATGGTTCCTTCTGTTTCCTTCACAATAGAGGAGAAGGTTATTAAGTTGTATAAAAGAACATATTCCTGAAGGATCCAGTTAGAAACACACCTGCTTAATAATTATTCCCCATTTTTAATTTCAGACCAAGATTTATCAGGTTTTAATACATTTAATGTTTAATATGTTGATTTTTATCACGTTTATTCTACAATCACAATTCTACAATCACTACTCACAGAAGTCAACATATTTATATTGACAATATAGCCATCAACTTTGGCCATCAAATTGGTAATCATATAAAATTTTAATATAACCATCTCATACTGATCTCAAATATATATAGTTTTTAAATTTGTATTTAGCATAACTCATATTGAATGGCTTTAATGATATTGAGTTCATTCAAGTCCTTCATGTGTTTATTACTATCAATATTCTAAAAAAAGATTCTAAAATCTGTGGGATGAGGTAGGTATGATTTATGTTCAAAATTCATTTCTTTTATACATAACAGGAGAGAGACTTGTTCAAGCATATTCAGCAAGGAAGTGTAGAGTTTAGGAAAGGGGAGTGGCTCATATCTGCATGTGCATGATATAATAGGAAAATTACGTACCTTGTGTGACTTGACTTCTGCTGAGCATTTTTCTTGGTCAGGCATATAATGCTGTGACAAATACTGTGACCTGGTTTCATACAATGTGTAAAAGCAGGTGACATTTCAGGAGCTTTTAAGAAAATAGAGAATCCAGAAAGTTCAAAACAGTGAAAGAGGAGGGGACTATCCTTCATATTATTATTTTCTTGAGAATCTAGACAATTTAGTAAGTACTGAGAACAAATACAGAACACATTATGAAAAGGCTGTTACTGTCTTTCCAGATTTCTGGGATTTAGACCTAGTAAGTGTTTTAAGATAATTCTCCCATCATGCCATCTTTTCTATAAGCTCACTTTTCAAACAACCACATCACCCCTGCATGCTGGGACAACAGCACTGCTATTTCACAGAAAAGAAATACAGAAACATGTCATTTAAGTGATTACAGGATCACACAGTAAAATAGTGGCAGATGCAGAAATTAAATATAAGGGGCAAAATTCAAAATTCTTGTTGATTTCAAGGGTCAAAATTTAACATTAAGAATCTTGTCTCCCACTCCACTTGACAGCTTCCCTTTTACCAAAGTAATGCTCATATATAAAACATCAGAGAGAGCTTAAGATCCAGAAAATCTCCAGGACAAAAATGGGAATTTGCAGTTGAATCAGAAGTTAGTTTTTCTGATCAAATATTCTCAGACATTCTGAAGATGACATCCAATATAATTACACTATTCCCTTGAATACAGAACCTGAATATCAATATGAAAAGTATTAGTTATGGCCATGTTAGAAAAAAACCCCTCAGTAAGCAAAATACTTCAAAAACATGAGGACTTCGGATAGTTGAGCAATGTAGCCCTACATTTAAAAAATCAGAAAGAGAAGATGGAAGCATATAGCAGGTAGCATGATACCTTCTGTATATATCTCCTGACATTCAGCTCGTCAGTTCTTTAAAACAATCTGGGATTTTTGTGATCCATTAAACCATTACCTGTAGATCTGTCATCCTCATAAAATGAGGTAACTCCAATACAGTCAAGTCAGTCAAATAACACCTGTTCTAGCTTTAACAAATTAAGTATAAAAAAATTCTGCGCACATTTCTTTTGGCTTGGTTGTTAGTCTTGATGATAAAAGATCCTGTAAGATCACAGTTATAATACGCACAAGAAAATGTTTTTAGACGTAATAACAGAGAGTGGAGTAACTAGTCAACTCACGCCTAATTCTAGTAATGAATGCAGCATACCTTTTCTAACCCCAGATTATTCTGAATTTTAACACCACTTCATTCTTGGGCTTGATCAGAGCTTGGTCTAGGGGAGATGCTTTAATCAGTCTATGTCAGCATATACTTTATATATGCTTATATATATTTCTTCGTAATTTAGCCTAAGATACTTTGAATTAATTGCCTTCTGCTTACCACAGTGAGCGAACACATCCCTGGGCTGTGGCATAAGTTACCACCAATCAACTCCTCCAGTAAATTTGCCCTGAAGTATGCTGATGGCCCAAGTAAATGCAATGTAGTTTATTTCTTAATGAAAAGAAGTTACTGCACGTCCCTTTAAAGATGGGGGGAAAGGTCTCTTTGAATTCAAGTAAATATGGTCTGAAAGAACTTTAATGTAAGAAGACTAAATTTGTCTGAAAGTGTAATTTATTGCAGACCCAGCTGTAGATGGGATTCAGTTGGTTTAAGGTTCATAGGGGTTTTAAGACTCCAAATAATTGAATAGCTATTAACGTGTAGGGTATTTTTCCATTAACTTGAAGGGACTTCTATGGCAGAAACTATTCTTACATGCAATGCTAGCCATCAGTCATATTTCAAATGTGATTGAGGCTCTATTTAGGCTCTGTTAAGTAGAAACTGTTCTGCTGGACAGTGAGATCATATGCAACAAGGGGACCGAATGCCAGAGACACCTTGACTTTGACTGCACCCTATGCTGTGAGGTACTGGCTGGAATCACCTGAAGACAGTATTTTATGTTTTAAAACCAAGTTGGGTACTAGTCATACAGCAGACTTTCTTTTTTTTCCCTATGTTAAACCCCAAGCTATGTAGGTGAGAGACTGTTTTAAATTGTGCTACAGTCCTGTCCCCTAAGGTACAGAGTGTATCCAGCAGAGTGCCAAGCAAATCAACTGCTATCGAACCAGGCTGGCAGCGTGTGCTCAGCAGCATTCTGGATTAGACTGCTTTTCATTAGTATGGCCAATTCCAGCAGGTGGCTTAGTAGTAGTTTTAGGAACATTGGAAAATAAGAACATAGGCTGGAGGGAACACCCTGGCTAATTGCATCCCAATCTCCAGCTGTTTCCAGCAACCAGTTCTTACCTTTCCTTCCTTTTCTGGATCAAGTTAATATTAAAAGCAGGAAGGGTTTTTTACATCTGTTCTTACTCAAAGGCTGTTCCAGAGCTCCTGTTGAAAACCTTTTTCTCATTTCCAGTCACATTTATTCAAAGATAGCTTTCTCCTCATTTGTTCTTGTGCAATCATCCATATTAAATTGGTCTCCCTCCATTCCATTTGTCCACCTGACACACTCATCTCCCTCCCCTTTAAATATTTGTCCCAGTAATGCTTTTTAGATCAAACAGATGTCAGAAGATGGAGGGAACCCTCAGAATGCAAAATCTTTGTATCTTGTGAAGAAAGGGGCCTCAAATACCATGGCAGCAGCACTCCTTCCAATCGCAGAACCCCTCCTCCAGCCCTTTCCCTTCATAACTTCATCTGTGGAGCTCCCTGGAGTAGGAATACAGTGGGCTGCGTGACTACTCCATGAGCATCCTCTCACCCCATTTACGTAAAAGGGATCACTTGCTAAGGAGTATTCAAGGTGCAGCTAACACCTAAAGAAATCTTAGAAGTGTGCTGCTTGAGTTGCAGTGCTGTGACACAGCGCGATCCTTGCTGTGAATAGTGGCAGCAAAACACGTGAGTTCATGTGTGTAAGAAAAGACTCACCTACATAAACTTGGGCGGGGGGCCTAAAAGTCTTTTTTTTCCTCTGTCACCAAGATACATTTCCATGTTGATTTGGATACAGGAAAGCTTCAGTATCAGTATAATTTCTCTTCTCAGACAAAATGGCTTTTTCAGGAAACTTCTCTAAGTTACTTATAAGTGCTTCTCAATCTTGGCATCTTGTAGGACTAGATAAATAAGCAAAATATTAATGTAGACACTTAGATATTGGTCTAGAAGAGCAGGGTTCCAGCAATAACAACTGTGTGATGCAAATGCTTTGGTTCACCTACATGAGATTGCACAGGACAAACAAAAATGTCATCGCTTTGATTTGTTGCTGCATGAGTCACTTTCAAAAGAAAACTCACATCACAAGAGAAAATTAAACATTTGTCAAGGAAATGAAGAATCTGGGCCATTAGGATGAATTGGCTGATGACTATTCTTCGAGTTCAGTTCTGTTATGAACTAGGTATTGTTGACCCACTTGCAGACTTGAACGGAAACAGATGATGCTGCTTCATGATGGTTTCACACTCACATCTAAAAAGTTGTCTTTACACCCAAGAAGAGGTTTGAACTGACAATAAGCATGCCTTATCCTTTATTCTGCTTGCTATCATCCTGTGTGTTACTATGCACTGAGAAAAATACTCAGCCCTATCTCAGGACAGGGACCTCACTAGGAAACAAAATTTGGCTGCACCCAAAATGCTGAGCAATGACCAAACATCTGATGTGATCAGCAGGCAGCTACGCCCCCCCAAAAAATGCAATTATAACATGACCTCAGTTTATTTTTTATATTTTATATTTAAAAAAATTGTATTGTTCAAATAAACATAAAGCCATTCAGATACCGTCTAAATTTGGCTTCCAGACTGTTTCAGATTTTGAAGGCATTGTCACTGCTTGTGAGCGATGTATAATGGAAATATAAAGGTCGGTGCTGTTAGCACATTGAAAACATTGCCATCCACATCTCCTTCCTAAGATGTCGCATGGGTGACATACCAGCGGGCAACATGTGTCACGAGTATTATCGACATGTGTCAGAAAACAGTCCCCTGATCAGAAAAAGCAGCTACCCTGAGGTTGTAGGTATGCATACACCATTTGTTAAAGGCCAGTCTGGAGCTCAGACACCCCCAACAAACGTGGGGACAACACTAAGTTGGTCTGGGTGCCCAAGTGATAAGCACTTATCTTTTGAGTGTCCAGTGGATGGTTACTCCATCAGGCACCCCACATCTCACACAGGCCTGAGTGCCTGAGCCTCCCTGGCCCTGCTGCTATCGTGATGCCACACACAGGCACAAGGAATCTTGTCATCTTGTTCACAAGGCAGCGATGTGGATGGACCATGGGAACTTGCCATGCTTACAGCTGGCGGGGACCTGTGGTTTTTGTCCCCTTGTAAGCAAAGCTTCTCAAAGGCAGACAGAAAGTTTCCACAGCACATGTTTATTCTTGCTAGGACTCTAAACTAATCTGCAACTCCCCAAAATAAAAATTTCAGGTGTGGATTTAGACGGAATATTGTTGGCAAGAATAGCTAACCTTTGTCAGTCTTTCTCCAGAAGTCATTGGTCATAGCACAATTATAGCAATAAGGCTGTAAGTTAGGGTGAAGCCAGAGAAAGAAAATTCAAGAAGTTTTGAGACATTTAGATTGTCTTTGAGAACAATCTATAACTTCTTCCAGAATATTAATGAGAATGGGAAGGTTAGAAGTAGATTCGCAGTAGTATAGAGGATCAGTGGCCAGGGATGGTTTCTGACAGTAAAAGAAGACATATACTTTCTTAAGGTGCTTGGTGCTACTGCATTCTGAAAGATGGAGTAAAAAATATTCTCCACAAAAGTATCATAGTACCTGCCCACAGGTCTATCCCAGTGAGGAAACATGTTAGTCTGAATCAATAATTGCAAGGCAAAACTCCTTCCTACATTTCCACACAATGGAACAATGAACATGAACACAAGCCTCCACCCTAGCAGAAAAATCTGCAAAATCTTACTTTGTGACCAAACATGCAGGCGGTTCCATTTAATTCTGACTAGCTCTTTCCACAAAACTACAAAAAATTTTCCTGCAGGAGGAAGTGCTTGAGTCAGCTCCACAGAGAACAGAAGTTTACCCGATTCACTAAGTGGGATGAATCTTCTATTGAGATGCTAAATATTGTTTCACTGCCTTCCATAGAGCCCTTCCATAAGATCTAAAGAACTTTTTATGCCACATTTATACTCATTGTGAGCCTTTTGCCCCTGGCTCTCCAGCTGTTTCCCTGCTTACTTCCTGAGGCAAGAACTGCTGAACTTGAGGAGCAGGAAGACTGAATTATGACAGGGATTGCCTACAGAAAATTTTAGAGAGTGTGTACACCTCAGAATTGGCTATCCAGATCTTCCAGGAAAAGGAACAAATCTCAAGAACAGAAGTAATAACCAGCACAGACTGAGAGAACACAGAGATGTTAAAAGGACCTTTAAATGTAAAAGGGCAAGAAACAGGCATAATAGACATCAAGATTGTAATGGTAGATAGCAGTGAAGGGAACCGAAGTTAGAACATGAGTCTGGATACTAGTTAGTGAAGAAAAAAGGAAATTAGTGAAGAAAAGGTGAATTAAATGGCTACCGCGATATAATCCTGGAAATATGGAATAGGAGAGTAGGATGCTGAAAAGTAAAGGTCAGGGGGCAGAGGGAGGCTATTTGCTATGGAAATGGGAAGGAGAGATGGATTTTAGAGCTCAGAAAAATGAATAACAGTATTTTGCAACAGATGAGATGATAAATGAAGGAGAGAGGAGTCGATGGTGACTAAAGTTTAAAAGGTTGGGAACAAGGTGATTTGAAAGATTATGGTACAGAACAGAGAGGAAAATTTGGAGAGGAGATAAAGACATTTTCTCTCTGTCCAATGAATTGAAATTGCCAGTGCAACATCAAGGAGAAGAAAGCCATTCCCCAGTGGGTGAGAGGCTGAAAAGAGCAAGATCTCACCAACACTAAACTGACTACATGGGTGCCAGTGTAGACTTAAGTCCACAGGGGAACATGCTGTGGGAAAAAGAAAACCAGCATTAAAGAACTAGAAAAAGAAGCAGGAGATGCTGAAGAATTTTGTAGTAAGGACTGAGGGGAATGGAAGAAATGTATTATAGTCACTTCTTTTAAAAAAAAGCTGATTTCTAATAGCTTTTGGTTATTAGATGATGTTTGTAGCATCTGAGGAATTCAGTCTTTATAAGGAGATGTTTGTTCAGCCTGAATATTAAGAAAGATATTACTCAAGTCTTGCTTTAAAAAAAAGTGTCAAAAATTAAAATAATTCCTTTATATGCAATAAATAATGACATATGGACAACACCAGAACAACAACAAAAAACCCACAAAAACCAGGTTCAGTTTTCCTTTGCTATCCGCAGCTAGAATTTCTTTCTGATGCACTCAAAACTATGTGCCATTCAACTAAATTTCCTTGATCTGGAGATAACAGTAGATCAGAACTAACAATTAGATTAACACCCTATTCCCGCTCCTCCTTTCTGATCCTACCCCACACTCAAAATAAGTAAGACACCTCTGGCTAAGTAAAAGCAGACGACCTTCTTGAATAGAAAGGAGATCAACTTTTCCAAAGCTGTGCTTTCTTTGGATCTGGAGATCTGCATGTGAAGAGGAAGAAGGCAGACAACTTCTGACAGCAATAAAAGTTCATGCCATTCCTAGATTTGCTTTACGTGGCAAATCTACTGGAGGCCTTTCTTATCCACAGCATGCTTTCTATTACAGGACTAAGGTACTAAGAAAAAAGGTACTATTGAGCTAACTGCAAGTCTCCCAAAGATTTTATTGCTGTTAGAGATAATTCAAAATTTCATTGTATCCTGATCAATACCCTTAACATCTAAAACCTGGCTTTGTTTCGTTGTTTTTAAAAAAAGCCATTTCCCGCCATCCAGAATTTCCCTAATATTATTTTTCATCAATTCTGTTTATGGAAGATACATAAATATTACAGTAGCATAGTTATTGGCAACACTGGTGTCCTTAGTACCAACCCTCTGGTAAACAGAAAGTGGCTGTTTCAATAATGTCTGAATATACATTCTGGGATCAGATCTCCATATTTTTAGGGATAGAAGCATTACTAATTGTCATTCTTTTTGAGGAAAACATACTTTTTAAACAGAGGAGAAACAAAAAAGTGTAATTAAAATATTTCACATTTTACATGCAGCCTTCCAGGATGAGGTATTTGTGCACAGGTTGAACTGGCCTAGCATGGAGATAGGCAAGGAAGAGTTTATCTTCTTTACTCAAGCTGGGATGACAGTAGCTGCTGTATGCACCTTGGCCCCAATCTGCTACAGAGATTAGGCATCCAAACTAGGACTTAGTCCTCTGTACTTTCTTAGTCCTCTGTATCTAAGAACCCACAATATCCAATTCCCCTCACACCCTTAGGTACCCAAATTTCCCCAGTCAAGTGCCTTCAGTGCCTGTTACTTATGCTTGGACCTGCTTCCAGCTAACTAAGTCACAACCAGCTCTCATCAGGACACATTTTCTGCCTCAGATCCCAGAGGAGCTAGGTCCAGGAGACATGCTGAGAGTGTGCTTCTCATTTCCTAAAAGAGCTGAGCTCATCACAAAGCACAAGACACAAACGAACAGTCATTCCAAAACACAGCCAGAGAAGGAGGCTGGTCAGAAGTAAGTTTTGTGGTCGTTTCATCCCTCCTGCCCTCACCAAAACTGTTGCCATTTTCTCCATTTTTCTTTCATAAAACAAAGCAGAAGGGACAGCTCTGGCCGGGATGTGAGATACCTGGGTTTATCCCATGTGAATCTGAGGGAGTTCAGACCTTCCCTTCCCCATCACAAGAAGCCTGCCCTGATCACCAGTTTTGTGTCCTGAAGATATCCAAAGGGAGAAACAGTCTCCGCTATTCCTGTTGACACTATGCTGCTTTGCAAAAAAACCTACCCAAAACCCCATCAAACAGTTAAAGAGTAATTAGCCAGAGAGGCAGCAAAGTACCCATCATTACAATGTTCAGCTGGGAGCAGGAACACCTTGATTTCTGCTCTGTTCTAAGCACTAAAGAATGTGAGCGCCACATTATTTAATCTTTGCAATATTGAATAAAAGCAAGAAAGCAAATCCACTGTTTCCTTTTCCAAAGCATATCCTAGTCCTTAATGTGTTTTTAAAAGGGATGACTCAGGGTCCTAAATCTAGGAGAGGGTCGTGGCTGCAAATCTCAGTCATTCTGCAATTCAGACTGGGTTTCTCAATCCCAGGAAGGGACAGGGTAAAGCACTCTCTTGGACACCAGTCCTCCACTCCTGGTTGTGCAGCAGCTTAAGCCAGTCTAAGCCAGAACTGCTGCTCCTCTCTCCCTGCCTCATTTAAGTGACCGCAGTGAATCAGTTCAGAGACTTAATCCATCTGACGACTAATCATTTGTTTCTACAGAGTTAGTTTTCTGCCACAGCACCTACTGGATTTGGGTTACCACATGGTAGAAACACATCACCAGATGCTTCGACAAGCAGGAGTCGAAGGGCCGATGGCTTGGACTTAAGTTGACCAAAGCTGCCAAGGAGCTTCATACTTGGGGTGCTGCCTTTGGGAATTCATTCTGAGGTGTCTCTCCTGTCAAGGTATTGCAGATGCCCAGGTACTTTACACAAGGCTGTTCCCTTCTAGGAGGCAAAACCCCCAACCCTCTAAAAGCAAATGGCTCGTTGCCTCTTTGCAGCCAGAGTTGTCTGGTCTGGTACCTGCAAGCCAGCTGAGCGGGGCCAGCTCTGGGAAACCCAGAGCTCCCCACAATGCACTAGAAGCAGAAGGAGCATCAGGCTGGCTTTCTCATTTCTTCATCTTGGTAATAGTGCCCAGGTGAACTGTATAATTTTCTTCTTCTGGTGTTCTAGATTTATTTGGCTCCACTTTTAACTTTTGGGGTGATGCTTGTGTTTAATATTTGTTATCTTACAAAAATATGATCATATACAATAGGACTAACATATAACAAATAACTGAATCAAAAGCTAAAGAAGGTGGTTCAACTTATGAACTGTTGTTCAAACAAATGGAAAAATGTAACTAGGGAGCACATTAAAACCAACAAAGTCTGAGTGCCTACTTGGGACAAAGACTAAACCTACAGTAAATGTTACATACAACAAATAGCCTGACAAGTTATCTTCAAAGTTCTGCAATTATTATTAAGTGGATGTACAACCTGACCGGACATCCTAAAAGGTATTTATCCTTGCATAGAAGTTCTGCAGCTATGTGGAACCGTAACTAGCAAATTCATTTCTCCTCTACCCCATAGTTTCTCTCTCATTTCTTTTTTCTATTTATACTATAGTCAAGCCTCCTGGGTGACTTCACCCTTCACCTGGGTGAAGATATTCACCAAACCTGGGTGAAGAGTGCACTGAAGGTAGACCTTTTCTAAGCATTTCTTCTGATACAGCATTTGGTCTGGGCATAGATGAGCTCTTCTGGGAGTAGCGTCAGACAATTTTGAAATTGTTGCTTTCTGAAAAGAGATCATTTGGTTTTAATCTTTCAAATGCCATGGGGACATCAAACAAGACTGTAAGGAAATTACTTCCTGGGGTCAGGACCCATGCTGATGGAGGCAGAATGTGGATGGATTTAGGAAACTCCACTTAACGTTTCTGAATTACCTGTCAGTCCCTGCTCCAGACACCTGTGGAAGAGACAAGAGGCTATATGTTCCCCTAGTCCATGAAATTATTAGTATGACAGGAGTCATATATGGGAAATGAAAGCTGTTGTTTAAAAGTGATTGTAGGACTGAAACAAATAATGAACACCACCTTTGGTAATTCCAGACAGGTCTCCCTTAAGGCAGACAGGTCCACTATTGTGGCCCCACACAGTAGCTTAGAGAAATGCAAATAGCAAATTTTTACAAGTTAAAGTTTTTCTCTGGTTATCTACATTTCTTATTTATCTCTCACTATCATCTTGTCCAAGTGCTTCAGAATCTTAAAAATCTATGTCTCAAGTCCAAGCTCGACTTTGACTGTCTAGTCAAAAAGAAAAGACTCCTTTCTGCTCATCCAATAGTCAATCACATGTTCTTCCACCTGGATTTAGAAAGCAAGGTTTAAGTTTACGATGAGCAGAAAAGGGACCTGCATCTCTTGCATCCCCTAGCTTTGTATCTGCTAACAGTAACATCCCCTTTGATGCGACCTATGCACAAGTGAGAAGTCTGGAGTCACTCGACTCAAAACTGGAAAGATTTTCGAATCATAGATATGTTTCATGAAATGGAAAAATTATTTTGTACATGAATAACTGGAATACATCATTTCACAACCTGTAGTCTCCAACTACTATCGAAAGAAGTAACTTACTAAAAGACAATAAGCAACAATTTAGTCAGGCTTCTTAAATTTTAGGATAGCCCTCAGCTACTGGATCATCTTTCCTCTCCAGTTTGTTGACTGTCTTTGATCAATTGAGTATGATGCCTGACTTGGGCACAAGTGGAACTTCCTTTATTAACTATTGATTAAAGTTGTGGTGAATGGCTGTTGTAGAGAGTTTAAAGCTTATGTTCTTTAGTGGAATCTGAACACTTACTCTTAAAATGCCTCTGGCTCATCTACTGACACACTGCCAGATGTGAATCATAGCACGACTGCCTGCTGCCTTCTATGTAGAGTTGGACACACTGAGAGAGTGTCCTCATCTCCCATCACCAGATTTTCTAATTAGTGACTGTAAACATTAACTCTGCACTGCTGTTTTTTCCTGAAAGGAATGTCTTGCTTATACACTGTCAGATTTTAGGATATGAGAGAGCAGTGAAGATGAACACTGAAGACAAATCAGATAAAGAATCAGTGTGGTCTGTTAGGGGAATACAATGGCTTACTGTAAGGGAACACTGTTAAAACCAAAGTGTAATAAGAGAGAAGGTTTTATGCTAAATTAAACTTTAATTATCAGGATTGCATCTGGAGCACAAAGTCATTTCTTCAGTTAAAAAGCATGCAAGTATATTTCTGTGAGACTAACAGACTGACCAACTTTTTTAAGCCTTCCATGAAAGTGACACAAATGCACAGAAACAGGAATAAATGAATAAATGGGGAAGCAACATTTCTATCCATTGCTGCAATAACTTAGATGGAAAAGGACACACCATTAAAAGAGACAGGGTGATAAAAGCATATCACTAGACCGCTAAGTTTGCCTTGTGCTTCGCTGTAAAAGCTAGGGATCATCAGGCTGAGTGTTCTGAAAGCTTCTCCATTCAGCAGGACTCAAAAAAACAATTCCTACATTTTGTTATGAGTCAAGCCAGCAAGATGTTTTTAATGGGCTTTCAGGCTTGATTTTGGAAATATCATAGTGTCACTTATGGTAAAACTAGAACAAATAATAGCATCTGTCTTGAATATAGCCATCTCAGCCCCATTACACCATAGCAATGCCATTAGAAGCAAACTGGTTTTCCTGTCCTGTCTGTCTATTAAGTTATCCTCCAAAATGATAGCATTCTTGCCAGGAAAATTTGCCAAGGATGTCTAAAGAATGATTAACTGTTTATATATTACTTCAATTTCTCCATCTATTGCAGTTTCTGATTTCCTTTGGTTTATGTTTTGAGTATCACATCAAAAAGTAATTTATTGCCCCTATTTGACAAAAATAGCCTCCGTATCTGAAGGAGGCTCATGTTTAGTTTGCATCCAGGTTAGTATAACGGTAGTTGGGAGATTATGGATTAGTTACTCCAGATTTAGAGAAATTCAGCTTTTCAAGAAGCTATGGTATATGAGGTTGGTTGCTGGATTTGGGTTGGGGGTTTTGGTGGTGGGTTTTTTTTAAACATTGTCCTGCTACCTTTCCCAAAGCAAGCATACCAAAGTAACCCATGTAAACTGCAAGTGTGCTAACAGGGTGATTAATGTCAGCTGTCACTGAAGAAAATGTTCGAGCGAGCAACAGTGTACACCATTTAGCATGGAATGGAAAACTTTGAATCTCTTTCTTATCATTTTGGTGACAGAATCTGACTTGGTGCTGAAGACCAAAGTATTGTTCTCTTGACTGCAGCTTAGCCTCCATAAACTTACTTGAGCTAATGGACTTTCAGAGCTAAGCTACTAGAAAGTCATAGCTACAGCACGAAACGAGACTGAGATTATTCCTGAAATCTGAGGTCAGTCTGTTAAAACTACATGGCTTCTGAACCTCACTGACTCAAACTGCAGTTTCCTGACATGATGATAGAACATAAACCATCTTCCTTTTTGCCAAGTGGCTACAAACTACTACTAGAGCCCTACAGGAGATATCTCTGCGGCTGAAGCATAAGCACTCACTGAATAACAATGAAGCAGTGTAAGGGAGGATGGAGCACAGAGAAAGGGACCAGAAAAAGCTGAGACAGCTGACAGAACTGCTTTTGTAAAGGAAAACAAGGTGAGCACCTGCAAAATCCTGCATCGTGGCATATGTCATCCTCTTGAGCAAGGAGTAGAGAGTAAATTGTCCTCTGCATTTGCCCAGGAGTAATCCTGACTCATTCAGGAAACACAGTGTATCCAAGCTATTGCTTGGCTTTTCATAGAAATAGTCACTTTGCTTCTGCTTATTCTATAGCAATTTGATATCTCAGTTCTCAGTATCAAGCTTCTTGACTATCAAGCCAATAAGGCAAAAATCTGGGTCCTGTACCATTCCCTCATTCTTCACAGGAGTAAAAAACACAAGGGCTATCCATTCTGTGTTAAGAACTTTGTCCCTCATTCCTCCCGTCATAAAATGAAAAGAGGAAAAAAACAAAGAAAAAAAAAGTAGCCCTTTAACTGTATCTAATATGAAATTTATACAATTCTAACTGGGGACATCTGGGGGGTTCAAGAAAACTTTGTGCTCTAAATCCTCACTTGGTGGTTTCCTGTATAACTCTGCAAAAAATCCCACCAAACCTTTATGCGCTTGCTTTTATGTTTATATGACCTGTTATAGGAAACCAAAACTCATCTTCCTTTCAGGGTTATTTTGGGACCTGATTCATATCTCAGGCACTTGGAGGCTGATGGAAATTCTATGCAAGTGCATAAAGCTGCTTTCTTACCAAACTGTGGCTTTACAATAGCTAAGATGGAGTTAAACCAGAAATACATCTAGGCAGCTTTATTGGGTCACTGGTTAAAATGATTACTCTTTCATGTACACTACAGCTGCTCTTTAAATTATGCCTCTTCTCCAACAGCTCATGTAAAGCTTACTGCTCGCTATTCAGTTTCTCATTTTAAAATACCAGTTTATATAGCTTTTCCAGTATAAGAGTAAAGGGATGGTAAATGGTGACTAATAATTCCTAGATGTATTTATGATTCATCACCTCTAGAAAGCAGCTATGCGAATAATCGATACCTGTCTTGTGAAAGAAGTACCAGGGAAATTTCTTAATCTTTGAAGCAGAACTTTTCAGGCAGCAGTCACTGTGTATCACTCAGTTTTGCATCCGTGACCCATTCAGTTGTCCAGACAGGAAACCTTCCAGACGGTTCATGTGCTGAGCTGCAATCAGGACTAAATACTATATTATAATATTCAGTAATCTCTATTGTCGTCACTCAATCTCTGCAGGCATGGGCAGATTCATAGAATCATAGACTAGTTTGGGTTGGAAGGGACCTCTAAAGGTCATCTAGTCCAACCCCCCTGCCATGGGCAGGGACATCTTCAACTCAAGCAGGTTGCTCAGAGCCCCGGCCAACCTGACCTTGAAGGTTTCCAGGGATGGGGCATCCACCACCTCTCTGGGCAACCTGTGGAAGTGCTTCACCACCCTCAGCGTAAAAAATTTCTTCCTCCTATCTAGTCTAAATCTACCCCCCTTTAGTTTAAAGCCATTCCCCGTTGTCCAGTCGCAACAGGCCCTGCTAAAAAGTTTGCCGCCATCTTTCTTATAAGCCCCCTTTAAGAGTAATTATATGACAACTTACTGTTCTCACATATAAGATTTCTTTTTGCACAGGTTTACCTTAAACATCAGGTATTATAATTATTATAATATAATATCAGATATTATAATGTTACAATTCTCCGCATACTCTTTGACTATTTGACACTACTTGACTGAGCAAAGCTCTAGCTTTTCTTACCCATTATGCCCAGAGGATCCCATTCCTTCAGTTCAATCATCTACTTGTCTACTGGTGTACTCAAAAGGGGATGAGCTAATTAGGAGAGGTAGCCTAGATGGCTGTAACAGAAGAGATTAAATTGTCAAAATTTCTAAATATTCTTTTTTTCTTCTCGTTGTCAGATGCTTAAAATAACCAAGTTGCTTCTAGCCACTATGTATTTGCTTTAGAGAAAAGAGTACAACCCAGTGCCTTTGTATGTACTATTTGCCATTCAAGTATAATTGTTTTATTAAGTGGAAAAGCTTTGGCAACCTAAAAAGCTTTTGTAAGTATTTATTTTAAGTTAAATACATAACTTGCTATGAGGGAACACTGTTTTCTGCTGTAAAATAACCAGGTATACCCTACTGAAACAGTAGCAATCACTTAATTAGGGCCAAATTTAAGGTATTTGTTCACACTGTAAAAAGCAAGCAAACATGGTTTGGATACAGGAAGAACTCTCAATGTAGTCTTTAAATAGTGGTTTGGTTTTTTCCCAACCAACTATTTACAAATTCTGTAACTTGAGCTCTGATTTCTCCTCTGAATTGTTTTCCCATTTTTAGTCGTACCACAGCAGTTTTCCCTATTCATGTGGAAGGACTCGGTTTTTTCAGCACAACTGCTTGAAAACAAGATAAATTGGATTCCAGAGGAGAATACAACTTTTAAATCTAGAAAATTAGTGGTTTATAGGCAAGTGGGAAATTGATATTATCATAAAAGGATTGTATTCTACTTTTAACTTGCTGGGCTCTCTAGGAATGAGTTGACACAAAGCCCTGAACAGTTCCAGTCTAGAGGCAGAGACAGAAAGATTTGTCCTGTCCCATGAGCATCTCTAACATTTAAAAAATGTTCCTGCCCTGAATAGTGAAAAAAAGTCTCTCAAACATAATAAACCTTCCTAAATAGCAAATGTGGAAATTTGGTTGGATTAATTAAAACATCGGGCTTTTGGAATTCCTTTATTTCAATTCCCAATATAAATTGATTCATTTCAAACCAAAGGTTTCTTTAAATGAAAAACTGGCCTCCATTAATACAAAACAAAACAAAACCACTTCAGTGAGATACTTCGGCAACTTCCAAATTTTCTTTAAAATACTTTTTTTTAAGAGGACATCTGTCAAAAACAATTGCTTCAGCAGTCAGTTTTGGTTTTGAAAAACATAGACTTTTCTAATTAATGTTTAATTGAAAAATTCCTGACCAGGCCTATTCTAGATTGACGTGGGAATTGGCCAGCAGTTGGACACTGTGCAAAAGAAATATGATATTTGCATAGCCCAAAGAAGAAAAGCAAGCTGGGGAGTGAAGGCATAAAATTAAGGTAATGTTATATAAGGCAGCTTCTTTCCCAGAAAAATCTCATAGTGAGCAGAAAGCATTACTGATTTTGTTTGCTGTGACAGCAAGGGGAACTAGCATGACCAAATTGGGATTGCTTCATGCCCTGGCTGTGGAAAGCATCTGCACTTATTAATATGTCCTCTGCAGGACATAGCAGTAGTATATCAACGTGCACAGTGCCAGTGGTTAAAAAGTTGAAATTTTCACAGGAAATGGGAGTCATCAGTATCTCATTTTGATGAAAAAAAGATTAAAATCTAGATTTCCCTTTACTCCATGGAATAGCCTTTGTGACGGTGATGCCCACTAAACAGCTTACGTTCTGCTAATTGCAGGACTACAGAAAACTCTGTACGTGCACACAGTTGCAGAGCTTCATGTTCCTGTTGAAATACCTTAACAGAATACTTTGCCAATTACAGATTAACCCTGCTTATAAAGCATCTCCACATTTTTAGGCTAAATTTTCAAGAAAAAAAAAAGGGGGGGTTCTTTGCTGCTGCTGCACCTCCCACCACCTTTGTTACTGCTGCTACTACCACAACTGCCTCACTAGCAGAGGAGGTGGTAAGGTGCACTGAGACAGCAGTGGTACTTGCAGCAGGAGCTGTACCCGTGGAGGTGGAAAAAGTGCAATGATAAAAGCAGTATCAAAAGAATCGGGTACAGGTAGGATGAGTGGGAAGTTCTGCACTCCTAGGGAGAGGAAATGAGATGCTGGAGAGATTTCAAAACCTTTTTATTCCTCCAAATCAAATCCTCTTTTTTTTTTTTTTTCTGCTAGAGCACAACAGGACAATAGCGATTACAGTCTCCCTGTGCAATTCCAGCTTTCTAGCCACAGCCATTTTGGGGGCAGAAATAATTAATCTTTTCCTCATGCACTTGAGAATGCATTGGGATACTCTCCAAGTCTCATCTTCAGCAGACACCTTTGTTCCCCAGGGGGAGATTTATTCACTGCTACAAATCACTCACTTCGAACATCCTAATCGATATGTTTCAAGAGAGTTTGAATAAATGATGTTTGGAAGCTGTGGTGAATAATTCTTCATTTAGAAGAAAACAAACTCTCCTTGAGAGGGAATGCACCATGTATAATTCTGGAGCAGAACTGACAAAATGGACAGAGACCCCCTAAGATACCTAATTCACTAAAGCAGCCAGTCTTTAGTGAGAATTTTAGAGAACGATAAAACAAAAAGATAATAGATACTCAGGTTTTTAGTGTAGCAGCAGAAGTTCTTCTTCTTATTCTTAACTGTAAAAATAGTCACCTTTGCATAGGCCTCACTGACATCAAAGCCCTAGACATACCAAGAGGACAACAGATCACTGTCTCAACCTCAACAGGTAAATGAGCACACTGGGTGTTACTACCCTCCTTTCCTGAGGACTTGAGGACAGAAAGAGGACATGAATGTCACTGTTACAGGAATCCCTTGTAACGCCCATAAATTGATTAAAATTCTTCTTTACTTCATCTTGTGTGTACATGTGCCAGTAGGAATGGTGAGGGGAAGGGGAAGGAAGAACAAGAGGAGTGTAATGGCTATAAATTACTTGACCCGGCTCCAGCTTGATTTACTTCAGTCTACCAAAAGGCTGACTGAAATGGAGACTGCGGTCTTGAACTGCTGAATGAGAAGTAGGTAGGCACAGAGAAGGAGTCTTTAGAAGTGCCAGAGTGGCTGGCATTCCTGATTTGTGCAAGAAAACCCAGGCTCGCCGACACCTTTGCAAAGGAAAACACCGGCAATAGAGTCAACGGAGTAGTCGCGTTTACCACTAAACAGGGAGATCAGAATTTCGCCTTTTGTCACTGAAGTGGCAATTCATGAATACAAATAATAGTTTCAATATAGGCAATTAAAATAATAAGTGATGCGAGTAGGAAAGGACCCACTCCAGCAAAATTGTTCTTCTGTATTAATTTGAATTTGAAAAGACCACAAAGCTGATAGAAATGCCAATGGAGTTTTTCAGCCCTTCTGGCTCTAAAACAGAAATTAACTTGGGCAAAAATGAGAATATCAATCCAATGGAAATCTTTCTTATTTAAATATTTGTGTTCATCTCAAATGATTGAAATAACTCTGCAAAACTTCTGAACTTCAATTTAGAAATACCAAAGCATCATTTGAACAACTCTGATCAAAGCATTTCAGGCATTAATTGCAGACTAGCACCTTTCCATTGCACGAAGATCTTCCCTACCCGCCGTTTCCCATGATGCACTTCCAGTAATGGGACTTCAGTGATACATTGTGGGATTTAGGCAGTGAGGGGAAAACAGTGCATCACAGGAGATAAATCTAGCGAATGCTCCCAGCATTTGGGAAATTGATGAATCATGGCATCGGTGACAGAAACAGTCTAATGTTGAACTGAACAAATCTGAAAGGGAGGGGGGGGGATTCCCCCAACCAGAAACTTAGAACATAACCAGCAAAATCTTTCCACCACTACCACACCCCTGGAAACCTGTAATGTTGCAAAAATGCCGTTTTCCAGCAGTCACAAGGAAACTCTGATTAATCCTTGGCAGAACCAGATTAAGTGTTGTTCAGTAATTTGCAGCAAGACACAACTGTTTGCTTCTGCAGTATCTTTTGCATTTTTTAAACTATATAACTTGAAAATATCTCTGAAAAGGTTTGTCTACTATCTGCTATCATCATCAGCATTTAATTTGAGTCTCTTTCTGGGAAAAAAGTGCAATCATAGTTGTGAATATTATTGAGTAATTCACAAGAGTTTCAGGATAGAGCAGTTTTGTTTATGGATAAATAAATCACAAGTAGGATACCTGGCAACTTCACGAGAGCCTGAACAAGAGTGGCCAACTACATCACCTGTATAATTTTTCATAAGCCATTTTTTGGTTCAGTGGAATTAGCTTTCATGTCGGAGCACATGGTATCAATGGAGTACACAACTTTTAGGTTCTCATCGCTTTCATTAACTACATTCAGATTATCTGTAATGATTAATCAACTTGAAAAAAATTGCCTGGCAACATGCCTTTAACCACTTCCTGCTTGTGTGTCATTAAAAGTACTGCCTTTACATGGGAGGGAAGAGTGGCAGATGTATTTACATACAAACAGAAAAAACAAATCTCCCTCATGTTGCCATGTTCCTCCTGCAGTAAGAATTGCTTATGGAGTTATCTCAGCCCGTACTGGCGGACCTTATTCCTGCGGTTCCCTCTGCAGAACAGCGTCCTCAGGAGGGCTGGGACCAGAGATGGAGCCGTGCACTGTTCAGCTTGGAGGAGGGAGGTCACTTAGCAGCCTCGCAAGGGACGCCGACCGCAGCCAGGCACCGGTTCAGAGCAGCCAAAGTAGTAATGGAAACTGTTACCCCAGCTTTAGGGGAAGAAAGGAGCAGATCATCCTCCACTGAGAGCTGAAACTCTGGAAATGGGGAAGGCTAATGGAGAAGTTTCAGACATTCCTTCATTTTGGCAGGAGTCAGTGCTATTCAAAAAAGAAGACAGGCAGAAGCATTCATGTTTCTGACAGTAGACGGTACTGAAGAATCTGCTGGTTTTCATGATTTTTGCTAACTCGAGTAGAGATGGTTAACCACCAGGCTATTTTCAAAATATGAGCAATGCACAAAAATGAGCTCCAGAAACAATGTGTTTTTTAGCAAGATATTACATGCAAGTAAAAATGGAATTAATGACTGGTCTAGCTTTCAAAGGTAATTTTGGGAAGGTGAGTTCAGATACAAAACCAGATTAGGACTGCAATTTGAGGCAAAGCCCTTGGCCTACTGAAAGATCCGGAATTAACTCTTAGCAATATGTTTATTGATGGGCAAAGGAAGTGCCCCTGCCTGAAGTTTTGAATAATAAACAGGTCTTTGATACTGTGGCTAATGAGGACAAACATAAAACGCATTTAAAATTAGACCTGAAGTAGAACGGCATTCAGAACTCAAAGTCCACCATAGGCAGCACCCTGCAAACAACACAAGTATGGCTGCCCAGTGTGGAAAACCTGAAGGAACTGTGTTGGAATATGCCCTTAGGAAGACTCTGCAAACTTCAGGAAAGTCGATGAACAGAAGAATGCTTCCTAACAGTCTGAGACAGCCCTGGAATAAAAGATGACTGGATTATTAACTGCAGATACATGGAATGCTCAGTTATCCAGTGTTGAATGCTGATTCACAAGTTAGTATAGTGCTGGAAGTGCTGACAGTATCTCAGAAAGAAAAGCAACAGATAGTAACAGGTAACCAGGAATAGGGTTTTCAAAGTCACTTTTCCCCCACAAGAGGACAGCTAAATAACAAACGGAAAAGATAACGCCTGCAGTGCTACTGGGGAAAAGTATTCCTGTTAGGGCTAGTATCTGTTATATCTTTTCTTCTTCTCTGTCCTCCCTTTAGAAGAGGCTTCAGGCGGCCTCCAGTGGAATGGTCCAGAGACCTCTGCCCCTGCATGCTCTGGGGGTGCCGTGGGTGCCTGCCACGTCAGCCTCATTTGTTCCACATCTGTGAACTCCTCTGTGCAGCACAGGGCAATTCTTCTCCATCAGTTGTCTCCAAGCATAACTGAGTAACTCTACTGGGATTTTTTTATTCTTCTTGTCTATAATGTGGAATGAAGCCACTTCAAGAGATATTTATTAGAACTAGCAAGGACTGACAGACTGGCATTAGGCATGCTGACTTGTGTCAAGTGTGCTGGGAAGAAGTGCTGACTTTTGCTTTTTCAGTTGTGCATTCACTCAATGTGCCAGAACTTTGCAAGAGGCATGAGTCAAATATAAAACACAACATGAAAGCATCATTTAGTTGAGGGCTCTTGAAACAAAGCAGCGGTCTCTTTTATTGAGAAATATTGTGTTTAACGTCCCTCTGTGAAGCCTCTGTTCTTACTTACATTGCACTTAGTTGCACGCCATTCAGGTATCAACAAGGAAAGACATATCGTAGATCTCTGAGGCTGCAGAGTTGTGTTAAATATTCATCTTTTGCCTCAAAGGATAAGGATTTATTTAGCTGTAGCAAGTGTGATGTTTTTTGCTTCGTGAAAGAGCTAGAATGTCAGAGGAATCTCTGATCCACATCATGCAACCTTAGAAACCACCTGTATGAAGCAACCTTATGTCTAATACTTAAAACACAGATAGGTTTGCAGTAAATAAAATTAATTCCATGCAGTTTTCTGTGATTTATGCATTTTTTTAAAGATTCTGTCCCCAAAATCTTTTGTTTTAAGAGTAAAAATGTTTCAGAGATATTCACCTTCTTCAGGGTGAGAGCTTCATCTTCACTTTGCTTCAAATTAGAGAAGTTTTTAACAGTTGGTTCAGTGGATGAAGCATATTACAACCACAGGATGTTTTTGAAAGTCCTATCATACAGAACATGTTGTGTTTTTCATAAGAGGAAAGATATGTGTTGGCCCATAACAAGCTCTACTTGCTACTAGCATTATGCCCTAATTTCCAGCTTACTCACTCAAAAAGGCTTCATTATTCTTTTGTTGTAAAGGGTTTTGGAAGAAAGGATACTATAATTAACTAGTGTAGAGATTTTAAAGCAACTGATTCAATATTTATTTCTAATAACATATAAGTATTATAGAATGACATACTCTACCCTTTGCCTCAATAGAATCAACTGAGGCAAATAAAAACAGGACATAAAAATTTTGACCTGAAATGGGAGCTAGATAAGGCCCTTCAGCTGGAATATTTTGAATATTTTATTTCAATAAATAAAAAAATAAAAATATTTTTTCAATATTTTATGTCTTATGGGACTAAAAGAAAAAAGTCTAAAGAAACCTTCTTTCTAATTATTGCCTTTTTAAAAAACAGACTGAAGTAGTTTCTAATATTAAACCTCCTCCTTAGCCTACTGCGAAGCTTGGTAGCTTCAATCATATTTTCTAGTTTTATTGCGTAACTTTTTTCCCGTCCCCAAAGCATGTGATGAAGCTGCACAATTGGTGGGACTGGATCTAGCCTAAATACTCCCGATACACAAAATAAAACCACAGTGGGGTCTGGCTCTGCTTTACTCAATATAGCTGGGCTAGACAGCGATCACTGTTCTTCTCTTCTCCTTCCACGCCCTTCCCCAACAACACCCTTCACCCTTTGCCTCAATGACTGAAGATAGCTCTTGGATCACAGCTGCGGCTGGATGAACGGGAATTTATTATTCAGTGGTGAGCTATTCCAGGCCATACTGCTCAAAGCTTTTCACATTCATCTGGTTTCTGACTTTGCGTTTCGGTTTCCTGAGCTGATGATGCTTGTGAGACCTTGCTGTATCTGCCTGTCTGTCCCTCTCAGGGACAGTTGTAGGAAAAACAACTAATTTCATGTATGTCATCCCATTTCAACCAAACAACAGGTCAAACTTTCAAAGACAATCTCAAAGACAGAAAATTAACCCAAGTGCATGGAAAAAAACCCAGCGGCCAAGTGAAGGAGAGAGGTCCTACTAAAGCTCTTGTGGAGAGAAGATTTGGTCTGCAAGCTTAACCTATACTGGCCAACACAGACGATGTTGCGATATAAACCCCTGCTGCTGGAAGAGTTGCTGTGACAGCTCACTGAGAAGGTCCTCAGAGAGAATCGGTGTGTGAGGTCTCAGTACAATTTGGCCTTGTACCCAAGCTTGTTCCCAAGCTTCCCTCATTCCCCATCCTCTTACAGATCTCACAGCAAGGTCCTACTTTCCAAAGAGTTTGGGACAGAAGTCAATGCCCAAGGCACAATACAGCTGAATGGCTGGGAGAGGGCAAATTGTGGGGAAGGTGGTGCTGCGGATAGCTGGCTGGGCCAGCTGCGCCGTGCCCATAGTTCTTTTTAATCCACTTAATGCTGTCCTTTAACATACAGTCGACAGGCTGCCCAGGGCTTTTGTACAGTTTTTTTAAATTAAAACATTACCTTGTCCTCTTATCACTGTAGACATAATTTTTTCTAAAATTCAGCAAGAAAACTACCTAAGTATATTTCACTGGCTAGAGGAAATATAGCTCTTTACACAAAGCGCTCTAATTTTTTTTAACATTTTGAAATACTGGATAAAAGGATGCCGATGAACTTCCCTCATGGAGCCTATAGTCTGTGTGGCGGTAAACAAGGACATCAGACAAGCTGCACTGCCAGTGAGCATAGCTTTTATCGGAAGAGGGGTGATAGACCAGGCATTCACATTAAGCTTCACTCAGTAATCTGTGAAGACAGTGTTCCAAGAGGTCTCGCCTGCTGATCTTTAGGGATCTGTTTATCTAAATTAAATTGGTTCACTCTATCCCATTGGATATTCAAGTGGAAGAGCTACTTTAATGCCTTGCTATACAGTAACAGAGCTGGTGATTGTAAATCTGTGCTAATGCTCAGCATAAGAGTAGAAAGCTTGTAAATGTGCACATCTGACTAGATGCAACACTTTCATACCAAAATTTGCATGTTTCCAGAGATTTCAAAGGTTTCAAGTTTTCACAGCATGTTTTCAGTCCCTTGCATCTTAACGGTAGATTTTTTAATATTGGTACAATAAATAGACTTGGATTATGAAAAATCATGAAATTTGTATTATGGGAAAGTAGTTTCAAGTTCCATCCTTTAAACTTTATAAAAATGAGGTGTTAAAAATAGACCTTTTCTCTAAGACATTTTTGTAATTCACTTGTAAGTGGTCTTCAAAAGGTTTTTCTGCATTTGGATATATTTTCTTTTTTTCTGGGCAGCAAATGATTTGCAATTCTTTTTCTCTTCTTAAGCTTTGAAAAAAGGGCACCACAGCCCTCCCTAAGCACATACTGCTTCAAGTATACCATCATACAAAGAAAAGGGGGAACAAATGAACTTCTGGAATATTACTCACTATTGGTGCCTCTCCTCCAAAGTAAAATATCCTTTCCCAGGAGGAAAAATGGTGGATTCTTTGTATGCAAATTTGTATTTAGCATTTGTAGAAATGCTAAAAGGGTTAACTCACATGCTTGATAGGATTAAAAAGAAAAAAAGGAAGAAAAACTGCTATATTGGTTTTTAATAGCTAAGTTTTCCGTAGTGCAATAGCTGTCGGATTCTGCAGGAAAACATAATTTACTCTTTTCTGTTGGTGAATATGAAAGAATACATGCACAGCTTGCTATAAAAATTTGTTTACTGGGATGGTTGGAAATCCGTATTTTTAAAACTGACACATTAAAAAATGACCATGGGAGGAGAAAGGAGAGGAGAAGAAATCATAATTGGTTTTGTTTTCTTTCTCTGAAACTCCATACCTCCCTTCTGACACACAACATGCTAACTAGCTTTAGGGACTCCTCACACTAGTTTCAAAACATCTCAAGCCCTCTGCCTCAGTGTGGTATTTTGGGAATCTCTATGAGCTTAGAGATACCACTTTGACTGTTAGGTGTTGTCTGTATAATTTAGACATTTATGGCTTTCTTTTGCTGCACACTTGCATCATACCTCTATGTTTAGGAGAGAGAGACTGTGCTACAAGTGTCCACTACCTGATGTTATAAAGTACCAACAGCCACATAAATTTGTGGTAGTCAGAAAGTGACCTGTGAGCAGCTCTGGAGAAACACATTCTTCCAGGCAAGCTAACAAACAAGACGCTACTGGGGATTCAGGCAGCTGTGATAGATGCTCAAGTGATGAGGTACACAAAGCAGGCTGCAGCTTTCTACATGGGAATCCTTCCAGCAAGGGAAGGGATAAAACAAGGACAAGGGAAAGGAAAGAAAGCCTGCTTTCTCTCACTGAAAAGACAGTGGGTAAGTAAGTTCTGGAAAGCTCTTGTGATGGCAAGGGGATTTAACCTGGAAGTCTGATTTTCTTTTTCTCCACAAGTCCCCTTTTATTTCCTGTGCTGCCTAGTGGCTTTGACAGAGGAGTCGTAGTGAGTCTTGCTGCAGCAGCATTAGACACACATCTGCCTGCCCTATTGCTCTGCAGGTTATCGGTTTCACAGCAGAGCTGACAGAGATCTCGGCCAGGGAAAGCCAGTGACCTCGGGAGTGGGAAGGAAAAGAGGCCATGGAAAGGGAGCTGAGCTAAGACACTGGTGCAAATCAGGAGGCGGCAGATGGTCCCATGAAAGTCTGTCACTCTGCTATCGTCCGAGTGCATCCTGTACCACTGCACTGGGTTGTTGCAGGTGAATGCAAATCAAAGCTCGAAGAGCATAGTGTCATCATTTTTAAAAACTCTCTGATGCTTTTTTCTGCTGTCAGGGAATCTTAGAAGAAAACAGCTTCAGGGTCTTCCCTGAAGTGGCTTCAGTGGCTTCCACTGCCCGAAGATGTGTTAGGCATGGGGTGTGCCTTGACTTTTCCATGAGATCTAGGTAGAATTTTTATATTTTTGACCAAAATAAATGTTGTTGCTGAAATGTTTACTGTGTTAATATATATATACACACACAGTTCAAGGCACCCAGAAATTGAAAGCTGTGTGTCTATTCTTCTATATCTCAAAAAAGCCTCCTATTAAAATTTTGAAGCTTGTCACCTCTCTGACACCCACTCTAATTTCTTGCTCCAAAATGGTTCTAACCCAAGATTTAGTCAGGTAAATCCATGTCTTCTGTCTTCTGTATTTGTTTGTTGTCTTCCCATTTTGCCACTGTTGTCAGCTGCCTTTTTTTATTTCATGCCTGTTTTTCCTGGTAACTTGCTGAATAGCAGAAAGGGATGAAAGAGCCCTTGATAGCTCCTCCCTGTGACTGTCCTGTGCTTGTGGCTGTGATCAGTGGCTCCCACCTCTCTCTGCACTGGTGAAGCCCCAGCCAGGTCTCAAAACCAGCAGTGAGGGACACGGAGCCTGGGGAGGGGAGAGCACCAATTACAGGGATGTGACGAAACCTTGAGGAAGCACGTGGCCACAGTGCTCACTACAGCACCTCCACAAACCATTCTGCTACTAAACAAAAGGGCCACGTTCATTTTATAAGTGGGGAACCCTCTTATGTGACACAGCGTGAAGGACAGGAAGCTTGGTAGCAGCAGATGGAAAAGTGAGAGTCGCTGCACGGGACGTGTGACTAACAGGTAGACAAAGCAGCACCTAACGCAGAACAAGCAAGTACAGTGAAAGAGTCAGACCAGTGGAAATGCGGGATTTCAGGCAACAAACCTTCTCCAAGCATGGGAACAATAGCTGCTTCTGTAAAAAGAGATGAGGAAATGAAGGTAAAGCTTTGTTATGATGTGGGGAGGAGAAAGGGGAGATGGAAAGAGACTAAGACATCCATGTCAAGAATAGTGCCTGAAATACAGAAACAGTAGATACTGAGTAACAGTAAAAAAGAGGAAGAGGTTTATTTCGTCTTACTTTTTTTTTTACCTAACTTTTTTTTTTACCTAATTTTTTTTATCTAGGAGCACAGAGGGAACAGACTTACACGACAAGAAGACTGGCACGAGAACTTATGAGAACTGTGGTAATTTTGGAAATTGCTCAAGATTCCGTAATTTAAAAACACACAACTTGGGGAACATTTGATTACAATTTGTAACAAAGATTTGGGTGGGGATAGTAGATTTCATTCTAAAGCTACAGTCTAAAATGTTCATGGCAGCAGAACCATCCAGGGAATAATTAATATATCTGCCTAAAGTAAAAATTAATGATCTGTATAGCCCTGATAAAAACATAGCAATTAAATAGAAAGACATACTAAGGAAATTGCAGACAAACCTGGAAGAAGTCAAGAACTGTTTGCTTTTAATTATATGAATGACTGTTAGGCCACATCCCAAAACTGAGTTGGCAATCTGGAAGATACTTAGGCAAAACTATGATTACAAGTTTGTTCTTTTTAAAGTACTCGATGCTTTATGCTCTTACCATATACAACAATATTACTGCACCCATGGCATAGCACCAGTCCTGGTACCAGTGAGCACAAATTATCTCTACCGATAGTCATGAAACAATGGAAAGATCTTGTCAGCAGTAAAGATAACCGAGATTGACAGAGGATAAAGAATGGATGGAAAGGGATCCCTCCTATGTCATGCTGAATCATCCCTTGTACCTTATCAGGCGCTAATTATAACCCTGCACAAACAGATAGGTAAAGACCTGCCTATTAGAGTCAAACACAAAGAGAAATGCTTGACATGACACAGACATCATTATAGGAATGCTAAGGAATAAAAGCGCCACAAATCTGAACCTGTTATGCAGGTGAGCAGATGGCCACCCACAGCACAGGCAGGAAACCAAAACCCCAAGCTG
Source organism: Aptenodytes patagonicus (assembly GCF_965638725.1). NCBI lineage: Eukaryota > Metazoa > Chordata > Aves > Sphenisciformes > Spheniscidae > Aptenodytes > Aptenodytes patagonicus. The sequence goes on from NC_134951.1 coordinate 73,672,936, forward strand.
CCATGGACTGCAGGTCACTTAAAGCAGCTACAGACCTGGGGTGAGAGTGGAGGAGAGGAAACCAAAGGTGACTGTGGAGTAGTAGTAGAAAGTGTCATAGGCTGACATACAAATCCTGGGGAAACTCTTGAAAACCCTCAGTTAACAGCTAAGGAAGAAGTCAGAAGTGATAAGGTAGATGTGTTGTCTGGAGATAGCAGCAAGGTAAATGAGCAGAGAAATAGCAAGGTGGAAGCAAGAACCTTGCCAACAGCACAGTGCACTAGAGAGAGTCAAGGCTTTAAACTGACTGCTATCAATCCAAATGCCAGCATGGTGGGAAAGAGCACGTGCCTTGCACAGGGTAGACACTGGTCTCCTCTCCCTTCCTCAGACCAGCAAGCATTAGCGCTGACTAGAGGAGCAGAAATATCAGGAGCTTGCTACGAGTTTGACAGAAGTAGCATAGCTTGTGGGAGGGAAGTGGAGATTCATTACTAATGGGTGTGTGCCCAGTCTGACCACCATCTGTCAAGGGTAAATATTCCTTTAGTTCTACGGTCATGAAGTTCATACAGACTGTAATGTGAGCAGAGCATGGTACCTGGACAATCCCTGCCCCTGCCTTTCTTATTGGAAGCAGCTTGGTTTTAGATCAAGCCTGTCCGCATGTAGTGCTTGGATTAACCTTCTCCCACTATTCCAAGCCATCCAAAAAGACCCTAAGCCTGTTTCTACCTCATGCCACCTTCTGCTCCTCTCCCTCTCCCAAATACGTTCTCCCTGCCACACTAATGTCTTGATTTTGTCTATTATAATTTTTTTTTTTTTTTTTTTTTTTACTTTTGAGGGTGGCTGAGGATGACTTCTGCAGATGAAAATTTGCCAGGATGGTCTTATGGGCAGAAAAAGCAGTTCACCAACATTAAAGCTTGTCTGATGCTTGAATTGCACTTGCAAATCTTTTTACCCTACGCTAGCTACAAATTCTTGTGCTGGCCCTATGATTTTTCTTAAATTTCTGCTGAAATTTGTACAGAATCTGTGCAGTTCACGTAACCCCCAAATGATATCTGGCTTTTTACACAGAGAAATGGCTTTGAGCACAGGGAAACTTATTTAGAAATTACAGTGCTAATGCATGCAGTAAACCTCTCTGTGTTCTCAAGAGTCTTCTTGGTGTCTTCTTTATGGGAATGTCATGGACTTTAACAAACACTTCTTTAATTTTCCAGCAATATGGCAAGATTTGTATTTCCCCCCTGTGAGGAAAGTATCTTTTCAGCTTTCTAAAGTGTAGTGGCTTCATGTGTCTAAGTCAGCTGCAGCCATGCTAGCCACAACAAATAGGTAGATAGATGTAGTGTAAAATGGGATTCTCAGATGTTTCACAAACACATACAAATAAAAACAATATGCTTAAAAAAAGATAAAAGGTTTCCTGATGAGTTTTACATTTTGCTTTTTATAAAATGTTCCTGAAGACTGCAGAGTGCTCTTAATCATAATTTTAGTACAGGTCCTTAAAAACCACATGCAGGCATCTCAAACTTTTCAATAATGCATTACTGTCAGGCTTAATGTTTTGTTACTGAGCAGTAATGTCTGATTCAGAAGTACAAATGCATATCTACTTGATGATGCAGAGATTTAAGCAGGGCTTCCTCAGGATACTAAGTTCACCATAAAACAATAAAAAGAAATCTCAGACATCCTTTATGAGCACAGAAGCTGTCTGGCAAAGCCATAAAAAGAATATTACTGTACACAAGGCAAGGATTTTGTAATGTTCAGCCGAATTGCACAGTTTCAATTTAAATGAATATTCACATAGCAGTGTTCTATCCTAATAAAACGTTTAATGTCTGAACACTTTCTGCCAAGGGTCCACACAATTTCTTTTTCTTCCTATTCCATCAATGGACAGAATGTCCACTTTATGACCTTCTCAGGGCTTGCTTTGAAAGGCTTTAGAAAGAGTCAAACCTCTCCAGAGCAGAAGACCTGACAGGAGAAAGATGTCTGTATGGTAGAGGTGTACATGTCTTGAAACTCTTTGCTGAGTTGCAGTAACTAATAGAAGAGCAAGACGTTTTGCTGTAGACACTCAAGTCTTCAGTTCCCCAAAAGAAAAATTCAGTAGGTGCAATAACCTGTTCTCTGAGCCAAAAAGTATTCAAGCCCTACAATTTCAAAAGTTACTACCAAAAGGTGGTCTGCCATTTATAGAAGAAGAATGACAGAATGGAGGCCATGGTGTGTCTTGGGCACTTCAGGCTACTTAAGAGAAATAAATTCCCTCCGTGGTTCTGCCACCTTGGTAATCAGGATGGGACCATGAAAGTTAAAAGCAATGGTTCATACAGCTCGATGTAGGCAGCCAGGGCTTTAAAATTAAAAGCTGTAATACATGCATGCCCTTTATTGGCTGAACTCAGCACATAGAACACAGAATCTGTGCACTGGCCTGTATGGCACATCAACATGGGGTATGTATGCAATATGAAGGTCTAGTTACAAATACATGGGTCAACTTCTGTTTTGATTCAGACCTTCTTACTCTTCACAAGTTTTCAGAACTTAGGCATGGTGCAAAATATAGTTTTTGAAGAACCCAGAAAAACAAATCTGTTAAAATTTGGAGTTATAATTCAAATTCTGACATGACTACTGTTAACCAGAACACTTTTTAGAAATGGCCTTTTGCATTGATCTTTCTTTCCAAAACACAAATTCTTAAAAATGCAAACATTTCAAACTTTCCATACTGCTGCAGTTAATTGAAATTTTCTATGTAGGCTATATTTAAATCAATTAAGGTGCAATTAAGGTTCCATTGTTGCCAATAGCTTCTAATTGTTCTGTAATAGACTACAGATACATTGAAATAAGTAAATGGAGCCCAAGATAACTCAGTTACACTTCTTCTTCTTCTGGTAGACTTATTCTTCTCTATTACTTTACATGAATTTATTTGTGAAATACTGAATGGCTTTCAGGACTCAGTGGCAAAAGAGAGAATGTACCCGTGTCAAGGTTTCTCTTGGGCAGAGTGACTAGTATGAATGCCATTGCTCTACGAAGTCTGTATAAGTGGTCAGCAGCACTCTGCTGTCTTGATTTCACTACTCGCTCAGCATTGCAAGGGGTGTATGGAAATCTTTATAGCTCACAGACATCTGATAAAATCTCTTGGTCTGTCTTGATTTAGTTTGCGGTACCCTTAAGACACTCCTCTATATGAATGAAGACAGCACAAAGAAAAGACTGGTGGTGTGTTAGGGATGTCCTTGCATTGCAAGAGCAGCACATGTGCTGTGCTCTTACATGCATCTGTGAGATTATTTAACTGGCAGGTGCATCCAAGCTGTGTTGCATTGTTCTGGTACGCTAGTAAGTCTGTCCTTAAAAAAACTATGGCTTTAAAACAGATAGCATATTACAGATCATTAGAAGTAACATATTATGGCATTCTCTGAGGGTTTTTGCTTAGTGTTTGGAGTTTAAAAGATGTCTTAGATATTAAAAAATCAATAAGGCACCTAACTCCTCTGAAAAAAATAGTATTTCAGGGATATCTCTGTCACTTCTCCCACTGACTGTTTTAGGAAACTAAAACCCAAGCAACCAATCAAAATCCTGTAAAGATCACTCTAATTGTCCCCAAGTAACCAGTTCAAAAGATCATGGAATTGTTAATGTAACTCTGTTCTTACAAATGTTGAGATTTCCAAATATGTGGAAAATCTAAAATGATAGTTGGAAGTCTTGAATCCACAGTATACAAAGCCTTCCTCAGTGTACGTTTATTTCTTACAGTGAATCCTGAACGAGGTCATAAGGGCAGTGTTTCCTTTAATGCTTAGGGCTGGAAGGCTTCCAGCATCCCTAAACTTAAAAACAATTCTTGTTAGGAATCCATGTACCAAGTGAACACCAGTTAAGACAGTGAAAACATGAAGTATGGTTAAGAGATCAAGAGAGTCACATCTGGGGTTGGTATAAACTGGTATAAGGACCTAATTTATGTAAGCTACACAGTTGAGGTTTTGGTCCTTTATTGGCAAAGTTAAAGGAAGCAAAGCAATGCAAAAGAGCTGACGTGATAGATCACCCAGAAAAGAAAGTATTTTAAGGGCTAAGTTTCTTGCCTGCAGAGTAAATCACCCTCGATACCCTTAAGTCATTGACTGCTCCTTTCTGATGCAAGGTGATCTTTCTTGCCTATTGCTGAAGTTTGCAATAAGGCAGATTGCTCTAGCTGATTCTGCTCCAGTTCTGTCCTGAAAGCTAAGCCATTATGTGTCCTACCTGCAACAAAAGACACAATGCCACTTGCCTGCTGTATAAAATGATGGTGTGTGTTTATCCACACCCTTATATGATCTCTCTCTTTCAAAACAGCCATTAGGGAATGGCTCCAGAAGATACAATAAAAATTTCTCAATCCCTAATGGAGTTTCAAGATATTTCTATGACTTCCTAGCGCATGAGCTTCTCCAGGGAATGCCCTCTTGATCCCAAGAGGGGAACAGAAATGCTTACAGGAAGGTCATGTGCAGGGGGAAGCTCCAAAATGAGCAGAGGGGGCTGGATGGGACAGTGCCAAAGTTCGGATAATTTGCGGGGCAGTAATGACAGGCTTTTGAGGCCAGGAAAAAAATAAAGGAGTTAAAAAAAAAAGGTTGCTCTTGCTTCATCAGAGGATAGACATCAATAGAGCCACTGAAATGACTGAAATTATGCATCCTGTGTTTTGTGCCATGTCCAACACCTTGGGAATTTCTGGGGAAAACACTCTAAAACTTTAGCACAAGTCCTGCAGGAGGTGGAGAGTCAGGGAGGTGCAACTGCTCAGAAATTACTTTCTTTTCATCTTCTAGAGACACTCTGTGGAATTTGAAATGACTGTAGTCAGTATTCAGTAGGGCTTCCCAGGTATAAATGTAATAAACCAAATGATTCTTCCATCAGAGAGAGAGCTTTTTGAGCTCTTTTCCCAAGATACTGCTCTGTGCACAAGGGGATTTCTGTAATAATTACCCCTGAGTACCCAGTGGAATAAGCGGTGATTACACTGTCTAAACATAGAAACAGATCCCTGTGTCATTGGTTCCACAACTGACGGGAGGCCTTACTCCAAATTTCTAAGGGTTTTTTAGTTTTCATATTCCTCTAGCACTGCAAGATTGAAGATACACACAGGGTTGTACAGACTTTCTTGCTCTGCAGCTTGTATGAACTACCTGTCTCGTGACTTGTGTAATAAACAGTTGCTGTACCCTTGGGTTCCTTTCCTCAGCTGCAGAGTAGGGACAGCAGATGTTCTGCAAAATGAAATCCTTCATGATTATGGGATTGCTCAGAGGGCCATAATACCTCACTCCCAAGAGAATGAGTCAGTCAAGCAAAATAGAATACTATTCCTATTTCCTATCAGGACAAATGGAAATCATAACACTGTTAGTAAACCAAGCCACCAAATGGAGGCAAAGAACCAGACACAAAACTGGCAGAAGAAGCTTATACCTGTGTTGTGATGGTCTGAGAGATCATACAGAGTACCGAGGAGAAATATTTCTATTGGACAAAGGCCCACCTTCACTACCCCCTATTTTTGCCAAGCTAGAGGGTCTCGGGAAGAATGAAAATGTTGGAAAAGCTAAAAGGCAAACTGAGATCTTGAAGACAGTGTGTGCAATTTGTATCACTATCCTAGAAGGTCTGCTCAATATTAGTTCACAATATTCTACTCCTTCACAGTTATGTACTAACTTTCACACTTAATTACAGAAAAATAATTTATCTCATCAGACTGACTTGCTGAATTAAGGATTCTAAATTTCTTCTTCATGCCTTGGACCAAGGCACCAAATATAAACCCTCTGTCTACAGTCAGTCTCTAAATATAGCCAAGAATTAAGATATTCCTGCTTCTGCATCCTAAATAATCTAATGGAATCAATTATGGGTTTGCGTAGATGACATCTGGTATTTGCAAATACAACATGAAACATGAAATCCAACCAAAATAAGCATGAAACTAAAGTTTCCACCCATCCTATTTCATCCTCAGTAAACATATTATTGTTTTGCATCACGGGGTGGATTTTTCATATTTATTACAGACTTTGGCTTAGAAGCTCTCCAAGAGTATGTAACACTTGCAAAAGAAAAGGGCTGATAACTTTGACTTCAGCCAGTGGTTAAGCCAGATGAGTGAACATCATTCATGCATTCACTGAGAACACTGTCTCATTGCTTGGATTTTCAGCCTTGCGCTTTTATTGATCAGCATGCCAGTCACACCAAGCTAAATAACAGTTTGCATAGTCAGATACAGCAAGGTTCAGAGTGAACACCAACATCAGCTGTGGAAAGGACAGAATCTGAAATGGATTAAATACAGCTCTGTCCCACTGCGCCAGTAAGATCTTTGCCCATTATAGCTGGAAGCTAAGGATAGTCCCACTACACAGTATCCATGTTATCAACCCATTTCAAAATATAACCCCTTGCAGCACTCTCCTAGCATCATAATTAATGCTTTAGCCTCAAGCAGCCAAACATACTCTATTAGGGCTAGAATGCAAACTATCCCTGGATGTAAGTACACAGGGTTGGGGGGGGGGGGTGGGGGGGGTGTGTGTTTCTTTTTTTCTTCTTCTTTCAGATACAGCCTAAATAGGTAAATGTACCTGTACCTGCAGTTGAGGACTGCCCTCTTCCTCCTCCAGATAATGCACGGTCAGGAAAGGGATGGGTCATGTTCCGCCCTATACTCCAGAGCAGAGTAAGACCATAGCAAAGCAAGCAGTCCCACTCTAAAGACTGGCTAGCCTGTGGGCGCTGAGCAGCCTTGGAGGAAACCATGCCTCCTGAAATGCTCTACAATGAAGACCCATGGTTCCTCACAACTCCTGTTGCTACCACGTACTGCCAGACTTGCAAACCTCCAAAACAGTTGGCCATGGCAGTCCATACTGAGAGGGGACTGCTGGAGCATTTTCAGTGGTAGAAGTTGCTGGGCAGGGCTGAGGACGTGGACAATTCCTATGAAACCACACTTCTGACTCTGCCCCCCAGACATGCCATGTGCTGTGTGTTGGGAATTACAGTCGCAGATTTTACCTTTCTGCAGCTGAGCAACTCCCATCCGTTGCACCATCAGTTCCTGCCAGCACGAGCAGGGACTGAAGGAAGTGGTACCCACGCTCCCCTCGCCTGCCTGATGTTTGCACGATACTGTTCTGTTTCCTCCCTTGCTCTGGCCCAAGCGCTCACATCTTCCCAAGGTGAACAAGACTGGGACTTGAACCAAATTAAAAGTAATTTTATCTTTTTCTTTCCCCTCTGGATTAATTTTAAATCACGCCTACTCTTTTATCCAATTCACCAAGTACCTGCACAAATGCTGCTGCCAGCACAGAGAAGGGGACAGCTCAGGTGAGGGAATGAGTGACTGTGAGCTGTGCAGGAGAAAAGGGAGAGAGACATTTATTTCAGTGGCACGGCAGCTTGTGCTGTGTTAAAGTTATTGTGAAAGTATAGCAAAGTCACCAACTGTCACCATCATGTCTGAATGGATAACCTCCATCCTGCCCCCTTGTATTTATAGTGCAACAGGTTCTAGCCATAGTACATTTTTTATATATAGCTAAAATTCTATAGTAAGAAATGCATAATTTTAGCTACACAGGTGGAATGCATGGGATGTTTTCATTCCGAGATTACAGCCCTACAAATACCTAAGTATGGGTAATTTCACTGGTTTCTGAAATGAATAAATTTTGTGATTTTGTAGAAATGTTTCTAGAATCTCTATCTTACAAGAAGCAAACGTTCCCTGTGAAAGTATCTGGCTTTAATTTCTTTCACCATAGTCATTGCACTTGCTGAAGCAAGTACCATTCACAGCATGACACAGCTATCTATGAAATAATTTAACCGCATCATGCGCAGTCAGCAGAAGTTCAGCACTGTAATTTGCAGAAAGTGACTCCATACTGTCACTCACTGAGTTGAGTATCATGCTGCAACGCTTTTCCTTTCCTTCCTATCTATTGTAAAAATATGGGCATTTTTTCAATTATGTCAAAGTATTCCTTGTTAACAACACATGTTTACATTTGATAAAAAAGAGGTGTGGGGGTTTTTTAATATGCCATTTTAATCCTCAAGAGTTCAGCAACTATAAACCATAAGAAGTAATATCAATAGCATAAGCAGGTGCCCCCACCACAGGTAGTTAAATCATTCTTCATTGTTTAATTTGACCAAACACTTCAGAAATTACTTGATTCTATTCAGTGACAGTGTACATGGAAAAGTTAGCTATGCAAGAAGCTGAAGTAATCACCAACCTTGAGTTTTGCAGCATGAGTTCGAGTTCTGAAGCTTAATATCCTTGCTACATGTTGTTGTGTGTAAACTGTCTATAAGGACACTATTACAGAAGAACTTCAGGAGTTTTAGCAACCATGTAAATGCAAACTCTCACAGCTGCTGCTTGGATGCAGGTAGACGGAGCAGCACATCTCTCGGTTGGCTGTGCATGATGTATCCAGGTGGCAAATCAACCAGAGCCTGCCTTTCCCCAGCACTCCTGGCTGCAGCAAGATGCCCTGGGGGTGTCGAGCACAGCACATGCTGCTCACACCAGGCCATCTTCTACCCACTTCTGTTTTAAACTGGGCTCCTCCCCACAGTAATCTGTTTGTACTTTTTCAAAGGCAAAAGTACTAGATTTATTCTAATTTACATATGCTTGTAATAGCCATTACTCTGGGAAACTTACAGTTATTGTACAAAGATGATGTGAAGCATTAGAAGGATCCTGACATCTAAACCTTCCTAAATAACATAACTTAGCAATTTTAACTTCTTTTGAAAACTAAGTAATGCACGGAATATTACTTCCAGCTGCATATTGCAAGTCACTGGAAAGAAAAATATCTTGGCCTAATAAAACCTAGGAAAGGCTGGCAATGAGCAAGAGAAAATCTTCTGTGACCAGAAAATAGTCCCAAAGTTGGAAAAGTATTTTGGAAATACGTATTTATTATTCATTTTATTTACAGAGAATAAATCTTAAGTAGCAAACCTCCCAGTTATGACACTTATAATAATCTTGGCTCTTAACAGACAGCTAGTAGTGCCCGTGATATATCACTTATATCAATTTCATTGGTCCAGCATTGACCAGAGAAGTCAAAAAGTAAAAAAGATCAGTTTCCAGCTCACGTTTAAAGTGAATAACCATCTCGCTGTATTTTTAGTATAATGGAAAGAGCTGTGATAGTCATATGGTAAGGAACAACTCAGTCTCTACCAAGTGCTACACAAGCTGTGTAGCTTGCTGTTCAAAAGGGTAATAAACAGTCATTTTAGTCTGGCCAAAGCGATAAGAATAGACGTGATTCAACGGCACGGTAGCGTAAGCGTGTCACTAAAATGTGGTCTTCTGGAAACTGCTTTTAACACAATAGGACTATTACTTGGCCAGCACAGTTGATGGCCACATGCTTTTGTTGCCATGAGCTGTGAGAATCAGTAGAATCAGAGATTGCTGTAGAAATGTGAATGTACTTTATGACAGTCTGTAGTAATTCTGTACATCTTTTATGTCTGTGTTCTTATAGCCACTTGGGCACTGAAGTAGCTGAAATGAGAAAGAGGCAGCAGCCACAAAATGAAGGAACATCAGCTGTGTCTCAAGCACCTGGAAACCAAAGGCCCAACAACACATGTTGCTTTTGTTGGTGCTGTTGCTGCAGCTGTTCATGGTATGTCCTGTAGTATATTTGGTTCTATATCCACCACAGGTAAACAATGAGAATGGAAAGTGCCAAGCACTGGGAACATGCAAACTTCCGGGAGAGGATTGCTGCCAAGAGGCAAAATTTAACTTTTCACTTAAAAATTTGATTAAACAATTCCCTGATTTGGTTCGGCATCTTGTGAGGGGGAAGAGGAGAGAATAGTAAATTCAAGCTATATTTACCCTACTTAAATCATAACTAAATGAGAAAATTTCAGTTGTAAAACTAGTATGTGTGAGTGAGAGACTTGATACTGAACATTTTATAATTTGCATTCAAAAACATTTTCTTTCTGCTTGTACTTTTGATATTGCAGTTCTCTGCATTCAGGAGGGTAAAAGGGAGATGGTGATAAATGTGAATATATGGTGACCTGTTTTACTACTTAGTTGTTGAATAATATATATTCTGTAAATCTGAAAACACAAGCCTTAAATTCCACTTTATCTTTTAAGCGGTGTGGTGTAATTTTAGTGGAAAAAAGGCTCAAAAATTGTGGCTGCTTGTCTCTTCCTAAACAAAGAGTTCACTTGGAAAGTCAAAGAATTAAAGCCAGTTTCAGAAATAGCTTTAAATTCTCAGTGTCTTGAGATGCATCAGGTCTTTACTTCTTATTTTCATGAACACAGTTAGTGTTGAAATATGAAGTAATTGACATGCAGTACTGTTCGGAGCCTGTGCATCCTGTTACGTACACAGTTCAGTCTTTTGGGAGTGACCGTTCCTCTGTGTATCTGTGTTATTTTCACTCGAATCAGCCATCTGGCCCCAATCTAAAATCTGAGGCTATTTGCCTCAGATTATGTATTTAAAAATACATACCAGCACGTATGCACCAGGCATGAAATGCGACAGCTTTGTCCAAGATGCCACATCCTGGAGGCAGTACCAGGGTGGACCTGACTTGGCTGTTGCTTCCAATTTCTCCTGGAGGCAGAGGGTATCTGGAGCAAGGATGAGCAAGAGCTCATGCTTTTACAAAGTTACTTTGCAATGTGTTCAATCCACACAGCAAAGAGGTGGAAGCGTATTAAATGGGAAGCAAAGGGAGGATGTTTTGCCACTGTTATCTCTGCTTTGTGACAAGGGCACAATGTAAGATTAGCTATACTGTTACAGACCAGAGGTTCGTTTAGCTCAGTATCCTATTTCAGGAAGTGACCTGTAGTGGATGCCACAAGGAAAGGATAAAACAAGTGGACATGCACCTCCTCAACCTACCCACAGCAAAACTCCTCACAACTTCTGGCAGTCTGCAACTTAGGGACTTACTGGCCCAGAGGTTATTTCTGTGTGTTTTGTAGTCCTTGATGGAATTTTCTTTCATTAATTTGTCAAACCATTATCTGAAGCGACTTCCTGAACTCATCTAAACTTTTGGCATCCAGAGTTTCCCGTAGCAATAAATTCTACAATGGACCTGTGCATGCTGTGAACTATTATTTCCTTTTATTTGTTTTAACCTACTAGATGTTAATTTCATTTGATGCCTCCTTGTTCTTATGATTGTGAAGAACAATGAATTGTTCCCAGGATGATCAAGATTTTATAGAGCTCTCTCATATCCCACTTTAGCTGTCTTTTCTTCCACAGTCTTCTCTATTTTAATCTCTGTGATACAGAAACTGACCCAGACCGTGGTTTATCCTTATCTCTCTTCTATCTATCCACCTACCTTCTGTCTCTCTATGTACCTTTCCTATTCTATCTCCTGTCTGAGATGTGTGATTACATCTGTTGCAGTAGTCAAGACATGAGTGCACCATGTTTTGTGTTTGCTCTTGATTTTTTTATTATTAATTCCTAGCACTCTGCTTGCTTTTTAACAACTCCCTGAGACGATGTTTCCATAGAATTATCCACCATGACTACATCTCTTTACTGAATGGAAATAAAGCCCATCATTGTGCATGTACAGCTAGGGTTGGCTTTTGCCTTGCATACTGGAACTTGAATGGCCATGGTCTAATTTCTAAAACTTAAAGGCAACTGATTTTATTTTTTAAGCATGCTAGCTCTAGAATTCTTATTTGACAGCTATACTCTATTTTGAAGCTTTCATGAGCTTTGTGACCCTTGGAGTGCCTCCACTCCTTAGAATGCAATACCGTTATATATTTGAATAGCTTATGCATATTAAATCTAAATTAGAGCAATATCCTGTCTTTTGGGGTTTTTGGGGGGTTGAGGGGTTTTTTTGGTAAAGTAGACTAGACTGAGCATAGAGAAATCCTGTCAATTTAAGCTAGTTTTCAGGATTAAGTAAAAGAATGGGTCAAATGGGATAGTGCCATCACTTGCATTTTCTAAAATCAAAAAGGTAGAACAAAAGATGTAATAAGTCTTTTCCAGCTCTATCTTCTGTGATTCCATAGTGGAAACAACTCCATTAGAGGAGAGATGGGACAAAACTTTGAAAAAGGGAATATGAAATGTTTCAGAATCTCGGTTAAAATGAAGTAATTGGTTCTGGTGCCAAATTTGTTTGGTAAATTTGAACTGTCCAGGTAGAGTATGGATTACTGTTCTTGCCTCAGTTGTGTACCCCAAAAAACTACAAAAATAATGAAAAAAACCCAAAACGTAACAAACTTTACTAGTCACTCATTATATATGGGATTCTAGGTAGGTAATTCTCTAGGGTAGTTCTCTGTAATAGGAAAGCCTAATCGATAATTGTAACAGGTTCTCTGGACCGAATGTAATTGCATGCTTTCCCTAGTTCCACAGGTCTTTGTACTTGAGTAATGTGAATTTCTCGCGAGATACGTGTCTGGAAATATTGCTGGATTCATTAATGGTGATGACAGTGCTTTAACTGTCAATATCAAGATTAGGAGACTTTTCTTCTGTTTTTCCACCAGCCTGTGTGACTGAGGACAGCTCTTATATCACTAACCTCTTAGTGCCTCAACTCCCTCACCATTCATAGAAATGGTCAGGTGCGGTATATGCAGCTTTTAGTAAGAAGCTTTCACTTTTATCTGTTTGAAGAGTTAATTCAACAGTTCATATATCCAAACAAATCATTAGAATTCTAAAAATATCTTTTGTGAATCGTGTGATGTTTGTTTTCTTCTGTTCCACCCTGTGTTAAAATCAGAATAGGCATTAAGTCTTCTGTTTGCATAACAGCATGGGCAAATATATACACCATTGTGAGCCGCTTGCTCACTCCTGCCTGGTGGGATGGGGAAGAGAATCAGAAGGGTGAAAGTGACAAAACTCGTGGGTTGAGCTAAAGACAGTTTAATAGATAAAGCAAAACTGTGTGCACAAGTAAAGCAAAACAAGGAATTCATTCCCTGCTTCCCACGGGCAGGCAGGTGTTCAGCCATCTCCAGGAAAGCAGGGCTCCATCACGCCTAACGGTCACTTGGGAAGACAGATGCTACAACTCTGAACCTCTCTCCTTCCTCCTTCATCCCCAGCTTTTACTGCTGAGCACGATGTCATATGGTGTGGACTATACCTTTGGTCAGCTGGGTCAGCTGTCCCAGCTCTGTCCCCTCCCAACTTCTTGTGCACCCCCATCCTGCTCACTGACAGGGCAGTGTGAGAAACAGAGAAATCCTTGACACTGTGCAAGCACTGTTCAGCAACAGCTAAAATATTGATGTGTTATCAACACTGTTTTGGTCACAAATCCAAAACACAGCACCATATGGGCTGCTATGAAGAAAATTAACTCCATGCCAGCCAGACCTGGTACATATATTGGCCCTGATAATTGTCAGGACAGTAAATTCCTCAGTTTACAAGGACAAAGCAGGTAATCAAAAACCTTGATTACCAAGGTTTGCTCAGATTGGAAAAGATGGAGATAAACAGGGTCCTTAAATTGGCCATTTTATTGTAATAGGTATGGTCAGGATGTTGCCCAACTAGCTTAAGCCCTGAACTAGTGCCTGAGCATCAGTAGTGAAGGAACAGTCTTCCTCAGCGGAGAAAATAAAGTGCTTCTGAAGTTCCCAACAGGAAAAGCTTGTGCACTTACCGCAGAGGCAGATGATATATCCCTCTGGAGGTTTTCTATAGGACCTTCCTCTCTCCACTGACCAGATACAGACCTTAGGCGCTTACTTCAGGAAGACTGCCTCACTAAAGCATCTAACAGATGAGTACCAGTCAGGTACCTAAGGTGCTGGACTGAATCTCACCCTGTGTCTTAAGCTTCCACAAAACACCATTCCTATAGAGGACAGAAGAAAAGCTTCCTTACTAGGTGTAATTTCAATGACTCCAGTAGCCGGAGAGTTGCAAAATTTGTAGGAAGCCTCCTAACATGACAATCTATAATTTCCTCAATTACACTTTCTCCAGAGAGCTGCACATTTAATATTTAGTGCTATGGCTTTACAGTTTTGAGCTCAGCGTGGCGAGGTAAGGGTAGAAGCCTGCTATCTCACCTCCCCGACCCTATTTAGCAATCCATTACTCCAGCTTCCTGAGCGGACATGAAGCCAGTCATTCTCTTGCAAACACTTGTAAATCACATTCTTCAAAAAAACTCTCAAGGCGCTAGCACAGGCAGGTTGGCTATTCTGCCAATTTTATTTTGCTTCCTCTTTTGTCTCCCACCCAGAGCAGGAGTCATATCTTTTTATCCTCTCTTCCTTTCACAAGGTGCTCAGTGAATTTTAAAGCTGTGGGACACTTTGACGCCTGATAATCCCTCTCCTTTTACCGCACACAGAAGGCTCAGAAGGCATCTAACATCTGCCCTGCAAGAGACCTTAGCAGTATGGGAGTCCGGTGGACATGAAAAGGCTTCCAGGGGATAAGTGAAGATGATCACACAACTTCACTTGGTTCTGTAGCTCGATTCAAACGTGCAAGCTGGAAGGCCTTTACTTTAAAAGGAACCATTAAAACAACTGCTGAAGACTCTTGTGGAAGAGGGAAAGGGACTCATGTCCAGCAGCTCCGAGCTGTGCCCTGTACAAAAGCTATGCCTGCCATTCGATTTCTTGTGACCTTTCCATAACTAGTTTCCCACACCCAAAAGATGCTAAGGAAGATAGGGTGTTTGCCAGCTTGGCAGTAAACAAGAGTTGCTCTTGGCAAGAAACCTTTCTCCTCCAGTTTTTATAACTTGCCTATGACTGCTGTGAGTTACATCTGAAACTTCTTCCTGATGACCTTGTTACACAAATATTTTTCTTTATTAAAGGGAACATTTTCCTTGCATGGGTTTAGCAGTTGACTTGGGCCTACAAGAAGATATTTCTGTCACTTGTGCCATGAATATGAGATGACAGATACAGTTCTAAGGACAATTTTAAATTATATTAATATTTTTTCTCTATGGGGTTCAATGTTTTCGTCCTCCTAACAAACAGATAGTGTGCATTGTACTATAAATGAAAAAAACAAACAAAACCAATTTTTTTTGCACTTCCCACCCCTCTAGTGCTTTGAGATGAATAATTTTTTTCTAGCATATTCAGTGTTAGTTTGCCATCAAAAAATCTTGTCTAAGCTTTGCATGACTACATAAGATATTCCTGGGGGGTCATAGTCATGGCTGCTTTATCTTATTTAACTATGGTAGAAAGTTTGGAGGAGAGGGAAGCAAAGAAAGGATGGAAACAAAAAACAATTTAATGCAATGAATTATAGCCACGTGTTCTGAAATATGTGGAAAACAAAATCCATATTCTGCTTCCCATGCCTGTCTGCAGCAGAACTTGTATACTAGGAGTAGACTAGAGGTGGGCTGGTACAAAAAGAGTCACCGAGGCTCCAGGATTTTGTTAAAGCTTTCAGCAAGAAAAGAAAATCTTGATCTTTGAAACAAAAGCACTCTTTTTGAAAAATATCTTTGGCTTTCAATTTTATTTTTTTTACAAACCTGATTTTGTAATTCTTCTTTTCCTCCCTGGACACATAGGACAACACATCTGAAACAGATGTACTCAACTCTCTGCATTTTACCTTTTCAAAACATCACACCTGAGAAAAGCAAATATGGAAAAGTGCATCGGGAATTATTGTACTCTAGTGCAGAATATAGAAGTGCAGGCTACTGTACTCTATGTACTGAAATAGAAGGTGATATTTTTAAAAATATTTAATGGGAAAAGACGTTCCATTCTGAGCCTTTTCATACTTTAAAACATCACAGGACTTCCTTACATTTTTATTGTTTGCTGTTGCAGAGGTCAAAGATGAAAACATTCCCTCTCTTTCCTGGAGAATAATTTCTTCCAAGCGATAGTAGGCTTAGCTAGCACGGGAACGGGTGCTTTATGCATCTATGGGACAGTATCATCTGTATCATCACAGCGCAATGGGCAGCACTGGTGCTTTCTTAGGAAAGGAGCACCAGTTCTTCTGACAGGTAGAATTTAAAGCTGGATAAAATCCATTATATGACCCGTCACGCAAGCTACCGAATGTGATATTCTAGAAAATCAGTCTTAAATCACCTTGTCTTTAAGTCCACATATCCTCAGTGCTGAGGCCGTGAGAGAAAGCTGCCCGGCAGACATTCCTGTTGTCACTGGAATGCACCGTGGGGTGAGTGTGGGGTAAGGATTTAGATATTTAGTCCTCAGAAATGGGCCTCTCAAGGTTCCCTGAGCTACTTAAAATAAGAAATTTAAATTCTCAGCATTTGGAAAAACAAGCAGAAGACACTATAAAAATAAATAGCTTGTCAAGTATTTTTTTCATACTTTTGTAAGTTATGTTAACAGTACTTATTAAATAATACCCAAGTAAAGCATTTTTTTGCCCTTTAAAGCAAAAGAAAGGGACGATCTCTAAAGTTAAAAAAATCAGAGGGGAGAAGCATGTCTTCATAATGGGTATGATATTTAATAGGCTCACTCTGCTTTGTAATTCAGACACGGCAAGTGATTTTGCTGGAGTTTTATGGATGTTTAGGTCCTCAGGGCAGGCTGGGGACAGGTGGCTCTGTGCATACTTGTTTACACAACTCTCCCAGGGCATCACAGCCTGACTTGCCAACCTCTGGGCTTGTGCTCTTCCGTGACACTGGGCCAGATTATCAGTGTTAGCCTGATAATTCCTGGAAGTCTGCTCTCTCCTTGAGCCAGAACACCTCAGATGTGACTCAATACACAGGTTATCCCAGAGCTCCAGAGGTGGCGAGTAAAGGCAGCTTTGACCACTTCCTGCACCTCCCTGTGAAGCAGATGTGAAACGCTACCGTTTGAAAGAGGGGAGCACATTTCTTCTACATAAATGATGCCACAAGGTGCAAAGGTATGCTAGATGAGGTCTCAGGTGTACTAACTGCAGCAAACTACTCCTCCATAATTTTTCCCGCATCTACTTCTAAAGAGTAAGATGCAGGAAATCAAAATGTTACCAGCAAACCAAAAGGATTATAGAAATAAAATTTACAAAAAGCAAAATTTAATGTAAAAACAACTAAAGGAAGCTTAACATTAACCTGCTAAATCTTATGAGAGCCTGCCTTGGTCGCTGTGGAGCCCTGTTCTAAATTAATCAAATACATCTCATCTCCCCTCATCAAAAAGCAGCCCAGAAATCCCTATTTCCAAGCTCATCCACCACCTTTTATCATCCTCCTTTCTTCTTCTCAGCCCCCTGCCACCTACCTCCAAAGCCCTGTGGAAGCACAAGGTTTTGCGCAGCCTGGGAGCCGAGGGAGGAACTGTGAGCCACCAGCTCCCACAGCAGCAGTGGGTTTCCACAGGTCACTTGCCATGCACAGGTGGCTTTGGTGCAGGTCATTGCTTTGTGGGGCATACAAAGCAAATCAAAATCATGCAGTTCTCTAGGAGAAAGCTGTAAGCTACACACTGCATTTATTTCGGCAAGTGTCTGCAAAGGGGTAGTCACTAAGGCGCTGCTGGCCTACCATGAAATCGTGGTGGAAGCACAAAGATACACGAGACACTACACAGACATTCAGCATACATAAATCATTTTAAATTAATTTTCAACCAAGAACTCCGGTTTGAAAAAACCTTTAACACTGTAAACTGAGTCTAACTCCATGTAAACTGAGAAATGTTTCTATTTTCAAAGGTATGAGGTAAACTTGTTCCTCCCCATAATAAACTAGAAGGCTAATGCGAAGAGTGGAGCAATAGCTTCTTATGCAGCCGGTCTGTTAACTTTGATCACAAGCCAGTGGTAGAATCCTCATTAACATCAAAACCAGCCCTGGGCTCTCTGGGCCAAGCTTTCGTAGTATCAGGATTTTATCCTTAATATTTTAAACGTGGAAAATTCATTTCATTTTGAGGAACAGATGGACGCTCATGTATTTACTGACATTTTTACCCACCTGTGATAACACAAGCAGGTTAGAGAATGGGTAGAACATAAACATAATATATTAGCAAATTTCTGATAAATGTTTCTGAAGCTTCACAAACCAAATGCATAGATTCCTGTGTGTATAATACTGCTAAGATAAGAAACCCTCATCAGTCTAACTGCAGAAAATAGTCCTATTTCAAGCAAACAATTCTGTAAAGAAAATTGGAATGCAAAAAAAAAAAAAAAAAATCAGAACTGCAATCCTCCTAAATTGAAGAATAAATACATGCTCAGAGGGGATTTGGGATTATACAAGGCTCATTCTAATTCAGCTGCGCACAAGATGCTGACAGTAGCTTCTTAGAAGGAGATAGCACACTAAATCTAGTTAACTTTAGAAAATGATCTTGATTCTGCCCTGGCACAGCACACGGAGTGTATTCAGGGACAGCTGCTCTTGAGGAGACTAGAGGGAGAGAAAGCAACAGCAGAACCACCTCCACTGGGGTAAAGCAGCTTGATGTCTCCTCAGAGGCTGTTTAAGAGATGGATTGCTTCAGAGCATCAGCATCTTGGCTCTCCCTCGCCACTCATGCCCGTTTCCCACCCGCCTGTGCCAAAATGCTATTCAGCTTGGTGTCTGCGGAACAGTGGCTGAAGGAAGATTCGTAATGTCATGACAGATTTTCTGTCACCAGCACACAGCTTGACTGTTGCTGTGGAAAAAAGAAAAAAACAAAAAACCAAGAGTACTGAGGATGCCTGAGTCCAGTTTACACTGTGATTATCAGCTGTTAATGAGTTTGGAGGCTTTGAAATCTCCCCCGATAGGATTTGGGCTGTTTTTTTGTTTCCTTATTGCAAATTTGACAATTATGTATTTACACAAAGATGCATTAACTCAGGAGTCTGCGGAAAACCACAGAAATTAAGTGTGTGAAAGGTCAAAATGGGTTTGAGATCAAAATATAAGCTGAAGTAAGGCATGTTGGTAGATGGTGTCATATTAAAGGTGCCAAGGCGGCCTTGCAAATCCTCCAAACTTTATTCATCATGGAATATAATAAAAACTTAAATATTTAACATGCAAAAACAACAACAAAAAAATCCTATCCAAATTAAACATGCTGGCAGTGTCTATACTAGTAAACTAAGCAGGGCCAGGGTCTAACATGGGCTCAGGCAATCAGCCGTACAGTTAAATTGTTAACAAGTGTTAACTCCCTGGCAGAGTTTTGGCCAGTGCCAGAGTGCACAGTCTCAGGCAATGACCTGTCGCAGGTGCAGAAACCCTGTTTTGGGTATGGGCTTTATGGACTGGGGCTACGTGGTGCCAGTCAGCCTCAGGGCCAGAGAACTCTCCCAGTCTGTTTTAGATGCAAGAATAAATGCAGTCTGTAGTTCCAAGCCAAAAGGGAAAAAAAATTAGGCTACTTAAATCTGTTAGCAGCAAAATTTCCATCTTACAAAAGTTTATTTTTTAACCATGTATCGTTCCAAATCGGTTTAAAATGTCAGTTAAAACAGGAATAAATGTCTAGTTTTTTTAAGAGAAAAAATGAGAGAATGTATGATGGAAAAGAGTCTGCACCCCTAGTAGATAACACTTATAAGATGGAGATCCTCTCACTAGAAAAGTGGGTCAGACATTCATTATGTGAGGCAGAAAGGCAAAGGAGATGTGAATCTTGTCTACTCACCCTCAATAATTCCATAGCATATATATTTGTCTACATGGCAACTCTGGCTCTTCTGAAGTAGCTGATTGAGGGCCTGATACTGGCAGATGCTGAGCATCCATTATGGAGCAATGGATATCTTCAGCTCCTGTTGACATCCATGTTGAAAGTGCTTCCCAGCTCAGGGCCTTGTCTAACAGAAAATCTGGAAACCAACATCCATCAGAACAGATGCCTGTAATATACACAGACTGGCATGGCGGTTCTCAATCCTGTTTGTTAGTTGGACAGATGTTAAGTGGAAGATCCCCCATCTTATTTGATTGTAATGTGGATAAGTGTAAACTAGTTTGGTCCAGGCCAGTTTCATAAAATACGGTGTTCGTAAACATCATGGTAGGAATTACACTTTACAAATACATAAAACCCTCTTTAATTGAAGAACTTTACAACACCTTATCAAAAGAAAAAATGTGAATTTAGTATGAATCTTCCCAGGCATCTCTTCCCATTTGGAAACTGCAACTAAATCTATGGAATCAAAGGAGTGGCCCTAATCAGGCTCAATTCTTTACTGTTGCTGCTATTTTCATCTCTGCAAACTAAGAATAATAAAAAAAGCCACTAGGGAAACTGAGACCAGGCCCATTTATCAGAATTAATTGAGACCATTAGGCTTGCTTGCTAGTGGATTGAAGGGCTTTTATTCATCCAGTTACCCTTTCAAAGAATACAATTTGTATTTCTTTGAACACTAGACAACTGCCACTTTTAATTGCCTCAAATATATGAAGGAATTGCTTGCAAAATAGCTGTAGCCAGGAGTAAGGACACTGCGGATTGTCTAGTAATTAGATGTATCTGTTGTACAAGATGGAATATGAATGGTAATATTATTCTGAAGGAAGAAATGAAGCTGACAGCCAGACTAGTGATCTGTTGGGTGACCTGACAAGAGAAATACACCCTTGAGTTGAATAATGCCTAAAGCAGAAACCAGCTCTACAGTAATGAAACAGAGCTAGATTAACTCCATTAGGAACCATTGGAAAGCAAACTTTGACAAGCCATAGATTTCTTACCTATACAGAAATTACATTCCACAACTGAGAACAAAAATCTCAAAAATTTATCCTAGAAAGGACTAAAAGCTTCCAAAAGTTGTAATAGCTTCTGGTGTGGCTATCATTATGTAAAAGTAATATAATCTCTTTAAAGTAGAATCCAGCAGAAAGCATATTTTCTTACAGATTTTCAGAAGAACAAAATACATCTGAGAAAAAGGAGAGTTTAGGAAAGTCAGATTGCTTTAAATTGCTAGTTCTTTCCTTTCTTGCACAGTTACAACTTTTGCTCAGTGCTAGTCTAAGTTTGAGGGAGATACTGTCCTTTTTTTCCAGAAGTTCAAGTACAGCGCACACTGGTAGTTTCCATCTGTCTTTGGATGTCTGCTAAGCTGCAATATCTGTAGCTAGGTAGTTTAAATCAGTCACACAAGAACAGAGGAGGAAAGCAAGTTCAGCAAGGCTGTCCATTAAAACGACCAGTCTTCTTTCACGTACCTTTTAGCCTGCATTGACCTTGAGAGCATTTCCCTCCTTCACCCTGAAGTCATCCTGAAGTGTAAATATAATTACATTTTTTTAAGTAGCCCCCAAAAATATCCTTCAATCGCAGTCTTTCTTTAAATATGATTGTAGTAAATGTGTTGGTTGTGGCACTGGTGGCCACACCCGGAGTACTGTGTCCGGTTCTGGGCTCTTCGTTGCAAGAGACCTGGACATACTGGAGAGAGTCCAGCAAAGGGCCACTAAAATGATTAGGGGACTGGAGCACCTCTCCTGTGAGGAAAGGCTGAGAGAGCTGGGACTGTTCCACCTGAAGAAGAGAAGGCTCAGGGGGATCTTATCAGTGTGTATAAATACCTGAAGGGAGGGTGTGAAGAAGACGGAGCCAGGCTCTTTTCAGTGGTGCCCAGTGACAGGACCAGAGACAACGGGCACAAGCTGAGGAGGTTCCCTCTGAACATCAGGAAACATTTTTTTACTGTGAGGGTGACTGAGCACTGGCACAGGTTGCCCAGAGAGGCTGTGGAGTCTCCATCCTTGGAGATATTCAAAACCTATCTGATCCTAGGCAGCCTGCTCTAGGTGGCTCTGCTTGAGCAGAGCAGGGTGGACAACATGACCTCCAGGGCTCTGTCCCTTCCAACCTCAACCATTCTGTGATTCTGTGATTCTGTTTCTGTGATTCTGTGTTCGACTTGGCAAAGACTAAATTCAGATCTTAAATGTTTGCAAAACATTTCCGGATATATTTGTGGGTATCTTAGGAGAATGTCCCTTTTGTCAGGGGGTTTCCAGCAAGTTAGTTTTTCCACTACCAATCCGCTTCTGAACATTTTCTAAAAGAAAAAAGAATCAGTATAAAAATTACATCAAAGATCACATTGCAAATAGCAATCTATGATGGAAGATGTATTGACACGTGGATATTTGATTCTACAAGACTTTGCTTTCAAATTCTTCATGGGGTCCAAAAGGAAAATGCAGAGTTTGGACAAATTTGAAAGCTTGTCTGCCAAATGTATACTGAATTCAACTTTTATGGAAAATACAGCAAGAGGCTGTATGGCTCACGGCTTTAAAAAGAGACTGTTAGTCCGACTGTCCCTTATGAACAGAAAAGGTTACCAGATTTTAGCTCTATTCCATTTTAAATCGTTAAATATACAGGAAAGGGAATAGAGTGGAACACTGCAGATTTGCTAAAACCTTTTTAGGTACTTGTTTTACTGAGCACAACCCTCTATGACTTACTTAAGTTTGCATTCATATTTCAGTAAGGATGATCTACCTTCACAGTGGCATGTGGGATGCAATTTAATAACCTTATATAACGATCTTACATAAACTCCAAAATCTTGGCCAAGACTTCTCAATTAACAAAGAGATGATTATACTCTTAAGCACTAGATCACTTGGGTTCAATTCTGCTTTTACTCAAGCTGAGGAATAGCACAACATAAGTAAGACTATCAGGACAGAGCTAAATCTCTTAACTGACTAGACCTTAATAGCCTGAGATGCTCCAGATATCTTAAACCTTAATTTCCACCAATCTCCTTTTTCTTTTATGGTTTATAGTTGAATGTGTAATGACTTTGACCAATTACGCTGAATCCAGTACAGTATTAAGAAAGCACTGCAAGTGAAAAGCAGTAAGAAATTCAGCCTGCTCTCCCTCACCTTCAAAGTATGGCAGAAACATACAATCTCAGATGAACTGAGAAGTTTCTTATTTTTCACGGGGAAGTTCACAACTCTGAACAATGATGAGCTGGCCTTATCATAAGCCTTTGAACAAAAGAATTCACAGACCTTAGTCCAGGTTTTCACAAGGAAGAAAGGTAGGACCCTGTTCATCTGTAGTGGTTTTAAGTGTATTTCCTTCTAAACTCTCAAATATCTCACAGGGCTAAAAGCTATTCTTTCACACAGAAAAGTCTAAATAGCACTGCAAGAGCAGCACTACAGAACAAAGACAGGAGAATTGTCAGCGATTCCTTCAGTCGCCCCTGGATTGCTGCTACAGCATAGGTGTCAGAAATACGGCAGCGAACAGGCCAAGATACCTGTGTGTAGGCACAGGGGGTTTTGACCACATCTCTTTATTCCTATGTCCACATACTCCACAGCCATACCGTCAATACCACTCTTCTAGAAATCTCAAGACTGGTTTAGGGAACCAAGGATACTTCAAAATAACCCAAAAAACAAATGCAGGTTTGCTGTGCTTTAGGATTTTGATGCTGTAAGGCATTGCTCTTCAAGCTTCTCTCCACAGTTCTTAGTATGAACATAATTCTGAGTGAAAGGTGGGGCTGCTGACTCTTTTCAGGACTCTGAGAGATGAGGTTCTAATAAACTCCAGGTATCATGGAGTTAAGGGTTATAGCTGCTGGATTTCCTGATGAACTGTTTTCTTATTAGAAAATCTCTTTTCTTGTAATCAGAAAGCTTACTGGGAAAAACATCTACTATGACAGAACGTAATTTTTATAAAGAGCTTTTTAAAGCACAATATTTCATTTAAATCTATTATTCGATGACATTAACTAGAATCACTTACAAAAGACTAGTTAGAATAATGGTTACTAACAATGAATGAAACCAAGACAACTGATTATTTCATTTTAAAATGTTATGATAATTATTTTTAAAACCATCAAAACAAATTATGAAATGTCATTAATCTTAAACTTTTCCACAAACACTATTTTGTGGAAAATCAAATTCAGCAGTAAATTATCTTTAACTGTCAAATCTGTGCGGAACACAAACTCAGTTCCAGTCAGCTGCATTCTCTATAAAACGCCAGTGGAAGGGCCTGTGAAACAGCTTCTGCACCCATCCTGGGTAGCAAAAATCAGACCAGAAAATTTCCACCTTGAGCTCCCCCTTGGCCCACAGGATTTATGGTATGCAGAAAGGTGCATATGGGAGCCAGAAGTCTGCCTGCGTTTACTATTACTGGATCCTGAGCAGATACTAAGCTTTTCAGTTGAAAGCACATTCACGGCACACACAAGTGCCCAACCGTCTGTTACAGACTGTTTCTCAGCTGTACGCTCTTCAAACAAAGAGATGGAAAAAAGGGAAAAACTCTGAAGTACACCGCACTACAACACAGCAAACGGAATCGAGGGGAAAAAATACCACCAAGGAAAACTGGAAAGGAAGAAATTGAATGTTTTTTAGCCATTGGAAGAGACACAGCATCTTTTTTTATAATTTCTTTCATTTTTATTTTACTTTTTGTGACCTATGAGGGGAAAAAAAAAAAAGACCAGTTATCACTGCGGCTTTTATGGTTACAGGTCAAAATGATGAAACCACAGTGTAAGATGAACAAAGAAGTGGGAGGTTTGTGACTCCGCATTCCTTCCCCCATCTGAAGCTTTGAAATATTGGAGGGTTTTTAGCTCTAATACAAAATCTCCAGGATGCTAACCTTGCAAATACTTGCATTATTTAAAAAAAAAAAAAAAAAATTGTTTGGGTTTTTTTCTTACATGAGGTAAGGCTTGCAGAACCAGACCTCAAGTTTATAAATTCTTCTTGCAAACACATATTTTTTCACTTTAAAACAGCTGAGTCCAAGCTGGAGTCTATGCTTGCTTGTTTTTTTCTTTTAAAAACAATTTGGATTATACATGTCTCTTGCACCATCTTTTCACCTAAGGCAAATGTAACTCTGGCACTCAGGAAACTTAGCACCACAGGTACCTGGACTTTTTGAAAGGAGTTTATAGTTTCAGTGGACACTGCCAAGTAGGCTGATTATAACCGTATGGTAATGGTTGGCTTTTCCCCAACAGACTGCTTTCCTGTGTCAGTCTACTAAACACAATCTCCATCACTTAGTTTTAAGCACAAGACAATTCATTTTTTACTCAGAGAAGGATGTAGCTATTTTTCACTAAAATTCTAACTTGTTTTCAGTATAAAATTTTACATCCTACATTTCTTTACTGAATTCAGTGAAGATCTGTAAATCTTATCTCATTAAAGAACTAGGATGGACACTAATTCCAAAAAAAATCCTTCACATTTTTTTGATCTGTTTCTTCCTTGGAACAAAATTTATCATGTTCTGCTGACTGACTTAAGCCCAGATTCTGATCAATTCAAGTAAATGACTCCAAAGACTCTTGACCACCGTTCCCCTCCAAAGTTTCTCGCAGACAACCAATGCAGACATATGGAAATACCAAGTTTGCAATTTTTACTGTTTCACGTCTTCCTGTGGATGAACTGCACATCACTTATGCTGGCCTTGCAGACCTCCAGGGGTCCACGCAAACCTCTACTCTAGAATTCATTTAGTGCCACTAATTTGGCTGAAGTTTGCTCTGCACTTCCATGTTTTGCATATACTGGTATTATTACAACAGTCTAAGTGCTTTAGTCTGTCTTGCTGTTCTTACCAGGAGATAAATTCTCAGAGGTCAGAGATAAGAGACAACAACGCATGGCTTTGATGGCTGGTGCATCCCCTTTCTCTCTAATACAGCCAGGGGCCTGAAGGACGTAATGCTAGTTTATCTGAACCTATGAAAATACCTAGTGCAAGGCATCACTTCTTCATAAAAATCATGACTCTAGCTCTAGTTTTTCTCAGAATAATTATTCTGGACATTATTCACTTACTGTAACAAAAAGTGAATTCTTTTCCTAACTTTGATAAAAGCAGATTTTTACCGTTTACTCAGCTTAAAAAAAAAAAAAAAAGTTATCCTTGGATAATATTGTTCATGTAACATTTCATTCTCATGGATGCCTACTTTTGTGCCATTAAAAGGTAGACAGAAGATGGCATTACTGACTAGACCCTAAGTGATTTTGAGATTAACATTGCTGCATTGTTCTTTATGAATGGATCATGATAGTATTGAAATTATTTTTCATTATTATTGCTTTGTACAGTATAGCAAAATCATCATGCTCTTCTGTTCATAAACAAACACAGCCCTAACTAGTTTTCACTGCCCTCAGGCTTAAATATTCCAGCTGTCAGGAAAACAAGGTGTCAGAAAAGAATTTTATCTTTGGTTTTATAAAAGAAATTAAAGAGTGCCAGTATAGTTGTCTGTTGCATTATCATACAGCATACGGGGACCACATCCATCTCTGACTTCTACCAGAGCCTGCCTCAGCATGTAGGAGTGAACTTGTGAACAGAGCTGGGCAAACAACTGATTTTTCAATGACTGACAGTTGAACCACAGTATTGAAGACAGTCTGGTCAGATCGAACCACAATCAAAATGAAAAAGATACTGGCATGCACTTTTTCTGCATCCAAATTAAAACCAGGAAAAATACGTTCCTGTTCATATAGCACGTTTTAAGCCAGACACTTATAATAAAAGTAAAGGAATCAAAGAGCTTGGAGACAGGCAGGGACACAACCACTTTGTACTGAAGAGTGAAGGTATTTACCCAGCTGGTGAAAGATCTAGGGTTGGTGCCCATCTTTGTCTCAGAGCTTTCAAAACCACCTTCCCCTCACTTCAGGAAAATGCACTAATCATACATTCTTGTTTTCAGGCTCTCCCCTCAATGATGTATAAAATATTGTACTTTATATAAAATGCTTAAAAGTATTCATTAGACGATGATTTGCCATTAAGTTGAGTCTCCTGTTTCTGTCTTGTGTAATGAGTATTCTATTATTTTCACCAAAGTGGAATAGCTTCAGCAGAACGGCTTGAAAGATGTCTACCCCATCGCAGTCCCACAGGAAGGGTGTTTCAAATCCTGAATGAGTGCACTAACCTGTTTGTTTAAAGGAGGGCTTTTCCTCCTCCAATGACCCTGAAAAAATATTTCCTATCTGAATCTATTTGGTAAATTCAGCCTGTGTTTGTCAACATTTTAGGTAAATGGCCATTTTACATCATCTACCAGTGGAATTTTAAAATCACAATTAAATCTTCATCTCTTGTGGTTTTTTGGGGGGAGGGAGTTGTGTTTTTTTAAGAAAGCCTCCACTTAATCCACATCTACTAAATCACCATTATTTAAGTTATGCCAGTCCTTCCTGTAGCTCGCTTGCACTGGAAGCTGGACTTAAGCATCAAAAAAATCCGTCTTGGCTTTTGGACCTATGACCTAAAAATATTTTGTCTCTTGATCTGATGATAATAAAAATTCTTAGGAGTAGGGTAGGGTGAAGAGTGGTGCCAGTGAGATATACTGTCTCAAAGGGTAGATCAGTGAAAGAAACATGTCAGAACATCTGTTATCCAGAGGATCTTAACTGAATATTGATTTTCATCTGAAAACCAAATTCTGCCTTTAGATTATGTATGTGCAACTGACTTCATGTGGCCTTTGGGCTGGAATAAGGAAGGTTTTTCTGTTACAGCGGTGGCTAGAAGGCTCATGGCCCTACTATGTGACATACACAGGTTCAGCCTAAAATGTAATCATTGCCCTGCAGGGCCTAGCATCTACAAACTTCAGCCAAGAATTAGGAATTGAGCACAGATCTCCTGAATGGCAACCCAGTAGCCTACCAACTAGGTCACAGTGTCGCCGTTTGATTTCTACTCCTTATCTTCATGGCAGCACAAAAAACACCACTAAGGCAAGAGGCTTTAATCATCACATTGTCTTCAATGCCGGACATAATTGCAAAATACTGTGATGATGTACTGCATATGATGCACATAACTGAGAAAATACCTGAGTGAATAGTAACTGGTGTTAGCCATGCATGGGCAGAATATCAATCTTAGCACCTGTCACCATGGCATAGTTTTCTTGCCATAGTGATAACAGTAATTTCACTGATTCACCAGATTTAGGCTACTGGTACACGAGAATCTGACCCTTGGGAAGCAATTAAAGACTATTTGTTCACTGGATATACAGAGAATGAAAGATCAGGTCCAAGCTCTAAATGATTTTCAGTTTCTTAAGGGCAGTAGAAGGTAAGTGCAGCAGTAGGGATGCTAAGGAACTTTAAAAAAAAAACTTTAAAAAAAAAAACTTAAAAAAAAAAAAAAACGGCTAAAACTACCAGCTGGAAACACCTGGAGGAAGAGTCAGTGAGATTTTTGCTCTTAAATTAGTCCAACTCTCTTGATGATTTTATCCAATTAGCTTGGCTTTTTTACCTTACCATGCACCAGTGGCCTGCAATACTGATTTAGCTAAGTAATTACTCAACAGAACAATTATTTAATTGCTGAACATGAATATTAACGGTCAAATAATAGTAGCTAAATAAATAAAGATTGGTTTTCTGAATCCCAGTACTTCCTCCAAAAACACATCAGCTAGAAACCTGGGCCAGTTTAACCTTATATGTGGTAATTTGTTCAATTTGTGTATTTCTTCAAGTAGTCCCTGGTCATTAACATTTTTACTTATAAAGTCTGTGAAGTTGCAAAACAGAAATGCACTCACTCCAAACAGAAATTACTCATAATAATACTGTTGCAGTAGTTAAAGAAACTATTGTTTCTGTAGGAGTCAGGAACCCGAGATATATTTGAAAGATACATCAAGCTCAGGCCACTTGGGTTTACTGAAGTACTTTTTACCATACTCTCCAGAGCAATAAAATCAGCATAAAAGTGAGCAGAACAAACCTTCCATAGGAACAGAAAACAAACCAGTGCTTGTGCTTTCCACTTAAACTCTGCCTTTAGACATGCCAAACTCTCTCTTTTTAAGCCATTAGTATTTTGTTGTGCTTTTATCATGCGTAATTTACATCTCTAAATTTTAAAGATATCTGCTGGATGTACTCCAACTAATAAATAATAATGGCACCATATATGTTAATTTACATCAGATGTCTCTCCAGAACACCTCCCTTTCATTTAACTACTTTTTGATAAGGCATATCAGCAATTTCCTCTTCTTAAAGCCTTAATTAAGAAAGATCATTTTGTTAATCTTTATCCTGTTACTTTTACTCTGTTTAGTTTTACACTATACAGCATAATTCTTCTGACATAATCAGCTAGCTTCCATGATGGAATAATGTATCAAGGACACCAACTCCAGGTATGCAGGGTGCCTTTGCTGCTGAGGACTGCTTGAATTCCACAGAGAAATGTGAACAGATAGGGTATTTTCAGCTGAAGATAGCAACATAGAAAATAGCAATGCGGTGTTGTCATTTTGAGGTAAAAGGTAGCAATCTGTTATTGTGATCAGAGTTATTTAAAGGCTGCTTTCAAATTAGCTTTGCAGTCACAAATGTGTAAATATTTAATTTTTTTTCTAAGTGAAGAGGAACCAGTTCCTTGACTGAAAACAGAACATCTCTGAATTGAGTGTACTTCTGCATAAAAATGATGGTTTCTTTCACAGGAAAAACATATCACAAGTAATGTATCTGATGGAACTCCAGCCTTGACAGATGTAGATAAATAAAAGTTGAAATGTAGTGCTAGTGTTTGTCACTGGAAACGTAATGCAGAATTTAGGCCAAGATGTATTATAAATTTATCACAGTTTTAAATACAATACCCAAACTTGAGAAATTGTTCCAACCAAGTATAACACTTCTTTCTTTAGAGTCTTCCCTGTTTTGCAACTCTGACTAACTTCAGCCACTGAACTCCAATTATGAATGGTGAGGTGAAGGAATTAGGGCCAAGTGTGTACCTCGCATTGTCACTCTGGTATAGATACCAGAAAACTGCATGCTACGTTCTGGGCCCACCATCTGAACTTTTTACTGAGATGTCTTGTAGAAAATCAAAATGCATAGGGCCTACCCATTACTCCTCTGATAAAAAAGTGCAATGAAGTCAACATGGCTTTCTTGTCTGTTTTCCTATTTCTCTTTCTTACTCACCACTCACTACTTGTATTCCACCTTCATCAGCCCATGTTGGTTTTCCTAAGTTTAGCAGAGATTTTGCATGAGCAAAACAAACAGTATTTGATCCCAGACATCAAATTAAATTAGCAGTGTAGATTAACTGCTGTCAAATGAGTCACCACCTACTTCCAGTAAGATTCCGCATCCAAACCTCTGGATGTCTACTGCCCGACAAGTAAATTATCTCAGTACAGCTTAGCTGCTGCTCACGTGATGGAGGAAAGAAAACAGGCAGCTTCATTCTCTTTTGGACGGACTCGGGTGAACACCCTGTTACACTGCCAACCTACACAAGCTGTTTCCTCCTTCCATGGTGTTACTCTTCCATGGAACCAAAGGACACTCAGTTCTCTGCACCCAGCAGAGAAGACAAATGCTGCTCTACCTACGGACTGCAAAGGAGGGAGGGAGGGAGGGAGAGAGAGAAGCTTTGTGCCTTCCCTGCTTCTCCCTCACCCCGACTTTGTGCTCCGGCCAGATGCAAGGTGACCCTAAGCAGTTACATGTGTGGACTTAAAGATTACAAGACAGAAAGTGGATGGTCCTTTTTCTCCTCCTGTATACGGAACTCCCATTGGCTTTCCTGGGTGCTCCCTCTATAGACTGACGAGCAACAGGTCAGAGGAGACGGAAAGGCTTTTTACCTGCCAACCCCAGAGTTCAGGATGTGTTGTTTCTCCTGCAGCAGTTGATGACACCCTAACACCTTAGCAGCACTGGAGCTGCATTCCTACGCTGTAACAGGGGAAGCAGGACCAAGGGCCTGAACTAAGGTCTTGGCAGGTAAGTGAAGGAGCAACCAGTATCAAACAGCTTCGTTTGAAAGTGTACGTCTTTGTAATGTTTAAGTCTTAATATGTGCTCTGCTTTACCTGGGAGCTTAAACTTCCAGTTCTCGGAAGAGTATTTGAGATCACCTATTAACTCTGCCAAATGCTTGAAAAAATGTTGGAAGAAACTCATAAATGCAGAGGGACTAGAAAGAACGGTTATTTGTGCTAAAAATGTCTCAAAGCTGGGATTTCTTCTTAGAGCTGAGCAGAAGTTATTCAGATTAGTGGGGGAGGGAGAAGCTTTATGCTACCAACATATTTTTGTATATCGCCACTTAGGATGACCGAGAGCATCATTGTATGGTGAATACTCCATATTCAGAATATGAGCTCTCTTGGGATTGGGAGGGGGGATTTTTTGCTTGGTTGCTTGTTTTCTCTCAGTTGGACATGCAGGGAACACCTGATAAAGGGAAATCTCCGTCTCCTTACTACATTCCACTTCTTAAGCTTAATTATTGGAACCAGGTTTCCTGTATGAATACTTATGTCATTCAAAATGTGCTTTATTTCAGTAGTTATCAGGAATTGTGTTTTTGCTGGCAATACCATGTTCCAGAACATTCACAGAGAGCACACGCAGAGGAAGTCGCTACCACTAAAGCAAAGCCGGTTAAAAAGATATTTACAGAAAAATAAGTGGTGATAGTTACCAGCTCAAAAAAGAAGAAAAAAAAATTAAAAACATCCTTACATAAAGGAAGTCTTTCTTTTCCTTGCTTGTGGTACTATGACGGTAATGGATGCCTTTCTGTTGAGAGGCCAGTAAGTTTTACTTTTTGGAATGAAAACCAAATTTAGGTCAGAGGAGGAAATCATAAGGAGCTGCCACACACTAAGTTCTGTATCTGAGCCATCTACTGCCACCGTATCCTGGAGAGAAAAAAGGGAACGTTCATAAAGAATGAACAACCATCCAGAACTGGTGGGGCACCAAAGCCTCACTGATGTCCAATTCAGATATCCTTATCCCCCCTACCCTTATTGTTACTAATATTCTCAATTTACTAAGTGAAATCACTCCAAAAGTGACCTCTAAGTTTGTGCCCATCTTTCAGTGGATAAACTGTGAGCTTGCAAAAAATTACACATGCTAATAGCAACTGTTAATTAATATTCATCAGAATTAAGGGGAAAAGTCGTTATCAAAAATTTCTCTCCAAAATTTTAGAGGCAAGAGTGAAAAATGACACTTTACATAGGTTTATATCTTTTAAAAGTTTGCATTACTATAGTCATTGTTTTAAATTAACTTTCTCTAGACAAAATAAAGTGTTGTACTACATTGCAGCCTCACTGTTAGGAATGAAGATAGAGGAGACAATGCAGGAAGGCCAACACATACGACCAAAATGGAGAGTATCCAAGTCATAGAAGAAAGGTAAGTTGGTCAAACTGTTGTCTAGTAAATGTTTTTAATTTGCCTATAACTGATACCAAGAATTGCCTTGGTTTTTATGCTTCGGGAATGTCATTTTAATTACTTTTCCTCAAAAAAATTCTATACAAAAGGAAGCAAAATCTGTCCTGACAATGAAATGCCAGCAGAGACATTCATAAGTCAGGCTTACTTAGAGTTTCCTATTTGTGGGGAAGAACTGTGGGGAGGAATGGGAAGTGCATGGATGGTTCCATAGACCTGTGGGTCTCTATAAGAAGCCTCTGCTACCTGTGCGATCATTTTCTTCTGTTTATCCAGACAAGAAGTAAAACTAACGGCACCAGTGTACTTCACAGTCAGATTTTTAACATGGCTACATTTCATAAAACAGCTTGGACTATGGTTTCACTGGAATTAACCAAGGAAACACATACCTTGAAAAACGGGCTAACACGCACTGAAAGTCTGAGCTTCTATTTCTGTCTAAAGCTTGGGCCCATGTTTGTTGTGTTGGGAAAAATGCTAACCTATCAGTGGCCTTGAGTTCTCTAATCCCATAAAAAGTTAATTCAAACTTAACTCTGGAGGATATGATTGATGGTAAAAGCAACCCAAACAACTCATTGTTGTCATTGCTACTCATGGTCATTTCTGAGAGGACAATGTCAGAAATTTCCACAAAATACTGTAGTGAAGAAAGCTTCCCAATAGACAACGAGGGAGCACAGGTCGCTTGTCAGCTCCATCCCTCAGCAGGTTCTTTTCACTCTCCTCAGAGAGAAGACTTACCTTCAAATCTGTATGTTTATACTTTTTGGTTCAGATTGCAATTATTTTGCTGGATAGTTTAAATGTTAAACACTTTCTCATTTATTAGATCTTTTGGACTGCCGAAAAGTTATCACAAATAGCTTCCCATCATCCAGTTTGCCTTGCATGCAGAGTAGGAGTTGATAAATGGACTTGAAGAGAAATCTTGTAGATAAATGTCACTTATTGTGCAACATGATTACACAGAAGCTATTAACAACAGCTAGTAAAGCTCTTGTGTTGGATCCTATCAGGAAGGGGAGGGTGAGCGCTCAGAATTAAGTTTGAAACTATATTTAATTGTTGTTAAGTAACTTGGAATATTACCTTCTCAAGCTATTCATTGGTACATTAATGGATTAGTGACGCAAGTTAGTCTTCTGATCACTTATCCAGTGTGTCCACTGTTACAAGCCACAAATAGTTTCCTTCAGAAAATAGGAATAAGGTCTTTTTCCCACTTCTTCTCTCTCCAGTTTTGCCAGCAACATCCATCACATCTTGTGCCAATAGATCATCATTCAGGTCAATAGCACCAAACAGAGGGAAGCTTAGCAACCCTTAGGTACAAGCACAGAGAAATATGCTAATTTAAAAGCTCTCTGAATTACTATTTTGTTGGGCCTCATTAGTATGCTCTCGGCTGCCAAGCCTTTTGTTTTTCTTGTCCTTCCTGAACCAAATTGTGTGGCAGCCAGTGACTGGCCAAACACCATCAGAAGTAGGCAGGGACATCAGGTGTCATCTAAACCCCTCATGAAAGAGAGTCTATTGCCAGCTCCCTGAAATCACATCCCCTTTAACTGCAGAGGCAGGAATTCAATGCTGTTGTGGGATTTTGTCTTTGAGTCTGATGGCTAACAACACTAGTAGAAAACTTGTAGAAAGCCAAGTGCATGTCTCGTAACATTACACATGTTTAGTGGGCTATTGAGATAATGAATGCACAAGTGAAGAGTGAACAAAATTCCGCTGTCACTGCTGAAGCCTTGTTGCTTCCAGTTTTCACTCTGGACGAAAGTGCAGTTGAAAGGAGAATTTTTGGGCGATTGTACGAAAACACTGTTACAAAAATAGAAGCATATTTGTAATGATACTTTGCTTTTGCAGCCAAAACCCTACTGCAGATGAAATTTTGTCTTGGGCTCAGAATTTTGACAAGATGATGAAAACACCAGCTGGGAGGAACCTTTTCAGAGAGTTTCTTCGAACAGAGTATAGTGAGGAGAACCTGCTTTTCTGGCTTGCATGTGAAGATCTAAAGAAGGAACAGAACAAGAAAGTTATTGAAGAAAAAGCAAGACTTATATATGAAGATTACATTTCTATACTATCACCAAAAGAGGTAAAGCTGTAAATGTTACATTTGCATTTTCTGTTACTCCAGAGCAGAAATGTTATACCCTGGATTGCCAGATCGGGGTCTGAAAGTCTGCCTGATCTGTCAGATGAAAGTCTTCGTGTGGACATTAAATCAGGAAAGGAAGGGACAGAAAAAGTAGAGACACAGGAGCTGGGCCATTTAGCATCACTGGCCACAACACCTCAAAGCTCTCTATAAGACTCAAGAAACTCCAGTAAGAGAAGGCTGAGAAATGGGTATGCTTCTTTTGAAATGCTACATGCCTGCCAGAGACAGGAAATAAGTAATGCAAATGGATTTGTGGAGAAAAGGCACCAAAATTAAGGAATTTAAATCAGAATCATTATAGATTTATCTGCTGCAACAGCTGTCTGGGAGAAAATCCAAATTTGCACTGAATATTCCTGTGTGAGAGACCAGGAATGGAGACCATGTATTTTCTCTAATGAAAGGTATAAGAATATCTAGGAAATTATATAAGATTTTTTTTAACCCTTAAACTGAATTAGACAAATTCTGAAATGATCTTCACCTGGAGTAAAGAAAAAGCATCCCCTATCAAACCATGTTTTGGAATAGTGAGATATATAAATATATAAGCACTATAGAAAAGTCTTAGGCCACATCATGCACCTTTAGCTCCTTTGCCTTGTCTCTGTGCATTGCATCTGACTTTCTACTCAATGGCGTTATACTAATTTATGTTCACTGTGGACCTTGCTTCCTACATTTTACTTCTGCACTGCATGCAGTAGTAATTTGCAACTTCATTCATATGAATGAAGCCAACAGCAATTTATA
Organism: Aptenodytes patagonicus; assembly: GCF_965638725.1. Lineage (NCBI taxonomy): Eukaryota > Metazoa > Chordata > Aves > Sphenisciformes > Spheniscidae > Aptenodytes > Aptenodytes patagonicus. The sequence goes on from NC_134951.1 coordinate 73,708,274, forward strand.
GCTCCATTATCTTCTCTTGTGCCATAGCGTATCCTTTTGCTTTGGAGTGAGATAACTGCCAGTACAGCAAGCTAATAATGAGTTTTTCTTTTAATATAATATCTCTAGTACATATATATGTGCTGAATGTGCAGTTGTCTTTTTAAGCTAAGATCAACCAGCAGTTAAAATTCAAACGCTAAGTGCTGTTTGACTTAGGGTTTAACAAAACTACTCACAAACTTGATGCACTGGACATGTGCGGATGTCATCAATCCAGTTGCTCCTGCCCCTACTGGAAATCTTATGAGGCAAACAAGAACTGTTTGCAACACTTTAGATCAGCACAGGAGCTGAAAAGTTCTTGTTCATCCAGGCATCCCATTCCAGATGTTATCTTTTGGCATAAGAGCTGAAATATTTAGCGTCACTTGTTCAGGGATGAAGTTACTGAGGCAGAGGTCGTAGTGTTAAGGTATCTGTTAAGAACAGATACCTTGTATTCATCTGTTTAGCAAGGAAATACCTTTAGTAATTCCAGCTAGTTTTGCCATCTGGCTTTAGTGAGTCACTGAAAAACTACAATGTAAATTAATAGTTCCATAATTAAATTTTTTCCATTCTTTAAGTGCAATTAACTTTTACTATATTCAATGGCACAAAGCCCCACCATCCTGCCAAATTTGAGCTTTTTATCCCAGCTATTATAGTTGATAATGAAGAACCAGTTAGCTAGCTGCACAAACTGTTTTTGCTAAGATATGTGCGTGCGCATGTGTGTCGGGGAGAATTGCTTACACCTTAGTGTGTCATTTCAGTGCTACAGAAATGCAATGGTCTAGGATTGAAATCTATTCAAATAAATTCCGAAGACGCATGGCTGCACCACTGCTTCTCAAAACTACCATAACACTGCACCCCTGCATGCTGTTGTGTCTAAAAGCCGGGAGTCACGGGCCGAGCAGCCCCACCGGTCTGTATTCCTGCTGTGCAGTCCGGTCTGCTTGCACAGCTACGTTAGGTAGGCAGTGAATTCAATCAGAAAAATGCCTGGGTTGAAAAACAGCCCAGAAAAGAAATGCCACTTTCAGATGGATATATTCCTTAACTCAGCTAGCTGTGGGGCTGCCCAGACAGCCGTGCCAGCACAAGGGAGGGGAAGCGGCAGGGTGGGAACGTGGGGAGGCTGTTCATGGCAGCCGACGCAGCACCGCTGCCCATCCGTAAGGGAGGCGTACAGCAGGGACGCCTGCTGCGCCTCGGGGTGCTGCGTGCGGGCGTAGCAGTGAGCACTTAGGTGGAGAGTGTGCATTAAGCAGGCGTAATGGATGTTCTGCAGAGATAGCGTACTTGAGTAATAGGTACGGTTTGCTAGCATGAATAGGCAACAGTTTACTCACAGTTAGGCTGCATCATAGTTGTGCCTCGTGACCGATAACCAAGTAACAGCAAATATTGGAGGAGAAAGAGCTTGCCTGCTGTGGCAGTAACATACTCCAATATGCCAACAAGCCAACAATGCCAGCTTCTACAGTTGGTACTGAAGATATAATGAAAATGTGTGTTTACTCCTCAGCACCACACCATACCACTGCATTTGCTTCACCACATACAAAAATACACAAGCTCACACATCCACACATGTTCTGAGTTTCCATCTCAGTTAGCGTCCTTCACATATCAAGGTATCTTGGTACGTGGAGCTTTCCAGGGTTGAACTCAATCCTTCAGACGATACGAATATCTATTTACATGGTTGCAGAGTAGTAGGGTCAGATTGCAGCCTGGTGTAAATCACAGTAGCTTAACTGATCCATGCTTGGTATTTCTCTACTCAGTGTTTTAGCCTTTTTCTTCTTAGCTGAGTAAACCCTTGCTGGCCCCAGTGGGCTTTCCTGCTACTGCCATTTCGTTTCATCCGGAAGGCATTAATTTTACTGGTTTTAGAGCATTTTGTGGATAAGCTGTACATTCACTCAAATTTCTAAATGATATTCTAAAATCAACTGTGCATTCATCCCAAGCATAATATATCCTTTTCTGCCTAGGCACAGGAGTTTATTACAAATGGAAAGTAAATGAGAAGCTAAAATTGAAACTTGCTAACAACTTCAATATGGACATATGATATCCTGAAAATATAAACTACCAGATGTTAGAGAGTCTTGAAAAGAACAAATCTGAAATAGTTAATATTAATGGGGAGATTAACACGATAAAAACGATAAAAAACTCTGGGTAATTTGTGAGTAACAAGTGTAGTGCCTGAAAAAAAAAGGGAAAAAAACCCCGTAGGGCAGCCAGATGAGAACGCTGAACAGAAAGCTTCTGAAGATTTAACCACAAATGGTCAGGAAAGAAACATTTCAGCTCCCTGAATGAGAGTCATTCAACATTCATTTCAGAGAAATGATTTTAAATATGTAATTTTTTTTTTTAAGGTAAAATAACATATTTTGGGAAATCCAGGTTACTGCAGAGCTTTATTTAGTTGCACTGTATTTATTCTGTTATACAGCTGCATTTCATCTTACAGATCTTAAGATGGATGCAAAGACCAAGTCAAAACTGAAATAGAGTCGATGGTCTCAGTCTGTAATTGTGTGGTGGCTCTGAAAGAAGCACAGAGCATTACTTGAATAAACTGACAAACTCGGCGTGTTCAATGGAGCCCTGAGAAAAAAAGATACGTATAACAGCCTTTCCGATATTACTGTTTAATATTAGTCTGTTCTCATCTTCTTCAGGTTAGTCTTGATTCCCGGGTGAGAGAAGTGATCAACAGAAACTTGTTGGATCCCAGCCCTCACATGTATGAAGATGCCCAACTCCAGATATACACCCTAATGCACAGAGACTCTTTTCCAAGGTTTTTGAACTCTCAGATTTATAAGTCTCTTGTTGAAAGTATTACGGGCTCTACTTCTGAAACTTAGTTTTAATTTTCAGACAAAATAACTTGATTTTTTGCGGGTGGGTGGGATGGAAGAAAAGTAGTTTAATAACATCTGGAGCTGGGTTCCTGGAGAACTACAGTTTAGCACTACTCAGGCTACTGTGAAGAAAACAAATACATATTATGGTCTCTGTCTACATTTTTACCAAGGTCCTCCTTGCTCGAGATGGCGTGGGAGGGGAACAATGGATTTGCCAAAATACATTTGTTTCACACTCCTTTCACCCTACTGCAGTCAAGATTGCAATGATGTATTTGTAGTTTTATGAACAGTCTCCTTGTGTATCCTCACACTGCATGTGCAAGGTAAAACTGCTTCACTTACCACTTAGTTGTTGCAATATTTAATCCAATAACATAAATTATATCTGTATTTAAGAACTTTTTTTTGTGCAATACAGTCTTATGGTACATAGAAACAATTGCAGCAAACCAGAAAGAGGCTTGCATTTTTTAACATCACTAACTGAAAAAAGCCAATTTTTAAGGTGTAGCATTACTCAACATTCTCTACTGAGTACAATACACTGACTTTTTGAAGCCAATATTTCTGTACAGAAAAAAAGAGCTATTTATCACTGTTTATTTAAAATAAATCAAGCGGAGGATTCCTCTGGTTGTTGACTGCCAAAACTGTGGCATTTTCATTACAGAGTTTGCAATGTCAAAAAAAGAAAAAAAAAAAGAAGAAAAAAAAAGCACAAACCACTTAAAGGGATCCATATCTGGGTGACACAATCTATGCGCTGATATTGTTTAATTGTTAAAAGAACAAAGATTTTCAATGTACATTTCAGATGTCAGATACTGTAATTGATTTATTAAAGACTGGCTATCCAGTTCTAACACTGTTGTATAATGTTATGTACTTCAGCAAAAAAAAAAAAACAAAAACAAAATCAAAAAAACAAGAAGCTTGATAATTTAGTTTTTTTAATAAAGAAATTTAATAAAAGATTGCCTACATGTAGCATTTTAGAGCATTTTAGAACATTTTGATGAATTGCATCTGTCCTGTAAGATTTTTTTTTTTGAAAGCTAAATCCAGTAAAAAATGTTTTTAAACAAAGTAATGTTTTACGAGGTGGCGGGTTAAAGAAGACTTATGTTAGCTTCTAGCGTCATTGATTTTGAGGAACTCCTTGAAAACGAGGGGTTTGGAGAGTAATATTAAACCAAACTTCAAGGGCTCCTAAACCTACAGTCCTTACCCAAGCAAAACGCCTACGGAAACGCAACCGGTGTCTTTCCTGGGTAAAGAATCCTGTACTGAGCCCTTAATCAGAGCTAAGGCAGCATGGTACTCCCATCGCTTGGCTGCCATGGTGTTTTTAATAGGTGTTTGCTTGGCCTTTTTATCAAAAAATGTCCAATTTTAGGATGCATTTTGATGTTTAAAGAGACAGTGACTCGGAACTTAAAAAAACCCCATCTTCATACCTACCATACACAAGCAAAATGAGCGTTAGCATCCCTCACAAACTGCTAAAGATATTCCAAGAAATGGCTTTGAATACTTGTTAAATATATGTATATGTATGTACATATATATGTATTTAATACTGACAACTCTGGTCTTATACTAAGACTTAAGAGGCAAGGTTCTTCTCGCTTACATAGGACTAAACGTGGCATAACCCCTTTGCTTTCGATGGGACTGGAAGGTCTGGCAGTTGCGTCCTTGAGCGGCATCTAGCCCCAGCACGCTTGGCTCCAACCACCCAGTTACTCCTTGCAGGCAGCCTCCGGTGCTGGCTCTCGCTGGAGCCGCTGCTGCCGAGGTGGGTCTGCTGCTGTACAGTAACTGGCAGGATGCAGCTCTTAGTTTCTCTTCTGGGGCTTATTTTTCTCCTTTGTTTTACTACCTCTCATTTTTTTAATTTATTGAACATGCTTCAAATAGCAAGTCTGGGGAATTTTTTAATCATTCTTTTTACTTGAAACCTGTGTGCTTTTTTTGGATATATATATACGAAAAATTTAACGAACTGTTTCTTAAACTCATTTGGTTTTGTAATTTATATAGAATTCAGGAGATGATTAAAAGGGCTATTCTCTATTCCCTATGCAAATATTTTAACTGTTGTAGTGTTTGACAAAATGGGATCTAAAAAAAAAATCTGCAAAGTGGAAAACAAATCTGTTTACAGTGGCGTTGCTGACTATCCTACCGTATTCAGCACTTTTAAATATTGTTATTTATGAAAATGTAGTTTAAAATGCAAGACAAAATATTTATAAATGTTCTTTTAATAAATACCTGTTTTGTCTGAAAGTGTTATTGTGTTATGACAACTTTATTCATGTTGGTTAGCTACTTACCATTATGAATAAAATATTCAATTATTATACTGGTAGAATAATAGCTATGATGTTTACAAATCCTGAGGGGGGGAAATTCAGTGAGAAAGGACTGCCTCCTTCTACTGTGAAATACTGTTAGAAAAACTGAATTTTTCTGGCTTTTTTTCTTAACTGTGGTCCTACATATGTCTAGTATCACTTGATAACAGTTATATTTACTGTGGTACTAAACATATGCAGCATCATATATGTATATATTTACATAGTGTAATTTCAAGTTTGTTGGTGTTTGAGGCACAATACATTTAGTCCACACATCTAAACAATGTGTAAGAGACAAAACTGCATGCATAAGTCTTTACAAATGTAGACTTGAATATTTTTAATGTTACTATTTGATGGTGACCTGCTAGTCATAAGCTATCTTTATAAGATATTTCACACAGGTAGAAGTTCTTGTCAACATAGACAAGTCATCCTTTCAAGGACAGTTTTAAAGCTAAATGTGCGGGCCCTAAAATATTATCTTGATTTCTAGCATAAGCTTCCAAAATCTGTATTTGGAAACTGTTACGTCATTTTGAAAAATATTACACCAGTCTTCAGTGTAATACTGCAATGAAATCACGTTCAAAATGTCTTGTCTTAAATCCTCTATTTGGAGGGATTTAAAAACTGAACATAACGTGAAGTTTCTTCCTTGGAGCAAACGTTCATATTAAAATGTTTAATATACATTTCATCTATCAGTTTGGGTTTCCCCAATTTTTTAATGAAAAAATGGATGTGGTCCAAATGGACAAGTCATGCCGTAACATGATCTCATTGCCTATCATACAGTTCTTTGAACGCAAATTGTAAAACAGTCAAGCTATTAAACTGATTTATTGTGCATGCAGTGTACAATACACTTTGAAAAACTGCCTAAATACACTTATTCTATAGCCTGGAATAAACTAAGTACGTATTTAACTTGTATTTCAGTTTTTCATGAGAATGTATATAGCAAGTGCACTACAGAGAGTTATGTTTTTGTCACTTTTGCCCGGTGTTTAATCTTTTCTGTCAAATAGAGCCTAACACCAAATAGCCACAAATAAGCAGAGCACTTGTGTACGCTCCTGACCTTTAGGTTTCAAAGAAACTGAATATATAGTATTATGCATGTGTTCAACTTACCTGTTTACAGTCAACTTTCACATAACTGAGCTGAAAGTAGTTTGGGATACCCAGGATAAAACAAAACCTGCAGACAGTATCAAGAGTATTTAAATTAGACTGAAGGCACATATGGTATGAAGGAGGCTAAAGGTCTGATGGAGAAAAGACAGGTCAGTGACACAGGCGGCTGGGCTGCATGTTAACCAGCTGAGACCAGGCGGCACGGTGCCGTGGAAGTGCGGCCATAGCGCTTCCAGGTCCACAGCCCGTCCACAACTCGCTTGAGCACCTGTGGAGTCCACATAAACCATTCGCAGGACAACAGAGAGCGGACACCAACCAAACTTAAGCTAGTAATAGCTCTGTTTTAAATTAAAAGCATGCTAAAGTGTCTGCCACGCTGTGGTCTAAACCAAGCAAATAGAGGAGAGCTACGTTCTACCTTAAACAGCCAGGGTTTAAGCTGTCACCTGATGCCAAACTTGCTTCCCTAGGCAGCAAATTCGATCACGATGAGCATCTGCCCATGGAACCAGTATCTAAAAAAGGTGGGGGGCTCTTTTGGTGAGAGCAGCTTGCTGGACTGACCACGCTGTGAGCCTGCTCAGGAACTGGCAGCTTCTGTATGCAGTAAGTGCTTGCGAAAGCCATTTAGCGTAAGTATTCCACAACACCAATGCAAAAGCAATCAAAGCTGATACAAGAAAGTCTCTTAACTTCAGCGACTCTCTACACCACAAGGAGTAAAGCTCACACTTCTACAATGTCTGTGAGCCTGCTCCCGGCAGTGTTAACCCAGCCAACAACAGCCTGAGTCCTTATCAAATCCAACAAAGCAAAACATTAAGGTTGCACACAGACAGACAGCTGCAATGTCTGCGCCAAGTTGATCTGAACCATGTGTAATCACCAACTTCAAAATAGGTTTTTTCTCAGCCCATAATGCTGCTATTTTTGGAGAGTCCCAAGAGTAGCACTGTAGCACATCCTGGGATGTGGCTGCAGTGACAAAGGTCCAGTCCTGTTCACCAATACCCCGAGTACGTTTGCAGTGACAAAACATAAGCCCCATTCACATAGGTCCTGAATACTTCTGCCAGCAGTAGAAGTGACGTTTGTGGGATGAAAGAACAAAGCAATAATGGTGCCAAAATCAGCTGGAAAAAAAGGTGACATAAACATAGTCTGCATATGACTAACATTCTACCAAAAGCCAGATTTTGCCCCTTCCTTTATCCTTACACTCACTCTGTGGAAATCCATCCTTCCGATTTAAAACAGGGACACAATTGAGGTGATTCAAAGGCTGACTATCAGTCATTGACTCACACTACCTTTTTTTCTTCTCAAAAGCTTTACATTAAATCACCCCTTACTCTAAATTTCCTGAGTTCTGCGTAATTCCCTCAGAAGCAGGTTTCACACAGCTGTTAAGACGCTTATAATTTCTTTCATCGTTACAGAACACCAAAATACTTGGTCTATTAAAAGCATAAATTTGGTCATTTTTCCTTTACGCCTCTGAAAGAAGGCTTCAGGGAGCTTCATGGGCAGGCAGCAGTGAGTGCAAGGGAAGCTTTCGGTGGGTGAGATTTCATAAGCAATGGCCTGGGCTGTTTGTCAGCGCCAGACTAGCCGCACAGACTGTATGCTCTCCACAAAGCTCTTCGAGTGTGATTTTACTTATAAATTATTGCTACAGTGTATTTTGCTTATTCAAAGTGATGCATTTACAATCATAGGAAAACGTTTTTATCCAACCATTCATTTTAATGTTTAATATTCCAAATAACAAATTCTCACGTTGACCGTATTGCCTTTGGATTTCCACAATGGAACAAAACTTCCAAGTTTTCCTTTCTGACTACCAAAACTACTTGGGTGTGCAAGCATTACTCTTGCTTTTGATATAACGTTCATGAAAATAACAATTTACTAATGTATCCTATGGAAGTTACTGTTATTCCACCAGTGTAATTTAGTTGTAAAGTATGATTACCTAGTTCTGTTAAGACATGAACAAGGACAGAAGAACAGCAAAGACCCGACTTTGACTCCTCCAACGACTGTAATATAAAATACTGCCTAATAAAGTTTTATGGATAGTTGCACATTTTTTTAATAAAGTATATTCTTCAAACTGTTTTGAGTTTAGCCAAGATTCTCATTAACAATGTTATCTAAAACAAGGTCACTATGCCACCCTGTCTGCATACCAGAGGGGATTTGTCAAGATCATTCCACAGCACCCATCACATCACATTTACTAAATGACTGCATCTTCACTGCCTTCCAGTTTAAAACTCTGACGTAAGACACTGTACTCAGACCTGTATTTTGTGAACGGGTAGTCTTTCAGTCTCACCACTAACCTCTGACGTACAGGCTCTTTCAATTGCCCTTTTTTATTCTTCTGACAATGCATTTCTTCTCCTCTAAATGCTTAATTTTGCACCTGCTTTTACTGTGGAGGTATCCGTCAACAAGTATTTGCAACTTCCCCCTCCTCCTCGGGGTGTTTTAATTCTGAAAATTTCTTCTGGAGTGAGAGGAAGGGACCTGTGAGAGTGACCTGGACATCCAAGCCCCCACCTGAAACTTCCCGGGTCCCCTCCCACGAAAGCAGCCTTGGAGGCTGGCCGCAGCGCAGGAGGACGCTAAACCGCCCCCGCGGGAACCCCAGCACCCCCGCGGGCTCTTACCCCGGGAGCCCTGCTTTAAACTTGTGGTACGGAGGAGTCGGCGAGGTTTGGGGGCGCTTTTTTTTTGGTCAGAATGAACAAAAGAACACCCAAATGTCGTCATCTGTGCCGGCAGCAGCCCCCCGGGGCCCGCGGGGAGGCACACGGGGCACGAGCCGCCACGAGGCGGCACTCGCCGCCGCGCGCCTCCGGCACCGCGGGAGGGCCCCGCCCCCGCCGGGCCCCACCCCCTTGCCCCGCCCTGCCAGCGCTGGCCAGTCAGAGCGCGCCCGCCCCCGGGCACCGCCCCGCGAACCGAAGGGAGCCGAACCCCTTCGTCCGTTTCCGCCAGCGGAGCCCCGATAATTTCCGACTGCGCCTGAAATCGGCGCCGAGCCTCCTCGGCAGCTTCCGGAAACCCGGAAGTGGGGCGGCCGAGCGCGTTCGGGTGCCTCCGGCGCGGCAGGGCTGGCGAAGGAAGGACGCCCGAGCTCCCGCCCCAGCCGGGCATGCGGCTGCTCTCGCGAGCTCTTCGCGCGGCGCAAGGCTGCCGGGCCGCCGCGCTGCCCCCTCGGAGCCTCCGAGCAGCGCCGGTCGGGGGCAGCGCGGCGGGGACGCGCCCGCTGCAGCCGCGCCGCGGGCTGAGCGCCCGGCCGGGCTTAGACGAGCTGTTCACCGCCCCCTCGTTACGCCGCCTGCTGGAGGCGCGGGCGCGGGGCGGGGGCGGGGCGGGGCCGGAGCTGGCGGCGCGGATCCAGCGGCTGCGCGACAAAGAGCAGGAGCTGCGCGACACGCGGGAGCTGGCGCGGCAAGGTGCGGGGCGGTGAGGGCCGCGAGGGGCGGGGCGGAGGCGGTGCCCCGCGGCGTCCCCGACCGCGGGGGGGGGGGGGTTGGGGGGCGATTTGCATATGCCGACGCGATTGGGGGAGCGCCCCAAGGGGGCGGGCGGGGGCGGCCACGTGGCGCCGCGCACCTGTGAGGGGGCCGGCTGCGCGTGCGGGAGGGGCGGTACGCGCGGGGCGGGGGCGCGGGCGCGGGCGCGGTCCGGTGGCGGGAGAGCGGTGACGGGCGGGGAGGGTTACAGACCCGCCAGCTAGGGAGGGCCGGGGCCGTGTCCTCCGGCCTTCCGTCGCCGAAGGCGGGCAAACCTCCTGAGCGGAGGTCAGGGTACGAGTGAGCGGGAAGGGCTCATCCGCGGGCCTGGGAGCCGCCGATAGGTGAGGGCGGAGCAGCGTGATAGCACCTTGTTCATGTGAAATAAAGATAATTAATCGGGGGCAGAAAACGTCTCATTTTTTTTTTTTCTTCTTGTGTGTGGATTTTTTTCCGCGCTGTCAAGACAGGCCCGTCTGCCTGCACCCGTTCCAGCAGCCAGAGGCCTTAGCACCTGTTCGTGCTGCCTCCGCCCTGCGACTTAACTTTGCGTTGTGTTAGTAGCTGCACGCTTTTAGTGTTGCCAAATAGTCAGTGGTTTTTACCCCCAATCAAACTTGGTTTTGATAGCAGTTAGAAACCAAAGTGCAGGAAAGGAGTACTTTTAAGATGAGTAAACATTCGCTAGATCACGAAATGTTCCCTAGATCATTTAATACTTACTACTTTGCTAAATACTGATTAATCAAGTGTTAACTGTAGTCAGTTGTTCTGACTAACGGATGTGGCAAGTGCTGTCTAAAAGCAAATGATTCCCCCCCCCCCCCCCATTCATTCCCTCCTACCTCAGACTGAAAAAGGAGAAATGGTTCCTTTGAACAAACTAGTCATTGACCCAAATTAACTGAATGAAATGGAATGGAAGATATTTTTTTTTCTCCTTTCAAAACCTGCTGAAGAAGCCAGTGTCATCAAAACCGGGCTTAGAACTTCAACAAAGTGAAGTGATCACAAGGGCTTAGTCAGTAACTTTGAGCGCTTCTGTAGTTCATCTTTAAAAGTATTTATATATATTCTTTTAAGCTGATTTTAGAGCCTGTATTACATTTGCATCTTAAAGTATGCAACTACTATTAATTTTTATATTAGATTATTTCTTAATTGCATAATAACTGCATTATCAGTAGCTGGTTTGACTCTAATAGATTTGTAATTCCTTAATTCTTAATCCTTCCTTCTGTTGGCCTTAATGACGAGCCCTTGATCAGTCAGTAGTTATTGTAAAGAAATGTAGATAGTTACAGATGATCAAGTTTACATATTTAAAGAGTTACAGTTAGGTAGTCAACCATGCATGCTCTTAGCCAGCTGTAGGTAAAGCATGGTTGTTACTTAAGCCAATTTACGCATGAGTATCTTTTTAATTTCCTTCTTACAGAAGTGATGGGGGGGGTTAATTCACCAATATCAAACCTAAATTGTAAAGTCAAAAAGTTTCATTTAAAATTGTGCTAGTGACTAAATGCAGTTACAGTGCTGAAAAGGTGTGGCTTTACTGTAAGAATGCACCTCCTGTCTCAGCTGAAAGCATTTAAAAGCTTGCTGTACACAGAAAAAAGAAGTCTAGCATCTTTCTTTTTTTTCTCTTGCTGCTGAGCGTGCAGTTACGTGTCCCTGTGCCTGCCCCAGTTCCCCCTCTTTCATTGTGTGTACCATTTTCTCCTTTTTGGGGTAATATTTTTTTTCTTCTGGGTGAGGGAGCTGAATAGGTGTGGATCAGAGGCTGCTTAAGATGTTGATTTTTTTTTTTTTTTTATTATTTTATTTTTTTACGTGGGTGTGTGTGAAGTTTGATATTGACCAGAAAAACAAGGAACACTTTAACATATCGAAACTGTAGTACAGAAAAACAAGTCTTACTTGTAAAGCATGAGTGTTGATCAGTCAAGTAACACTTTAAAATTACAAGTTCCTCTTATTATGCAAGAGCTCTTCCATACCTTTGTTTTTAGTGATGTGTTAGAAGTTTTGCAGCTGTTCTGGAATAAATTGACAGAGATAAAATACTTGAAATTATTTCTACTATGTTCAAATTTTTGCATACAGTGATAGGGGTGATAGTCCTTTTAATGAAGAGTGTCAGTTGTGGGGCTGCTGTGCTCTTTAAATCCTTGATGTTCCTGTCACGTTGAAATACAGAAAGTAATTTCTTAGAATCACAGAATGGCTGAGGTGGGAAGGGACCTCTGGAGATCGCCCAGTCCACCCCCTTGCTCAGGCAGGGTCACCTGCAGCAGGTCGCTCAAGGTTGTGTCCAGTCAAGGTTTGAATATCTCCAAGGATGGAGATTCCACAACCTCTCTGGGCAACCTGTGCCACTGTTTGACCACCAGCACAGCAACTGTTTGGTTTTTTGGTTGGGTTGGGGTTTTTTTGTGTTTTTTTTTCTTTTCAATGTGTAAGTGGACCTTCTTGTATTTCAGATTTTTCCGTCTCAAACAATATCAGAAAACACTCAATATGTACTGTGTATCCTATTATTAATCTCATTTTCTGACAAGTTTAGTGTGCTGGGGCGGGGGGGGGTTGTGTGGTGGTTTTTGGTTTTTTGGTTTGGTTTTTTAGAGTAAGTTCTTCATGTGGTTATTTTTCAGAAGGTTTTCTGAGAGTGGCACTGATATAGTTCTGAGGATTAACCATGCTCAAATATTCCAGATGAGAGTGAAGATTTCCGGAAGCTTGCAGAAAGAGAGATTGCCTCCTGTGAAGAAGAGATAGCTGAACTGAAACACCAGGTTAGGTCCCCTTAAGAGCCTCTATTTCCTTGCCATTCTTAAATTAACAAAGCCAAATTGTCTTCTCATCAAAATAAGATGTATATGATAAACTCTTCTCTTCCTCCCCTCCCTGCCAATTACACTCCTCAACTAGTGTCTGTTATCTAAGGAAAATGAAAAACGCAGATGGTATAGAGACAGCCTGTAAGTAAGTGCCTTCTTGTATCTGAAATTGTTTGAATCAATGCATCTTTATAAGTAGGTGCTATAGTTTGTCTTGCCTGGGTGTACCTTTATGGATGTCCAGCTTTTTATCTATTGGAAACATTAAACTTGCGTAGTATCACACACGCTAGTGGTTTTGAAAAAAATAGTTTTAATACTATGTAACTACTTTAGACTGCTACCTTACATAGGTTCTACGTAGTATCTATGTTACTTAACATAAAAATAATGATCTTTACATAAACAAACTGTTACATATTCTTAATGTTACTGGTGAAGTAGAAGCTGGTATTTTCACTGTCTTTATTCCTTCAACAACAATACAACAGTCACTTTATAAATATTTTTGTAAATACTTACGATTTTGCCAAAAGAAGGAGAAGTCTGGAAAGAAACATCACCTGATGCTAGTGAAGGAAGATGATTGAAAAGCATTTGCAAATCATCCACAGTTTTGATCCAGCTTGCAAAATTGTGGTACAGGTTTTTTTTGTTCTAGTGTGTCTTTCTTCTACAGGTCAGTATAAGGCTGGCTCTCCCTTTTTAAATAAATAAATGAATAATACGGCTGAGTTGTTGTTGAAGGACTGTCCTCCTGAACATCCATACCTTCTTAGCTCTGCAGTTGAGACCGGGTTAAAAGGAAATCTGATGGGAAGGGAGATGCTCCGTTGTCTTGCAAGAACCAGTGTGTATCCTGTGGTGTCCAGACGTCACAGCGCTCCTGATGGGTGAAAACTTCTGTGAGGTTTCACAGGTCTTGAGAGAGACCTATGTAGCTCCTGCGACTGTGAACAGGCACAGGGAGCCTTCCTGCAACGCAGCGTGTCCCCCCACCTCTTCCCGACTGCTGCCTCTTCACTGCAAGAGGCGTGAGAAGCCTGTCCTCTGGGCAACCAGCGAGTCAGTGCAGGAGGACGCAGCCTTGATTGATTACAGACTTGTCTGGCATTTTATACTATCTCAGTTGTGGATAGCAGTGTCAGGGGGAAGTCTTAGCTGGGTGTTTTTCTATTTGCAGATAGTGTTGCTTTTGATTCCTTCAGAAGAAACAGACAAGAGTGATCTTGTCATGGAAGTAACCGCTGGAATCGGAGGACAGGAAGCCATGTTGTTCACCTCAGAGATATTTGATATGTATCAACGATATGCTGCCTATAAAAAGTGGAAATTTGAAATATTAGAATACTTTCCCAGTGAAATAGGTCAGTAATGAAAATACTTAATCTTTGTAACTTTTTAAGTTGAAACACTCATTCATATGACACTTGAATTTCCTGACTACATGAAGCTAATTTGCACAATTTTAGAAGCGGAAGATTGTTTGAATGTCTGAGTACAGTTTTGCTCAGCTTCTGTATTTGAGAATGAAACTCCATTTCAATACTAAAGTGCTAAAAAATAAAACTTGTCTTTCAGTAGTTTCAAAAAGTAGAAATGAAACTAAGTGCTTGGTGGAACAAAATTCAGAAAGTGATGCAGATTGTTGTTTAGCTTTATTTTTTTGCAAATATAGGTTACATATACTTTTTATTTGTATATGCTGTTCTGCTTAGTTACTTAATGTTTCTAGATCAGTTTGGTGGCAGGTTGAAAGTCTGTTTATTATTAGGGATCCCTTGGCAGAGAGGGATCAGTATAATTAAAACTGTTCTTGAGGTTTAATCTAGAACATTCTGAATTTATCTGAAATAATGTCATTTGAGGATTATTATAAGGAAATGGGGGTGTTTGGGTATAGCTCATCTGTAACAGCTAATGGATGAGCAAAGTGGGGGAATTATTGAAACTTTGAGAGGAGAGATAGGATATCTGATTATTTGTTAAAGTCTTCAAGTAAAATTTCACAGGTAGTCAGTTTAACGGCTTGATGCTAGTAAAAGGAGATGTTTCTCCTTTCTCCCCTCTTCCTTACTGCCTCTCTGCCTGTCTGACCAGTCTTACCTTTTTGGCTGGGTTTTTTTGCAGGGGGCTGTTTTCATGTCCTTTCACTTAAACTGGCAAAGACTGCTTTTTACGACTGGGATAGTTTTTTGCCTAGTTAATGTGTTAAGTGAGTTCTCATGAGCCTTAGAGCTAGCATAGGGTAAGCAGCAACACGGGGCTGAATGCAAGGAGGTGGAAAAACTGGATCTTCTGGTGATGATGAGCTGTGAAGTTGGTTCACTGCATCTAATGGAACAGCGTCTTTGCAAAGATGGGGATTGGTAGGCTTACACAACAAACTGAGTCAGTAGCACATGTTAGTTAATTTTAGCTTAATCCAGTTAGTGTGTAAAGTTGTTTCACAAAGATCAGGCTGCTGTCCCTGTGTTGCTGCTGACTTCTTTGCATTGGCACGTGTGATTATGCATTTTCTCAGAGTCTCATCACCAAGTCAGTCCAACTGAAAAATAGCACAACCCCCTCCCCGATTAGTTTTCAGGTAATCCAGCACAAGAGTAGAGGACAAATGCTCATGGGGGCAGCGGAGGCAGAAGTGTGTGGCTGCTGGTGGTGGCAGTGAGAAAACTAGGACCTCCTTCCAGGAGCAAGCGGTTCAGTCAGCTTAAGCCAACTGTGAAACTTCAATCCAAAACATGCCCAACCAGTGGCAGGGATTTTGGGTTTTGATTGACAGATTGCTAGCCATGATTCTCAGCAGGCTAGATTTGCTAAGTCTGTCTATGTTAACAGATCTGCAGGCTTACTGTTATCATAACAACTTATGCTGTTGTGAGTAAAGCCACCACATTTTGCTTACATACTGCTGTGAAGGTAATGTATATATCACAGTGGGTATGGATCAGTAGATGGGCAATTGTGCAGCTTACTGCTCCTAGCTCAGATTGGTTGTGAAACTTTACCTGCTTTCATACTTTCATCAGCATTTTTTTTTATTTTTTAGTGAAACTTTGAAAAAGAAATGAGAAAAGCTAGGATGTTAGGATATGCAGTCTGTCAGGAAAAACTCTAATCTTTTTTCAGTCAACAATATAATTGCAGAGAGACTTTTAGCAAGCTTTGAGAAATGTGAAGCATCTTCTAACACTTCTGTTTACTTATGCCGTATTTTGGACTCAATGATATTTTCAAGTATCTTGAACTCTTTCTGTTTCAACCGTGTTGAAATTCACAAAAAATAAATATCCACAACTCTCCTGAATGAGCTTCTCATGTCAGTGAGCTACTTCCCCCTTCTAATGAGGGTCTTTCTGTGCCCTAAGACCCTTCTTGCATAAGTACAGTTTTTGATTCATTGTTATATATTGAGGGATTAAAAGAAGGTTCAAAAGTTGGATGACATGGAAGAAATACAGTCGGACATCACAAACTGGGAAGTTGAAAATCTAGGTACAGGCTTGATTTGTTGTCTGTATTCACACTTCAAAAAAGGGAGGCCCACGTCTTCACCTTTCAGATATGCAGATAAAATTTAACTTACTATGGATTTCACTGACACTTCTGGGTTCTTAAAATCTTTAATAGGATTTGATTTTTAAAAGTGTTATATCTGTAAAATGTTCGAATAACTTTCTTTGGCGTTCTTAGCAGGTGACATTTCAAGTTGATGAACATGAACTCAGGTTTTCACAGTATCAGAATCTCCTTCTAGAGTGGCTGCTGTCAATTCAATTAATAGACGTTTTTTAATTTAATGACACTTGAATTCAGTATTGTCTATTACCTAAATTTGTTACTATTGATAAACTTTTTTTTATGGTCAAGAGTTCATTTGTCAAGTAAACTGTTTGCATGGTTCAAGTGAAGGCAGGGACAAGAAGCAGCTTCATGTTACAGCACAGCTTGTTGCTGAAAGAGGAGAGTCATGTTTATCCCCATTCATGACCAGGCAAACGCTTTGCCAGGAGCTGAGCCAGTTCAGCCTTCAAAGCCGACAGAAATCTATTAACTTTTTTTTTTTTCCAAAGTAAATGGAATAAACATGGTGCAGGTTAGATGGGTGTAAAGAGAATGGAGGAAGTGTCTCGGTCTTCTTTATTTCATGTACTAGGAGGAGAGGAGAGTTGCCCTTTCCGTTGAGGCAAGACTTAGATGGGCTAAACCCCAGCAGTCACATACAACTTCACCTTCAGAGCCCTGTTTCAGTCAGCTTAAACAAGGGCTGTCCCACCTTCCTGCCAGCTGTATGTTCCTTCTCACTCTCAGCTCTAGCAATTTTGAGGCCACAGTGTTAATTGGATCAATCCACTGATTTGGCTTAAAAACTCTCTGTTACTGGATAGTTTAAGTCAGGTCTGACTCAACTTGCAGTCCTGTAATTTGCAGTCCTGTAATTGGAAGAGAAAGGCAGCTGTGCTTGACTACCCTTTTGGTGAAAGCTCAGTCCTTGGACAAGGAGACCGCACCCTCAGAGGCATTCTCTTTAATGCCTTAAATGGGAAATTGAAGTAATATGTTAACCTTATATATATTAGCTGTATTTTCTCTTTGAAACTGCTAGGTTTTTAATGGATGTATATTTATTTTAAACTCTTTTGTCTTGCTGAGGGCTTGACTGTGCACTGAAATGAATGTTTAGGAAGGTAGGACTTAAATTTAGAGAAAAATAAAGGCAGCCCTAGCCTTTGTCAGCCTCTTGCAGTATTTTTCTGATCTTAGCTTGCATGACCACATATTATCAAAACTGAGGAGCTAGAAAAAAATTGGGAGGTAGAGGTACTATAGATGGCACTGCCACTGAAAGGCATGTTTGAACCCTCAGGTTCAAAGTATCTGTGCTGTGCTGAGTAAGAATGGAGTTAAGGATGCTTGCTGGTGGCACTAGGCTGTCGCATCCCATCCACGCTCCATTTTTATGGACTGCATGAGCAGAAGCAAGGTCCTACATTAAAACGTCATACTTCCTCATTTCAGAGAGCTCCAGAATTTGGCTGAAATCTGAATGTGAGCATGTGTGAACAAGGTGAATGTTAAACAAAGCTACAATCAAGAATTGGTTTCAGTCCACTCTTAACTGACTTTATTGACCTACCGCAAGGGATGCCACTGTGCAAAAATAGCACGTTCAAGATTTAGCACGCACGTTAAAGCACAAACCCACGTCATTATTTATCCACTGCCTCTCACCCTGTAGTGGCAGGCAGAGACACAGATATGGGACTTTGTCTCAATTTAGTATGAGATGCCACATAAAAAACGAGTGCAAACTCACACCCTTGTTCTGTGCGCATCAGCTTTCAGGATAGAGAGGGACCTTTAATTGAAAGGGGCAAGCATATAGCTAGTAAGAGCTAACTATATCTGACAGGCCTATGACATGTCTGCCAGGGTAAAGGGTTTGTTGAGATTTCATTGGGTTTGGCTGCATTTCATATTAAACCTGTGTTGGTAATAGTTGATTTGAAGCAGTATGACCTAAATACCTGTCTTTTGAACCAGTTTCTTGGTCATCTCATGCTAAGCACTATGGTGCCACAGGCATACCTTTATCACTACAAACTTTAAACTCTCCTGAACGTGTCACAGATGTGGCTGCAGCTCAAAGAGACAGGCTGTACCTGTGGTATATATATTAATGCCAGGAGAAGTGAGGGAGAAAAGGCAGAACATTAGCTTTCGCAATGAACTGCTTATCACGTAATTAATAGGCATCAGTAGTGCTGTAGCCTTGTGGACATTCGCATTGTTTTTACTCCTGACATAGCCTGGCTTCTTCCTCATGTGCAGAGGTTGCTTATGATTTTTTTAGTACTTGCTTTTATATGTAAAGGAGTAAGTTTTATTACTCAACTACATTAATTATTTTAGGTTATATAAGATTCTTTTAGAGTAAAGGAAGAAATCTTTTGTTCATTTGAATAGCGTTTGCATAGCAGTAGAAAGACTTCACACTACCTGTTAGAATGAAACGTATTGATCTAAACTGAAGATTTTGACAGATATTCTTATTTGTTAAACCACATGCTTTGTGGTGAGATTTATTCTAAACATGACAGATTTATCTTACAGAATTGATAGTAGATAGTGGCTATAAATTAAATCAGTGAGGCACTAGGTATGTTGAACAGTGCATTTGAATCAAAGTGGTACAGATTTGTACAAGTAGGAGAAAAATTTTAAAAGTCAGAAGGACAAAAATGAGATGAAAGAGAAAGGAAGAGGCAGTTTAGGCTATTTTCCACAAACGTGACTGTAAAAGGAAATATGTTTTAGTAAAGTTATGAGGAAATGTTAAATTTCTGTAGAATAAAAACATTTGCAAACCTTCTCTGTGGAGGTGAAAAACCTGGCCTACGTTCTGGCTGATGATTTTTTCCTGCTCTGCAGGGCATTTTCAGATTCTACGTTGTCTTAATTTTCCTTTTTTAAAAAAGCTGCTACCTTGTCCCTATGGTTGATTTCCTTAGTCTAGAGATAGCCTAGAACAGTATTTCTGAGAAGTATGTGCCTCTTCTTTTCCTCGGCTGTGGTTTCATGTTGCAAGACTTCAACAGCAATACTCTTTCAAGGCCGCCTATCTCCTCTTTAATCATTCCCTTGGCACACCATCCACTGTGCTGAGAATGGGATCTTGGAACTGAGCTGGATTAAAAACCAAAATGGGTGAAAAACTACATTAATTTATAGTGCCATCACTTCTCTGATCCTTCAAACAGTTATAGTGGCACGACTGAAGGGTTTGCACGCTAGCAAACAAGGACGAGCAAGAATGCCATAAACTAGTATTGCAACAAACTCTTTCTGTCACGAAACCATTGTCGTATTGGGCTTTACTTCCAAGTTCCGAGCTGTTCAATGCTAGTTTTTAGTACATTGCTGTCACATGTTTTGCTGGATGTATTGGTAAGAGGGGCAGGAGTGGAGTTCTGCTTGCTCCAGGGGAGCAAAAGATTCAAATGAAATGAAAGAGCAAAGACGAGGCACGGAGGAGAATGGATAAGAAGAGGAGTATGAATAATACTCATCCTTTAATTAAAGAGTTGGGGTTTTTCCCATCGAATTATAAGGTTCTGAACTAACAATAAAAAAAATTATGTAGTTTCTGAAGGTGGCTTTCAAAATTTGATCTTTATGTAAACTTACTGCTGGTGTTAGAGTTCTACTACGGTTTATGATTGTATGTGTACATGTATGTACATGGTTCGTAGGCAATCTTTTTATGTATATAAAAAATTAAATTGTACTCTATAAAAAAGAATTTGACAGTCCTTTACTTGAGACAGTGTGTGAGTATGTATGTCTGGCTTTGTTTTTAAGAGTTTTCTTTCATTTTTGGTATAATTCTGCCTAAGTATTTAAATGGTAGATTCATAATTTTAAGAAACAAATGACAATGATGTCTGAATACACTGTTTGAAATATAACAGCATAGTACCAACAGTTTTTCTTACAGCTCTACAACTGTTTTTCTTCTGTATCTAAGGTGGCCTAAGACATGCAGTTGCCAGTATAGCAGGTCTTGAGGCTTACAAGTACATGAAATTTGAAGGAGGAGTGCATCGTGTTCAGCGGGTGCCAAAGACAGAAAGACAAGGACGCATTCACACCAGCACAATGACTGTTGCAATACTACCCCAGCCCACCGAGGTAATATTTATCTTTTAGTATAACAGACTTTACCATGAGCAATGTTTTTACATGCCCTATTGCTGATACCCAAGTGTTTTCTGTCTCTCTTGTTATTCTCTTTTAATGATTTTTTTTTTTTAATCTTAGTTTTAAACTAAGTCATATTTGTTTGTTTATTTTTATTTTTGTCTAGGAGGGTGAAATAAAGAATTTCTGGATTTCCTCATAATCCTAATCTCAAGAAAGTCACTGGCAGTTTACTTCACTAGAACTTGAAAAGTCACTGTGACTGTCTTGTATGTTTTGTGGAAAACTTTACATTTTTTACAAAGTAACAGAAGACTGAATTAGTTTACAGAGCTCATAGAGATTTCTTTTAGCACCTCCTCTTCCCCATTTTTGTAGTGTCCTCGCTTTCCCCTTCCAAAGTGTACGGGTGATAATTCATTCTTGCCATATTTGCTTGGTTAAAAACAACTGGCTAAGAAATAAAGCTTTGTTTTGATCTTTGTTTCACGTTGACCTAGCAAATTGTCAAAGATGTTACTCCTTCCTGTTCTCTCCCAAAGCTGTCTCGCTCCTTCCTCCCAGAGACCATCGCCCCATTTCAGAGCCAGCAAAGGGAGTATGTTCCATTTTATCTAAAAAACGTCTGGTCAAGTTCAAATATTGGTTAACTCTGCTGGAAGAGGGTGCAGAGCTTTCAGAAGAGGGGGAAGACTAGTGCTAAGGGATGGTTATGCCTTAAGCTACTATTTGTCTGATTTTCTGGCTTCCATCGTGTCACATTCCAATCTGGCTACAACGATTTGTTGATATGTTTATAAGTGGATGCGAGCTACCACTCATAAGCTTTAAAAAGTTTGATCTTGCCTGAATGTGCCTTATAAAATAAACTAACTATGCATGTTTGACATCTGTCTAGAAAGAAACGACATAAATGTGTTCTTTTTTTTTTTGCGGGGGGGGGTGTGTTCTGTCTCCCACGACAGATGAGGCTGCAAATTAATCCAAAAGATCTACGGATAGAAACAAAGCGAGCTAGTGGAGCTGGAGGCCAGCATGTCAATACCACAGACAGTGCTGTACGGATAGTTCATATTCCAACAGGTGCTTCACTTTTTCCTTAGTAACAAGATGTACATTGCAAAACTGCTGTCAGAATTTCTTTGGAAACAATGGTTTTATTTTCAAACCTGGACAACAGTAGAGCAGAGTTTTCATATAGTTTTCATGTGTGTTTATAGTACCCTAAATGCACCATCCTGTGCCCACTCCAATTTGTAATAGTGAAGACTACTGGCTTCAGTAGGTAAGCTATCCATTTTGCCGTTAAGCATGACACTCTAAAAGCGTCCAGATCAGTTTCTGTGAAAAAGTTATATTTAAGCTTTCACATAATGGAAAAGAAACTGAAAAACAGAGTAGGTTAAAATCTGATGATTTGCCTTTTCTTGACTAATCTCCAAAAGCGAGATTGCTCTATTTCCATATTAAAATGTTGCTTTTAATTGCAGAGTCTGCTCAGGATGCCAGCTTCCATTTGTCTGCTGGCTCCTTTCCCATAGATTACACACATAATTAGGAGGCCCAGCCCCAGGTCTCAGGTTAGGAAACGTAGGAGGGATAAGATTATACCCTCAAATGCTACCTGATTTTAGCTATCGTGTCTTTTTTTAATGGCCATTCCTAAACTTTTTACTTCCCTTTGAGCAATCCACAACAGCTGCCTTGACTTTCATCGCTTTTTAACTTTTCCTCTTCTCTACCACAAACATTAGTCAGGCTTTACAGCCTCAGGGTAATCCCGAGTGCTCTTTATCTTCACGTATCCAGATTTTTGCCACCCGTTTCTTCATATGTATTGAAGACATTAATCCATTCTGCATTTGTTGCATCACCTCAGTAAAGCAGAAGGTAAACAGTGGAGAGGATAGAATTCTGTTCAAGATACGGTGACAAAAAGGTACTCCAGATTCAAAAAGTTTTGGATCGCCTGCATGTTTGGAAAAAAAACCCACAAACTGAAACCAGCAAATGATCTTAGCTTTTGCTGAAGGCAGTCATTAGTGTTTGTTACAGAAATCTTAAAATGTATTGCAATTTTTTTTGTGGTTATGCACTAGAGATGGTTCATAGGGGGTTTTATATCTCCTGACTTTTTCCTATTCCACCTTTCCCTTCTTCATTCCTCTTGATCTCTCTTCCTTTACAATTGTCCTGTTACAACTTCTATATCTCTCATCCTAACTCTTTCTATAAACCTTCATTGCAATCCAAAAAAGTTGCTTGTAAACAAGTCTTTCGTAAAGTAATACTATGTAATCTTATAAAGGCGTACTGTAATCTTACCAGAGTTACTTAAAATAAATCCAAATAACAACTTAGCTTGTGCTGTCTTCTTCCTGTATTTCTTCTCCCTACTCCTTTCTTAAGCTGTTCACTTCTCATCTTAACTTGAATTGTATGTTTTGGGGGGAGAAACCACACTTTTTTTAAGAAAATAGTGCCCACTTTTGTATATTCTGATCATATGCTATATATTCACTACCTTGTGTATTTTACTGCTCCTTAAATCCTAAATTTCCTGGAACTGTGGCCAAAAATTACAAGTATTAAATGTGTCTTCTGTAAGTCAGATCACATCACGTATCTTTTATTTCATGATCTATCTGTTGTCCAACATACTGAATTAGATTTCTTGTCTTATGGCTTAAAGCACCTGTACAACTCAGCCTGCACTTCTCTCCCAAAATGTATCATTAGACATTAATAAGCCTGGACTTTTACATTCCCAGTCCAAAATATTTATTGAAGAAAGAGACAGCTTATTGTAACATAATAAAATTCTTCTAGAAATTGCAAAACCCTTTTAGTATGTGTTACTATTAAGTGTTAAATGTCATGATATTTTTGGCAGGGATCGTGTCTGAATGTCAGCAGGAAAGATCTCAAATTAGAAACAAAGAGAAGGCTATGCAAATGCTATGTGCTAAACTATACAACGCCAAACTGGAAGAAGAAACCAAAAAGAGAAACAGTGTTCGAAAGATTCAAGTAAGTTTCACTTAGTGAAGATATAATTCTGTACGAGCCTATGTTCTCGGGGTAACTCCTGTGTTGAACTGCAAATAGTAAATGGAAATACAGAGGAACAGCAGCCCAGGAAGGACTTACATGAGGCAAAAAAATTACATTTTAATTCAGCGATAAGGGTCATATATTAGCCAGACTTAAAGTTTCAGTAGTATGTAAATTCTAGAGATGTAGTGAAACAAACTGGATTACAGCATGAAGAACCAGAATAGTATTGGAAAAAGATACAGTAAAATTGTTCTTTTACGTTTGAGAACAATTACTGCAACTACTGAACTGGTCTGAGTACTATGTAACTATAACAAATTTTGGATAGTCGTGGGGGAGGAAGAGAAAGCTTTTGCTTTAGATGCTTAATCAACATTTCATCCTTTTTATAAAAAGACAATGATGATAAACTGATTCTTCTTGTTTGATAGATTGGAACTAAAGGAAGATCGGAGAAGATCAGAACATACAACTTTCCACAGGACCGGATTACTGACCACAGGATAAGCAGATCAATGCATCATATGGAGTGTTTCATGCTAGGGGAAGAAATGCTAGATGAAATGATACAAACTCTGAAAGAATATGCTGATTATGAATCTTTAATGGAAATTATTTCAGAAAATGAAGAAAAGAGTCTATCCTGAACGTTGCTCTTTGTCAGCCCATTACAACAGATGTAGACATGTGTCTGCAAAGGAGCTTCTTGGAGCACCACCCAGAAAATGCAACTGCTTTTCAGATCATGAAAGACACCACAACTTGTTTTCCTCATGACTGATAAACAGTTTTCTTGCTTGCTGAGTAAAAGACTTTATTACCTTCATATGAGACATTATTGCTGCAGCAGTCCACTTAAAAAGTAAATTTGGCTGGGCCGGAAGTAACTGCAGTTTTTAACTTTCTCCACTGAGAAGATACTGATACACCACTCTCGAAAGGTACGCATTAAAAAATGGCCTACTTCTAGCTCCAGTTTTCATTTAAACAATAGTTTAAACATCAGTACAATGTCAACTAGCTTACTTGAGAGAACAAAAGAATCCTATTTTGTTTGAGTGATTGGAAGAAAGTGATAAATAAATGACCCTGCTACTAATCTGCACATTTGTTAATCACTTATATGTGGCATGGGAGAGGGAGTCAAAGTGTTATCTTCATGTTTTCATGGCCTTCTGGCCCTTATTAATAAACACAAAAAATTGTGTAGGAATATCCCTTGTTCCAAAAAAAAAAGCTGTGGAAGCCAAGTGACAAGTTACATGAATTGTTTTTGAAAAGGATGTTTCTGTTCTTGAGTCAAAAGTTAAAAGAATCATTACAATATTGTTTGGCTGATATTTCAGTCTCCATTTGGCTTCAGTTCAGTTTCTCCTTTATGTTTTTAACTGAGGCTCCAGTTTATTGATTTTCTAAACATTACATGGTATGAATGGCATCTTACTGGTTTGTTTATTTATTTAACAGCATCATATAAAACATTTGATCTGTGAAAGCAAAGTAAAACTTTTGCCTTTCTAATCTACTGATGTATGTGCACGTTTATATCTGTGGGTAAAGACGACCTTTAACCTTTATTTTAGACTACATTTTACAATCCCAAATACGTACAGCAATACAAAACCTGCAGCTTCCATGCCACATTATCCCATCGTGCATTGCACCTATGCATGTGTGTATACACACACAGAATGTATTTGAAATACAAATACCAGTAAATAAGAAATTGGAACCTAAGGAAGAATGTTACCACGAATATAGGGGTGTTTACTTTCAGACTTCTGATTAAAATTAGTGTAAGCAATTAGAAGAGGAACAAAGTAAGTTCGCTACAGATGGCTTATAGAAATGCATTATTTAAACATCCTATATAAAAATCAACTGATTATTATCAGTTTATTATCTTCTCTTATTACATTTGAGACTGCAGTTTGAACCAATGAATGTCAAAAAAACACATAGGATTATTTGTTTTCTAGGAAATACTGCATGGTAACTATGATTAAGTTCCAAGTCTTTTAATTAAAGATGCATACATTAACTTCAGACGTCAGAGTGCTTGTATGCATAAGGTGAGGCATACATATTTCCTGCTGGTAAGTGTGAGACCTAGGTCTAGATTTACTAGCAGATCTACAACTCCCAACTGGCACATAAGAAAGTAAAAATAAACATTGGCACATTTTGTGTGTGCAATAATTAGATATTGATTGGAGCAGAAACTAGGATCGAAGTCTTTACTCCTACCAGATCAGTACCGTAAACGAAAGACTACAGAGCACTTGTGACAGTCGTCTTGACTTCACTTAAAGCCAGGCTATCTTATACCAAGTGACGGATGGAGTTTGCGATTCCTTCTCTCTTAACATCAGCTTCATATTCCTCCAGACAAATAAGGGCCATCAGCCAGGTCTAAGCACTGGACTACTGCATGAAACTTACACAAGCGTTCAGGTCTTTGTCACCCTAGACCTTCCCTGATGTTCCAGCTGGTAGCCCGGCTGGCCAGATCCTGCCTGGCTCGCCGCCTCCCTGTTCTTGCCTGGCTCCCGAACAGACACTAGATGTGTTGTTGCCTTGCAA
The DNA here is from genome assembly GCF_965638725.1 of Aptenodytes patagonicus. NCBI lineage: Eukaryota > Metazoa > Chordata > Aves > Sphenisciformes > Spheniscidae > Aptenodytes > Aptenodytes patagonicus. Next base: position 73,734,409 of record NC_134951.1, read on the forward strand.
GCGGCCAGCCTCCGGCCGGCGTGAGAAAAGCCAGGCATCACGTGGTCCTGGCAGGAGGCTGACAGAGGTATCCCAAAACTGGCATCTGGCAGTGTCATGCGAGGTGGGCCTCACGATCTTGAGTGGTACCTCCTCGGTCTGCCATGGCAAGCTTTACTGCATAACGACTTCCAGTCCCTTCCTCGCTCCATACTCGTTCCAGTGCAAGGTCAGTCGTCCCGCTACAAACGCAACCTCCCTGAGCTGTGGGAAGATTCCGTTTTCAGCAGCGGCGGGATCCCTGCACGGGCGCCCAGCCTGCTTAGCTCCCGGTAGCCCTCCTCCTCGCTCTGCCAACTACTAGTAATGTTGATCATGCTTTAAAATAAACACAATTCTTCCTCGGGAAGGAACTGGGATGTGAGATCCGCCGCCGGACTTAACAGATCCTTCCCCGGTAGAGGAGCTTCGCGCACCTGGAGCGCGCGCTCTGAGCGTGCGAGGGCGACGGGAGGACCCCAGGCGCATCCGTCTATAAAAGCAAACGCAGACACGTAGCTGGGCGCCAGGCAGCGCGCAGGCGTGCGTCACCCCCGCGGCCCAGAACCCGGTTGTTCGTTCCGGAGAGCGCCGTGAGAGCGTTCGGGTGCCGGAGGACGGGAGGAAGGGGCGGGCCGCCGGGCGGGAGAGGCTCCGCCCCCGCCCCGCTCGGAGCGCGCGCGCGCGCCACCTCCGCGCCACTCGCCTCGCTCCTTGCCGGCCGAGGAGGGAAAATGTGAGCCGGGCCGGCTCCGCCCGCGGCGCCTCGGATTGGCCCCCGCCTTCCGCCCGCCTCCCATTGGCCGCGCCGCCCCCGCCGCCGGCGCCCGATTGGCCGGCGCGGGTTTGGATACCAAATTCAAAGTTTTTAAAAGTACCCGGCGAGGGCGGCCGCGCACTCACTGCCCGCGGCCGCGGCGGCGCAGCCCTGCAGGTGAGCGCGGGCGGCGGGGGCTCCGTCGCGGGGCCGGCTCGGGGCGGCGGGGGCTCCGTCGCGGGGCCGGTTCGGGGCGGCGGGGCTGCGCGATGAGGGCTCGGTGGCCGGGGCGGCGGGGGCTCTGTCGCGGGGCCCGTTCGGGGCGGCGGGGCTGCGCGATGAGGGCTCGGTGGCCGGGACGGCGGCGGCTGCCGGCGTACGTGGTGGCGGGGCTGGGGGCGCTGGCGGTGCTGCGAGGGGCGGCAGGCGGACCGGGGACGGGGATCCCCGGCGGCCGCCCGGCCCGCCGCCCTCCCCAGCCTCGCCCCGCAGCTATCCTGCCGGCGGGACGGGACGGGATGGGACGGCGGCGCATAGGCGGCCGCCGAGCGCCCCGGTCCCGCCACCGAGCCGCGTGTGGGGCGCGCCCCGCTGCCCGCCGCGCACTAGCGGGGCCGGGGCCGAGCCGGGGTGGGGAGCGCAGCTCCCGCCGGCGGGCAGCGGCGGGCGGGGAGGCGCCGCGCCGCGCTGTCTTCCGCCCGCCGGGCGACGCCGCCGGAGGAGGGCATCCCCCCGGCGCGCTCCTGCCCGCCCCGCCGCCACCATTTTAGGGGGAATCCTCCAACGCGGGGGAAAGCGGAGACCCCCGAAGGCGCGGGGTGCGGTTCCTGGGGCCGCGGGGCACGGCAGGGCCGGGAGCCGGTCTACCTGCCGCCGACCCGGGCCATCTTGAGCGCTGGGCGGGAGCAGCCTGACAGCGCCGCGGGGGCCCGCGGCTGAGCCCGCTCCGCCGGGGGGTCGGGGCCGGCCCTGGCGCCCCGAAACAGGAGGGGGACGTTTCCCAGTTCTGCAGGGTTTCAGCCCAAAAGCTCCTCTGCTCGCTCGCGGCGCGCAAGCGGAGGGGGAGGGGGAGGAGGAGGCTTAGCGAGGGCTTGCATCTCTCCCCCGACTCACACTGTACAAAGCCATAAGCGGTTTTGCTCCTTTCTTCCACCCAACGTAGGTACGAAGAAGGGACTTTTTCTCTGAAACGTTCATGAAACACATTTTTCCAATACTTTTTTCCGAAACTGCTGGAAGTGCTTGAATCCCTTAAAAAACTAGTTTAAATGGAGGAGCTTATTTTTCCTACGCATCGCAAAGCATGTTGAAAATTATTTTCCCCTTAGATTTAAGACGACAGAGATGGCTTCCTTCTCCCCTTCAGCCCTCGCCCATCCCCCCGCAATTGTTAATATAGATAGCACCGCACTTCGGGGGGAGGGGAAAGAAACGGGGCCAGAAAAGCTCAATTTCCCTATAATATCTACCGACCTCCCACCCCCTTACAATCATACTTGTAAGTAACCTTTACTTCACTTTGACCATTGTTTAATGGTCGCTGCTTGCCATTGTGATGTACACACGCATGTGAGCACTCGAGCTTTTCCTGTGCCACCCAGCCTCCTCCCCTTCTAAAAATGCCGGCTACCTGGCTGCATTGGCAGCATTGCCTCTGGCCTTGGATGCAAACTTCAGGCTGCTCTGGCCTGGCTTATACCCCTGCAGGGGCCTGCTGTCACTCATTGAGCCTCTGCCACTGGCGTCCCTTGCAGGCGCCGCAAGTGTCCCGAGTATGTTGCTGCATTGAGGGTAGGAAGTGGAGGCATTGGTGTGTCTAAAAGTCATCTGTACTGGTGGAACAGTGACAAAGTCAGTCACCCAGCCAGTTTTCTCGCCCCGGTTATATGCAGCATAAAGCTCTAATTTTGAGAAGATTTTGCATAGATTTAATGTGTGGCTGTTCAAATCCTTAGTTCCACTAGTTGCCTGTGTTTTAGACGCTAGAGGGTGAGTTAGATAAAAGCTTAAAATTCATAATGCAGAAGGAAGGCATGATCCGTTCTTTATAAGAAAAAGAATTTCTGATGCAGTTTATGCTGTGTTGTAATACTGTCCTTGTTGTTTCTTGCAGGATACAAACAAAATAATGAAATCAAACCTTAACCACTCTTTCAAAATGAAATGTGATTTTGATTGTACGTCTCTTCACGCTGGGTTTGCACCACTGAAATCTGCTGTAGAGAAAACAAGTCTGGAAGAATCCTGCCCCTTGAATTATGAGGAAGGCTTTTGTAAAAGCTGTGCTGAAGAGCATCAGAAAATACTCCTTAGTGACTCATACCATGCGGCCACCAGAAATCTAGATCTTGAAGATGAAGGAAGACCTGTACATAACAAAGAAAACAAACAAGTAACCCAGAGACTTGATGAAGGTATCTATGAAATGGAGGCACTGGAAAACAGTAAATTTAATGAGGACAGTGGTTATTCATCTATGTTAAGTAACCAATACGCTGATGCAATAGAACACGAGGATAGTATACCTTTGGCTGGGAATCTCTGTGGCACACCAAAGCATTGCCTCATGAAGAACCAAAACCAAGCACAGTTTTCAAAGAAGACTTTGTTGCCAGTAATCCATTATGAAGAAATGATTTGCTCAACTTTGAAAAAAAGTGGTAAAAGAAATCTCAAGTCTTGGGCTGCCGTAGACAGAATTGTTTTTAGGGGAAAGGTTGAACTTTGTAACCTAATTGGAAAGAAAATGGGATTAGATAGAATAGACATTCTTGCTGAACTCTTCCAAAAGAACCTGAAGCATATATTAGCAAACATTTTAAGGCATCTTGGTGAAATGGATTTACTAAAGTAAGTATATTGATCTCATTGTATTTCATTGGGAAAGTAAACAAACTAATGAGATGGCTTAAGAATGTTTTAGATATGGGGCTGGTGACATTTACTCAATGGTTAGTATTATGTATTAATATAGTAAAACATAAACTGTCAATGTAAGCCACGATATATATGGAGAATGCATCTTTTCCCTAGAAGGCAAATTAAAGACTACAACTGTGAACATATCCCATCTTCTACATGAAAGAAAAAGATTACATGGTTATTCCCACTATTAAAAACGTTTTCCCTTTCCTAGGAGGTAACTGATATGTTTGCATTGTCGTTGCAGTTTTGCCAAAGTCAGCACAACATGGCAGAAGATTCTACAAGAAGATAAATGGATTTTCCAAACGTATAGTAAAGCTGTGAAAAACCTTTCTGTAAGTTTCCACACTTGTTAGATATTTCGGGCCTAAACCAGCAGTGTCTTTCTGCTATTTCGAGACTCCTCCCAGCCTTAAGAGATCGCAGAAGAGTTTCTTAGATTGAAAATGTTATCACGGGAGTGTCTGAGTTTGTTCTGTTTAGGATGCCCTGTCTCAGCTGTTGCTAGTCACTTCATTGTCTTTGGAGCCCGAGGAAGGTTGACTGAGAAGGTTACCCAAGGAGAGATGCAGATGTTCTCAAGAGCTTCCACATGTCCTGTGTTACAGAGGAAGGCAGGAAGGAGAGGGTCAGTTCCAGCACTGCCTGCTGGGCAAGCCCTAGAGGCTCTCGGGAGGGGCTTGCTTACTTCAGCGTCCCCACTGATCCAGAAGGGAGAGAGACTGAGAGAAACCACTCAGCTGACTGTGTGACTCAGGTTCTCTGCTCATGCTTTCTAGCAACAGTCTCTGAAGTGCAACATGTTGGCTACAGAAAACTGAAAAGCTTTTTGCACTGTGAGCTATTCCTGATGCCTATTTGTCCTATGAAATAAAAAATACAAGATCCAACCACCCTAGCATTGCACTTTACCAAGGCAGGACTCTCTTAAAACATCAGGGGTGTTTTTCTTCCTTGAGAGATGGAGACACAATGAAACAAGGCTTAGGATCTGCCACAGAATAAGGTAGTCAACTAGTTTGAATTTTATGTAGTATTTTACAGTGCTAGCCTGTTGGGATGAAACAGTTGGACACCAGTGAACATTCATCCCATAAAGTTTGATTTCCTCCCTGCCATTGTATGCTTTTTTTTTAACCTGAACTGCAAACTTAGAAAATTGGCGGGAGGAGTTTACTTCTCAGAAGGAAAACTTCAAGCATCCCTGTTCACCGTAAAGAATTAGAAATATTGCTTTGTGCTTTAAAACATTGCAGTGACTAGGTTACATGCTCTGCCTAAATAATTACGATGCGTTAATATGAAAATAAGTTGCATTATGTAATAGAAGATGGTTGGTTTTGATGGTCTGAACTAGGGGTCTGTTCTACGCATTTATAACAGTAGTGACTGAGAAAGCTAAGACAAAATTGGTAGCATACTACTTGGTATGACGCTTTATTATTGGAAACCTTCTAGCCAGAAGGAAGGATCAAAAATAAGTCGTTGACTTCTATTAAACAAAAAGTCAGTATCAGATAAGTCTCTTCTCAAATTTTGTTCTTGTTTTTCTTTTCATTAGAATGGCATTAAGGCATCAGAGGATGCTGCAACAAGGGAGTATGTTCTCTACCGAGCAGCTTTAGCTTCCATTCAGAAAGCAACCCCACCAAACAACATGATTAAAAAAGGCACCAGATCCAAAGCATCTAAGAATCACAGCAGGCATATGGAGTTTTCTGAGGTAACTGGTGGTTTCCATTCATCTTTAATTTCTCACATGTTGTCTGGCACACGATCAGCTTGTAAAGCATTTTTCTGAAAGTAGTATCTCCAGTTTGAAGTGCTTGTAACTCTTATTAGTATGGCTGCCAGATTTTGCTTATTGAGCCTATTTTAAGACAATGTCAGAAACTAAGTGGAGAATATTGATACACTGGGATGTTCTACATCTTTCCCCACCCCTCCGGGTGTCTAGGTACCCTCAACATGGCTTAGTGATTTTTTTTTTTTGGCTTACATTTTGGCTTGGATTAGGCATGAAAATGTTTAATCATTTCCTCTTAGTTGCTATGGGCTTATAACGAATCACATGTTTTCCAGATAAGCAATCCCACAAAAACTGTCAATTTTGCTTCAACACTGATGGGCAATTTAAAAAAAAAAAAAGACCAAAGACTAAATAGTTCTTATTTTTTAAAAATTAAACAAATGAATATTTCTCCTGTTCATTATATGCTTTTTTCCCAACTAATTATCTGACATTAAAATAGCTTTTTTTAACTATGTATTTGTAGTGTGTCACACATTTGGAGTTGCTGATAACTGCCAACAGCCTAGGTTTCCCTTCACCTTGTTGTTTTTCTTAAGCTTTTTTATTTCCCCACATATTGGTGCTGGTCTACATTGCGAGTGTCTTATAAGACTTTTAAAAATGTTTACTGAAAGTTTTGTTGTTTGTTAATAAGCAACAGATTTTCCTAACTAGAAAAAGTTTTTATACTCAAGCTCAAAAGTCATGTTCTGCAAATTGGTGCAATAAGAGAAGATGATATAACTGCACTGGAAAGTATGATCAAGCTGCTCTAATACTACTATATAGTACTTTGTAGCATTAGGAATCTGAAAGTTCAACTGTACAGTGAAGTAGCAGTCTAAATTTTTTTTATAAATATATATATGTCTATACACACACATTTAGATTATAGAAACATTTTGCTTTTAACAATTGAGTGATATAAGGTGTTATACAGGTCTATAATTTTCTAATGCTGAATGATTTTGAATGGTGGATCTGTTTGTGTCAAAAATGAATTCATTGGAGAGAAGTAGGAATTGCTTCCATTGGGTATCTCAAGCCAAGAGTCCCACAGCTGAGATTTCTGGACACAGCATTGCTCACTTTTCAAAAATGTTAATGATTTAAATGGAATTCAGATTGATTTTCTCTTTTTAAATTAACGTTAACTAAATCGCCATCCTTGGATGAGGTTTGGAGGATTCAGGAGGGCTGTTTTTCTTACTGCTTTGCATTTAGTCTGTCTGTCCTTTAACTTTAAATTTTAAAGAATTTTAAATTGGCTACCTCTATTCCAGTCCAAAGTACCCGCAGTTATATACTGATTATTCCTGTTCTCCATCAGAATTTGATACAACCAGAATTAGGCTAAATTTGCAATTTATGTCTCTAGAGTAGGAGAAGTTATAATACATTTTGTGGCACTTACATAACGTCAGGGAGAGTTTGGGGTGTGTATTTACCCTCCACTCATGATTTTCTTTACACATTTTTTCCAACAGGCTGCGAAGACCTTGAAAAACACTGAAAGCCTTAAAGTCTGCCATCGCTGTGGCTCACCTGCAAAGTATGACTCCTATCTACAAAGAGCGACGTGCAATCGTGAAAGTTGTGGCTTTGACTTTTGCACAAAGTGCATGTGCAGCTATCACAGCTCCAGTGACTGTATGAGTTGCAAACCAGTGAAACCCAACTCTAAGCTAGGGCCGCTTCCTGGGACTAAGAAAAGCAAACAGAATCTACGGCGATTGTGATCCATCCCTCCCAATACAGATTGTCAGATGTCCCAAGAAGTTTTTTTAGGATATGAAGTTATCCACAAAGAAAATCAAACAAGAAAATGCTTTCTGCTATTCTATATTAAAAAAAGGGTTAATTTTATTATTCCTCTGTACTATTTGGTCGTGTTGAAATTCCTAGGAAACATCACAAATATCAATTTAAAAAAGTCTTATCTATAAATTTAAAAGAAAATTCTGGATATGGATTCTAATAACATTTTAAATATTGTCTTGACAATTTGTCTATTGTGTTCCAGTCTTCAAAACACCCCACAATAATATTGAACAAAACAAAAGTTTTGGCAAGTAGTCTTCCATGTGTAACCCTAGCAATTCTTGAATGCCAGAAGGGGGAAGCGTAAACTGTGTTTTATTTAAATGTTTACTCTTGGTCAAAAGTCTTTTAAAAGCATTTATAGTGAAAATGTCAAGTGAGGTGAGTGAAATCCCTTTTAACATAGAATTATGAGGGAGTCTAGATTTTATGATTTTTTTCTCCAAGGCTTTGCCTTAATTTTAAAATGTGACAGTTCATAATACCATTTTCTCTGATAGTTTACCCTATGTGAATCTTAACTTGTTGCTCTTCCTTCTTCATTCAGAAACTGCAGGTTTTCCTTGAACTGAGGTGATACCCCTTCCAACTTAAAAAAAAAAAAGTACTGTATCTTGGCTATACTGCTAAAAAAAAATACTTTGCCAGTTTTTTCCAAATCATAAGATAATTTTTTTTATATTTGTATATATTTGTAAATACTACTTTAAATATTATTCATGTTTGTCTTGTAAATGTGAAAATAAATTACTGTTCTCAACAACTTGGTTGGCAAATCCGGACTTCCTATTTATCGTCCTAAAAGACTATTTTTCATGCTCATTTCTCAAGTTTTCTAGTATGTGCTTCTTAAATGTTGATTTAACAAAGAGCACATCTCCTGTTTTTGTGTAAAACATACTGAATCCATTCTTGTGCTGCATTCCTGCAGCTTACCTAAAGGCTCTTAGCAGTAATTGCTGACAGTTTCTGAACCAACGCATTCAATGGAAAATTTTCTATTGGCTGAATTTATGTTGCTGTTGCAGAACTAGCTCACTGTCAGTAAAGTCTTGGTGATTCCACAGCAAAGAAAGGCAAGCTTTCAAGAAAAGGATTGGTTGTGGAAGTGTTTGGGGTTTGGGTAGTTTTTTCCCCGTTAGTAGGTAGATAACTGACTGGAAGGCAGCATTGTAGGTCCTGCTCCTTGAACTGGGACAGCAGTTGTATACTGCATGGCAACTTTTCCTGCACTTGTTAATTTTCTATTTGTGACAGCAGTGGTAGAAACAGTTGAGCAGGACCTCTAGCATTCTGCTTTTATGTGGCGAGCTTAATCTCCTAACCTAAACCTGAGACTTAAAATAATAGGCTGGCTGAGTTATATTAAGAACTTTCATTCTATAAATCTTTTGTCTATTTAAGTCCACTTATGGATGTGCTCAAGATCTGAGAATGAAAGGTAGAAGCCTTCCATCCTATTATACCTTATTCTGGTAATTAGACCATACCACCTTTACCAACCAGTCCTGCAGGCCAGAAGAAGAATGGTGTTTGTATAGGAAGTAACAGCCCTCAACTACTGGATATTGGTGTCTCCAGCATTTTGTGAGACAAGGAAAAGGCAGTGGTCAGGGGCTTAATACGCATGCGACCACAGTTAGGCTGTAGGCTAAGCAGAGATAGATAAGAAATATTATAAGCAAAAGTTTGTTAGAAAATTTTCACCTGTGTCTACTGAAATTCCTGTGTCCTGAAGAGCACAGATACCTTAATGTGATCTGGACAGAACTGCCCTTTTGTACATTGATTTTGAGAAATGTGGCACAGGCATCCACACTCGGACTGGTGTTGCAGAGTATGATACATCTTGAATTAAAATTTGTGTGGATGTTACAAACTTAGCAGGTTTACCTTTTCAGGTTTTGAGCTTACTAAGGGGAACTAGCCACTGTCTAGTAAGCCTAACAATTTGTACATGGAGAGAGTGAAGAACAGCTGCTTGTTCATTTGTTTCCTGTAGAAATTTAGAATTTTGGGGAAAATTCCTTGTTACCTCCAGATAAGGGGGAAGAATTGGACTACATGGTTTCAGTGGTCACAACTGGAGATGAACAATATGAAGAAACAGACATTTTTCACTAACTTCTGAGTGATAAGAGGCAACTACCTTCTACCTGAAACCTTGATGGAAAGGTCAGATTACTTGACTTCTAATGAAGCTTTGGCCAAGCTGTAATGGGTCTGCTGCAAACCATTGTGGCTGTTTCTTTCCTCTTGCCCAACCATTTTTGTCTTATCCTGATCCTCAGACCCTTGCCTACCAGCTTTAGTGTTAATAATCGGAATAGACATTCAAGATCGCAGCCTTCAACAGGTGGGTGACAGCTCCTTAAGGACCTTGACCTGTTAACAATGCTTGCAATTTTCTTATCAAAATTTCTAAAGAGAAGTATGGGGATCTGTGGTGGCCACACAGCTGTTTCTTCCTGTATGATAATCTTACCCAACAGCTGAAACCTTGCCCAACAATGCTGAGCACTGGACCTGAATAAAAACTATGCATCCTACTGAAAGCCACATGATTGTTGGTCTCCCCATAAATAGCTTCAGTGAATGGTGTACGGCAGAAAAAAACAGAGTGGACAATCAGTCCCCACCCAGGCATGCTGGCATCTACTGCTGAGCGAGAAAGCAGCTCCTTACAGAGGGTGAGGGTGCTGGATGTTAGTACTAGCAGGTGCCTCAACCAGTGCTGAGGAGAGTGATTTATGTGCCAAAGGTGGGAACAAAGTGGTACGTGCAAATTGTTGTTAATGTCTGTGCTGAGCCTATCTTGAACATGCCTTTGATATGTAATCACCTGAGAGTTGTACCTAGCGCAAGAGCATAGCACTTGCCATATGGAGGTGAGTTGTCCCCAACTACTACAGCTGGGTTGTCAAAACCACTTTCAGACTCAACGTTTGGCAGCCCCAGTCACATTGCAGGAACGTGATAAGCTTCTTACTCACATTACATACGCCTTTGAGATCTACGGGGCATGATAAATACCAGCAGGCTGACAGAGTCCCCTGTCTGGCTGGTGCAAGAGTACAGATTTCTCCCAGTTACTTGCTTATCTCTAGGCATGGCTCTGCATGGTGAAGAAGGGTGGGATGTTTCTCTGCTCTGTAAATTGCCGTGGCTAGCGGCTGTTCCCCCTGGCCTGAACAACTATGGAGCCAGAATATTCCTTAACTTCGTCCTGGCCCTAGCTGGGAGGCAGGCAGAGGCAGGGGTTTAGGACTTTCTGAAATCAATATTGAATATCCACATTTTGCAGCTCTTCTCTCTTGCACTTACAATGCTGTCCTGAAAAACCCAAGGAGCTGCTCGAGATGCTTACGTCTTTCTGCAAAGCATTAAAGGCAATCATCTCAGCTGTCCCACCACAGCGGCCAGAGAAGCTGGAGAGAAGTGTCAGATAATGATGATTAATCTGATGATATAATCACTTGTAAAAACAAGGACGAGTCTGTATGCACTTATCAGTGTAATTTACCCTCCAGCAGCAGCCTTTGTGCTTTGAGGACTGTGGGACAGTCTTATCCCCCCAAGGATGGGAGGAACCAAAACAGAAAAAAAAAACCCTCTTACTTGAGCTCTGCAATTGCTGGCACCTTAGCACAGCACACAGCCTAGCTGTTCACCTCCGAGGCTGATTTCTAACGTGTGGCAAAACTGCAGCATGTGTCAGATGTGCTGTCACTAGCCAAAGGCTCCACCGCAAAGAAGTGACATTTTAGCATGTTGAATGTTTTGTTTGACAAAAAAGTTTAAAACTCAAAGTTCGAGCAGTGATCACTCTCAAAAAAGCTTGGAATATTTAGTGGTAAAAATACAAAGTCTGCCCTGACTCATAGTTTAAAAAAAGGAATCTAGATTAAGATTTTGATAAGAATTCCCTCCCCACCTCCCAAAATATCTACTCCTAACGCCAAGGGCAGACAACCCTTTTGAGGAAATTATGCTGTTGTATAGAGATTTTAAAAAAATAAAATATGTTCTGGAAAGGGAAAACCACAAGATGGTGCTCTTGAAACACTGCATGAAGCCAGATTCATTGAGTTCCTTCTTGCTGCGTTCATGGAGGGTATATTTCCTCCACCTCTGCTGACTGTAGTTATCCATCTAGTTACTACAGTCAAGGGTAATCACATTAAATCTGCAATTAAAAGAACAAAACCCAAACCTTGAATTCAATTACTGATTCTAACATTTGTTTCAAATGTATTTGTGTAGGATATGTATGTTTGCTAAACTTAAAAAAATACAGGTGCCTTCCATAAAAGCTTTATCCTGCTGCTAAATGCACATGCCTTCTTCAAGGAGTGATTGACTGCCCTAAAAACATAACGTTTGTTTTGCCCGCCTTGTGCCCCTGTAGTGACAAGTGGAGAGCAAAGCCACCACTCCAAAGCAGTGGTGCAAGCCGTCCCATCAAGCCCTCAGCGCGGGTCTGGAGCAAGCAGCAAACAGAGCTTTGCCTGGGGTCGGACGTCGTGTTCCTGATCGACTGAGGTTCGGTGAACACCTCAGCTGCGCGACTGCTGTGGCGTGACCTGGACGTGTCTTCTGGCAGAAGCTGATGGTGCTGACTTGCAAAATATCTAAAAGGCAGAGCATGAATATGTAAGGCAACTTCTCATACAGGGCCTCCGCTGTGGTTAGGAGGAGCTGGTGTCTTGAGCTGAAATGCCATTACCTGAATGGAAGGATGGACCGGGCAATTGCTGTGATAAATGCTTGATTTTGGAATACACTTGCCATGATAGAAAAGATTCCCCCTCTAATACATTTAAACTTTGGAGTAGAGGATGAGGATTTACAGAGATGGACAACTGCTGGAATGTAAGTCTTTACCTGAGGATGAACCAATTGTCGTGTCAGGTCCACTCAATTTTAATGTTACTTTGTCGGAGTGGTTTCTTCTCTGAAGGAGTCCAGGGGAACATAAGGAGAGAGGGAAAAACATAGTGCTGACATTCCTAGCACAAAATAAAAGCAGCCAGGGTCTATTTGAGCCTGCTGGCACATGCAGAAATAGTTGCAAAGTTCAAATGAAGGAATAGACATTCTTGTAACGGCCACTGAGATGGTTCAGCAGCTGAGGGTTTGTCCCTTAAGGTTTCGTATTGCTCTGCTCTTTGCATTCAGAACTGCCCTCACGGTGCCTCAGTACAGCACTCAAACAAGCCAAGGACTTGGGAGGTCTTTTGAGAAATTGAGATGCAAAAAAATGCAATTCCCTATGTTTGCTGACTGCTGTGTAGGTTTTGGTTTGGTGCTGGGGGGATACAAGCAGCCCTGCACAGCCCTCAGCCAGCTGCAGTGTCAGGGCCAGCCCATGGCCCCAGGGACAGCCCTGAGGATGTCCCCTGGCTGAGCAGGGGCATGGCTGGGGAAAGGGAGGGAACCCTGCCCCTCCTCTGCCCTATTTTGCACCTCCTAAGTGCTGGGCTAACTTTTGGGAGGCGCCAGAAGCGCTGCTGCCCTTGGCTGGTGCAGCTGTGCCTGGCAAGGGGGTGCAGGAAGGCTGATGCTGGAGCAGGGGCTGTGCTGGGGCACGGTGGGGAACAGAGGAAGGGTTGGGGAAGTCAGCTGGGGTGGCTGTAAGGCCCGGGGTGGGGGGCAGTCTTTGTGTAGGACTATGGCCTTTCAGTAGCTAACACAGCATGTTATCCGCGTGTGTGTTTGCTGCAAAGCAAAGGCCTCTGGACATTTGATGCTACCTTGTAGGCAAACCAGGATAGCAATGGTGAATGCTGCTGTTGCATTAAATGGCCTAGTTACTCTGGCTTCCTCAACCCATGTTGGACCTGCACCGAGAGCATCGTGAAGGTCGGAGTTGGCTCTAACCAAAAGTATTTGCTGTGGGCATGTAAAGTTCAGGCGGTCCTCAGCTGCTGAGCAGAAGGACCGGGCTTGGAAGACACCTGCGTGTTTCAGGAGGAGGTATAGCTCTTCCAGGGCTAACACACGGCGGCTACAGCTTCACATGAGAGACTTCGGATGGGTACGGCTACGGTGGCGTTTCACTGGTGGCCGCCTCCCGAAACTGCTGTTTTCTGCCCGTGTCTCCTGTACGCCCACCAGAGAGCGCAGTGCCCCTTCTCAGCAGGGACGAAGGCTCCTTCCAGGGGCTTCACTGGTAGCTGGCTCATGCATGAATCATAACGCAAACACGATGACACAAGACCTCTGAGACTTACCTCTTATGTTTAGTGTCATTTTATAAGGGTCTACCTCGGCTCAGTTAATTACATTGTACAACAGATTTTCGTTAGTCATATGTAGATCTAATTTCCAAGATTGTCCCTGGACACCAAATTAGTAGAGAAGACATCAATTGCAATTTGCTTACAAACATACTTTAAACACCAGCTGCTTGTAAAAAATACACATAATGTTTTTAAATTAAAAAGCTCTGTGTTGCCTTAAAAATACTCGCAACAGGCAGCACAATTTACTCTCTGCAACCATTTACTTATGTACCCCTAGATAAAAAATCTGGGTACCAGTATGAAGGCCAGAAAGTTTGTGAGTTGCTCCATGCCCCTGTCATTCTTTATGCCACATTGTGGTTGTGTAATAAGTCGTGATGTTAAACTGTAGTAGGAAAAGCCCACTGAAACAGGGTAAAAAAAAATGCAAGGTGTTGTATGTTAAAGGTAAGTAAATCAGTAAGAGCACCGCAGGACTTCCAGTCTCACTGTATACATTTTAGAAAGAGCTTTGGAAAAGTAAGCAGTTCATATTTGTTCTGGTTTCCTCACCTCTGTTAAATGGCAGTTATATTCTCAGTATTTGTACATGATATACAAATGTAAAATACATAAAACAAGATGTCTTAGTGTCCTACACCACTACCACAGTCCCACCACTCTGCTATGAATTAACCATGAAGTAGATAAGGAGCACACTTTTTAATATTTCTATTTATACTCTCAGCGTGTTAATACTCACTGTACTTAATCTCTTGTTAGTACTCATAATATTCTTCAGTGTTCTCAGCACTCTTGTAAATAGATTATACCCTGACGGGTGACTTTCTTAACAAGGTGAAGACAACCCTTTTTCTGCATTTTGCATATCGCAACAGAAGAAAGGTTCTCTTCCCTTGGAGTTTCAATCAAGAGCAAGGTTTTCATTGTTCATACGGAACAGCTTTATCCTCACTATAGCAAGGTTTTCACAAAGTTTCTGGAGTAGACAGTAATTCGGTATGTTGTTTTATGTTTACTTGCCAGTCTTGAATATGATTAAAATGCTTTCAGTTTTCCTATCCATACGTATTGACACTGAAGCAAATTAAATGCCTGTAATTATTCTTTTCCATACCAATTTCTTAAATTCTGGTGACCAAAATCAAAGGTACCGGTTGTGCATGTTTTAAGCAGTTAGAGCATATGTGCTCCTTCCTCTGGGAATACTCAAGGAAAAAGAAACTGTTACAATGTACTAAGTAGCAATAATGTTATTGCAAAACACTGACTTGTGGGGCAGCTAATGGTAGCTCTTGCACTAAGAACAACTTGATTTCCGGGAGATGCAGCTCTTTGACCTGCAGGCTCATTCTTTTGCCAATGCATGATGTGAGAAAAACAGTGTTCAGGGACTCCATGATCTTTTCTTGAAGGTGGTAGCTGGATCTTCATGAAACATTTTCCTCCTGAGCGTTCACATTAAGCAAAACAAATCCATGACCAACACAACATTTTTCAGAAATAGTTTTTAGAATGTTCTTAGCTTATTGGAACATAAACCAGACATAGAATAGGACATAACGATATCTAAATCACATGTCATTTTCTTATTGCAAGTTGCGAAGAACGTCACAAGTGGGATGAATGTTGTTATTCTATTTTAAATGTAAAGCAAAGGAGATACGAAATGCTTGGTCCGTGGTCATGCAGTGGTTCAGTTACAAATACAGCCTGGACTTTCTGACTCCAAATTCTGGGACTATGTCTTCTCCTGTCCATACTGCTTTTCATAGTAATTAAAGTGGTAAATCAAGAAACACTTTATATTTTATGATACTTGGTGCTCAAACAAGCAATGAAACTTTTAGGAATGTGAGGGCTTTTCTACTTAAGAAAGATTACTGCTTTAATTTGGTAATATTTGAAACCGCATTACTTATATTGATGAAAAAAATATACAAAAGAGGTTGTCTGAAATGATAAAACCAGGCTCAGCTCA
This sequence comes from Aptenodytes patagonicus, assembly GCF_965638725.1. NCBI lineage: Eukaryota > Metazoa > Chordata > Aves > Sphenisciformes > Spheniscidae > Aptenodytes > Aptenodytes patagonicus. The sequence continues at coordinate 73,749,948 of NC_134951.1, forward strand.
AGCCTCAAACACTTTTAAGACCAAGTGAAGATCAGAGGTAGCAAATGTCCTTATTTTTCTTTCTGAGACAGAACTCACCCTTTGAAGCAACTCCTTGCTGCAGGTAAGTGATGTATACTTGTACAGCCCTCCTAAGTCTACATCACATATTCATTGTTTGTGCAGCTGGTGAAAATAGAAGTTTATGCTCCTGTATAAAACCAGGATAAACTTTTAGCACTGCTAACTAGGCTGAAATGGTTGTCACTCAAAGTGAAAAAAAAATGAATTCAATGGAAGAAATACCTGTGACTTGACCTGTAGATTAGGCTGCCAAAGGATAAAACATGTTAATTATGGAGAAGACGGTAGAGGGTAACTATAGCTTTTCCTCTTCTGTCTGTCCTGAATAAATTAAGTATGTAATTTAATATAGGTTTACAAGGATTATAAGCTGAAAAGAAAAAGCCATCAGCTATATTACTATTTATTTCTGTTCCTTTGATTTTAAATTAGTAGATTTTTTTCCAGAGAAATCATTAAATAAAATTGTAAAGTTCAAAAATATTTCTGAATGTTTTCATTGCCATATGCACAGAAATTCTTTATTATAAACCAGCTAAATTTTTATTCAGTGGATAAGGTTAAAGAATTCGCCTACTCCAGGGTTATCTGTATATGTAACTACAGTGCTTATCCACAGATAATTTAGTCAATTTTAAAACAAAATATGTTAGACATAAAATATTATGTTTTATTCTCTGTAAACTACTGTGATAGGAGCTAGTCGAAAGTAGAGAGATCATATAATTTTTTTTGTCAGTTTATTTTTAATTTGCCTAATTTTAAGGTGATATTTTTGCTCCCTTTTCCATATTTTAAAGTGTATTTTACTAAAACATATTTTTAATCTCTAACCTTATTAAAATATAATTTTCAATTTCAAATATTTGTCTTGCTAACTTTTAAAATACATAAAAACATGAATAATAACTACAGGTATACATTTTTATTTTATAAGTTTCATTTTTGAAAGCAATTTTAGCATCTTTTTTTGTTTTTCCCCTTACCTCAGACTGCTTCAGAGAAAGGGAGAGGAGAAATATTATGCCAGCTCTGTGTTCAATCCGTCTTCCATTTTTATTAGAATTTAACAGAAATTTCTTTGGGAACTATGCTGAAAGCACATCTGTTATATAAACTTGTGGCCAGAAAATGGTGAAAGAATGAAAAATAAAATATGTACGCCATGTCTTTGTTTCTAGTAAAGAACATACAAACTAGAAATAATGTGATTTGGCTTTCAGGTTGCAATCTGAGCTCCTAGTGTTACAGTGGAAATACATAGTTATTATTTATTATGCAGCTTACAATAGTTGGGGAATTGTTTAATTCAGTGTGATAAAAGGTAGCTGCTTAAAAAATTCATATTTTAAACTGGTGTGCAAGAGAAAGCAGAGCGTTCCCTTTTAGGCCACCACAAATATCACAGTTTGCTGATAGCAAGCTGTATACCTGGCAGTAAAAGTTTGAAGGATTAGAAATTAAAAGAAGTTATCATCTGTTTTGGTTACCATTTTTAAGACTTGTTCAAAGCCAGCAAGAGAGCCTGTCATTTTAAAAATTAACATGGCAGGAAACACGATCCAAAAGGCTTCTCCTTAAGCTTGCCCTTAAGGGCATGAAAGAAGCTCAATACAGGACTGTGATACACAGCCTGTGGGCAAGAAATTGATCCATTAATCTTTGTAAATTAAGCCAGTGTTTGTGTTACTGAAAAATGGATTTCATCTGCTGGTGAACTCAGAACACTCAATGGCACTATATATATCCTTTATATGAATTTGGTTTAGAGATGCTGCTGTATTGCCATAGCAGCTGCTGCAAAATTGCTGTAAAGGAGTACACTTCTCTGATTGTATTTTCAATGTCCTTTAGTCTGGATGTGTTTTGCAGGTAATAAATGTTAACTCTGAGGAAGATGAATAAGCATCTTCATCATTTTTATATTAAATCTCAGTTAGCATCTGTTCATTTTGAATTCAGAGTAGTAGTAGCATGTAGCTTTTTTATTTACGCTAAAATTGAACCAACATGAAAGGAACATAGAATATATCATTTGGTAGATCTGAGAGATCATAGAATTTAGTTCAGGGAGTGGAGAACATGCTTTTAATGAGACTTCCTTGTCTTCTTTATGTGCTCTGTGTAATTATAGATTTGTTGATTTAAAACATTGTGCAATTTTAATATAGTCTTCTGCAAGGTGATTTCCATCACCTTATTCCTGCAATGCTGATGACAAATTTAAATACTTTCAAGAATATTTCGCTGTCTTTCAAGCTAAGACTTTCTGAGTCAGCAAGACTCGACCTCTCACAAGGTCCTCTTACTCAACGACCGCTGGGGAACAACTGCAAAGCAAAAAAACTAATTTGCGACAGCACAGAAAAGTTTTAGTAAACCTTTCTGCACCCCAGAGAGTGCAGAAATGGTGATGAAATGGAACAAAAGTCGCAACCGAGAAGTTTGGTATTTGCTACTGTGCATCTGTCAGTGTAATTTCCACATCACACACGCTTGTGATGTTAAACACAGTATGACTTGAAAGAGTCCTGAGTCAAGGTCTGATCCCTCCTTAACTAGTAAGTGACTGTCCAAGAGATTCTTTTTGCTTATAAAATGAGTCCTCAGGTAGCTCTTCTGCCTTCACTATGAGTATGTGATGAGGGCGTGTCCGTAGAGCCTTTCTCTTTTTATTTTTCCAGGCAGATGTGATTTCTCTGCCCGTGCTTTGAACTAGCAGGAAGCATGACAAGTCCTATCCAAAAACAGGCATGTAACTGAGTTAGCACTGTCCTGAATGCATGCTGGTGAGTTCAGGATTGCCCCTTGGTTTTACTCTTTACACTAGAGAGACTGCAGTGAATATGCGTATCATGTGCACCCCCTGTTTTTCTCCTGTCCCATCATTCACACAGACAGGCACTGAATACGCAAGTCTCCTGCTCTCATCTTACAACACCCTACCATACAAAGTTTACGGCAGGAACACTGAACATCCCCTATTGTTAGTCTCATCAAAGACCGAGGGTGATAAAAGACTTGGTTCCCCTCTAGGACTGAATTGTGTTCGGAGAAAACAGGAGCCAAACTTGAAAAGAAAATTTTAAGTACCTTTGTACTCCCCCATTTCTGGCCACCCTGAGGCAGATGGGAGCAGGCTGGCAGGGAACGGTGCCGCTTTCCACCACTGTCACAGGCAGTGTGGTAGAAACCGACCCCCAGCAGCGCTTCCCCACTCCAGCTGCTTTCTCCCTGGCAGCGAGGGAAGTTGAACCACCCACCTTCACACCAGTGGAACCATGGTGTCCGCCCCATGTTCTGAAGCAGCTGGAGACTGCTCCTTTGAAAGGCTTGTTATTTTAAAATACTTAGTGAACACACAGTCTTTCCCCCTTTTTAAAAGAAGCCTAGTCAGCACTTTACCATCAGAGCAGAGAAGACAGAGCAGTCTTCTTACCTGCTGCCTGCAGGGATTTAAAACAAGCAGGTGGAAGCACATGCACGTACAGTTCTTGATCGTTGGCCAATGCAGAGTTTGAACTCGGTGATTTCAGTTGAGTTTCCACCTTCCTTGTGGAAACACTCACTGACACAACCTTACAGAAACCGTTACGCTAACTCAGTGATACTGGAGCTTCTTCTTTCCTGCTGCAAGGTTTGCTGTAGAAAACATTAGAGTTCATGTCATCGGTGCCATCCCATATCCTTGGTACTAAACTTGGCCCTGATTTCAAGTCTGCTATCATATTAATTTAGCCATCCAACTTTTGGCTATCTTTATGTCTATGCTCTTTTCTTCGCACTGCTATAAGTGCATATAAAATCAGACCTAATCTCGGTAACTCTGACAGTTTCCATGATGCCAACAACAATACCAGTACCCGTGCATACATCTAAAGTAAGGGTCCTCTGCTAAAGAGGAGGAAGGCAAAGAAAAGGTCTTGAAATAAAGTAAGTACCAAAGATTTTAACTTTCATTAGATATTTGTCATGCATAAAGATTTCAACTCCTATTTTGCACTAAATTCCAGCACAGTGTTCCTATATTGTTGATTATCATTAATTTCCAAAAGTCATTTGAGAAAGATATCAGAGTTCAACATGAGAAAATGTAATTGAATTTATCTGTTTATTGATGTATTCATCAATACTTTTTAAAACACACATATTTCTTGAATCACCACCTTGTTTTATAGCCAATACTGTTTAGTTTTAAACATTACTTCACCGAAGTTATTTTTGACAGCCTTTCAGTTTCTAGTGCTTCCTGTCTTATTAAGAATGTAAAGCCATTGCCCAGTATATAGTCTTGCAGGCATGATGAGCTGGATTCAAAGTTAATGAATCTTCCTCTTAATTTTAACCCCTGAATATAGCCATGACCTTCTCCTCCTACAGTGTTGAATTACAATGAGGTTGGGGGTGGTTTAATCTATTGATGCAGTTGTCCATGATGGCATTGCTACATTATTAATTGCAGACACAGACTACATGTGCATACTCATCCCTTTACTTAAAAGTGAGATACTAGATACTTTTCAAGCTTTATGTAGCAGAGCCATGCTCTTAGCTTCTAACTGTCCCAGCTTAGGCTTTCTAACTAGAGTATGTGCTTAATTTGTCATGAAATAATAGTCACCATAACAGCAATATATATTACACTACAAGGCATTCATCTCCATCCAGTGTTAACTTTTGAACAGTACCCAGGAATTATTTGGGAAGAAGTTAGTTGGTGCAGGCTAACGACATGGCTCTAACACTACAAGACAGTGTTCCAGTGCCCAGGTAACTTCTCAGATAACTTGTAATTTGCTTGTATAGAGGCAGCCACAGTGGACCAGCTAAGCTGCTGTAACACCACCAGTTGAGCTTTTAGAGTAGAGAATGAACTTTATTGAAACTATGACATTTTAAAAGTGATTGGAGTTTGGCCCACACTCTTAATTACATTTATGGCAGAGAGAATTTGTTGGATAATAATCAGTTCACATTCAGATCTTTAACCAAAGGGGTAAAGTTTAGGGAAATCGCTGGAACCCAAGCAAGACAATGGAGAGAATGCCAGATTGGGGTGTCAAGACATCTCCTGGCAGTTTGTGGCAAACTGCCTCATCTTATTCCTGTTTCCAGTGACCGAATCCTGTTTAAGAGAGAAGTAAAAATGCATTATGCACATTCCTAATGTTGTAAGCAATGTATGCAATTTCTGTAGTTTCCCAAGGGAAACTATCTACTTGCTAGATAGATGGATTGCAGGAACTTAAAAAGCAATTATAGCGAATAAATTACCATCTATGTATAGATCTGACCCACCTCTCGGGAAAGATGCAGACCCCTAACAACGCCGTGGAAGAAAAGTACTGGAATGGTACACATCCTCAGATAACTGAGCTGAGTGGAAGGGACTCTGTTCTGCTTTGCCCCAGGCACGTGGAAAGAAAAGGTTTTGTCCTGTCTTGGAAGGAGGAAGCAGAGAGGTAAAAAGGGTTGTGTACCATGGTGGGAAGGCAGGGGGAAAAGGCTTCCAGTCCTGAGCAATGTCAAGGAAGTGGAAAGAAAGCCTCTTTTCTGAAATCCCTGCTGCAGGTTAGGAAGAAAAGGAGACGGCTGAGAGCTGAAAGTATGGCTTTACTCACTGGACTTCTTGCATTAGCTATGCCTGAGTACAACCTGCAATACTCAGCAACTAAAGATTTTAACTGATAATATACAGACTCTGCATGTGAAAGCAGCACATAGGTTCCACGTCAGCTGAAGCTTCCAGGGACTTACCTCCCAGATGAAGCCTGTAATTTATGGTTGGTGGGACAGTTTTTTCAGCTGTTGTAAATCAAAACAGCTACATGATTCACAGCATATGAGGATCCAGTCCAAACTGTGTATGGATAATTTCTGTTATATGAGAAGGATGCTAGGGCCTGTTTTTCTTGTGATTTATACCAGCATAATTTTGGAATAACTGCAGAGAACATAAAAGTATTTAATCATTGAGTGAGAGGTGAATCAGCTCCAACATGTGCATTGCAAAGATGTAAATGCCAGGTCATGTTATGTTTCTTGCTATCGTTGTCAAGTTTAAAACCCACCAGGCATATATTTAGGTCCATGATAGTCATGTTAAATTGAACCCATCATAGTGTTAATCATACAATAAATTTGTGGCTAAATCACAATAAATTATGTTGATTCTGTCTTTTTAGTGCTCTTCCAGAGGAAAACACTGGTTATTTGATTTAATTGATGATGCTGAAATATTGAGAACATTATTGAAAACAACAGGCCTCTTTCAAGCGGAAAAGAAAAGCAAGCGAACACATGTAATATTCTTAAAAATATAATGAGATGTTATTGCTTTGAATAATTCAGCAAGGAGTTGTCATCAGATCCGTGGAAGATTTTTATGAGATGTTTCCTTAATAACAGTGTGTTTAGAACTGGTGTTCCCTTGCAGAGTATTTTTTGCAACTATTGTACTGCTAACAGCTAGCATTTCTGCCTGTACAAGGAGAAAAAATTTTCTAGAGCAGCACAGTCCAGCTGATGACATGTAAAATGGATTTGGACTCCAGGATACTCCTGCCTGGCTCTTCAGCCTCTCCTCAAAGGAGTGGTTATTCAAGTAATGCAGGTAGTCCTAGCCATCCACTCAGCAGTGCCCCAGCACAGCAAGGCAAGAGGGCAAGCCTCTGTCACTGTAGGAGGGCAGGTAGGAAGGGGAGCAGGTGTTGTCCTGCACCTCCGTGTGCTCCACCATGTAGAATTGCTTCTGGAGCAAGCCAGCCCAGAGAGACATCCCTCAGCTGGGATATGGTCCTGGTGCTGATGAATTTCAGGCTACTGTCTGAAATTTAATTCACTTTAATGTGTATAACTGAGAGCCTGGGAGAAGACACTTTGAATATTGCTTTTCAAGATGCTTGTGAAGTGCTGGCATGAGAAATTGGACCCAATGAAAAGAAGAGGAAAAGGCTAAAATAGAAGTAATAGCCATTTATTAGCCATTTGTGGAAGGCGTTGGTCATCGTGCCTGCTAAGTGGTGATAATGATGCGGTGTGATGGTGTGGTGACTCAGAGCTGACTCTTCTCAGAAGGCTGCAGCTGGCTGCTGTGCTTCCAGCTGTCCTCTTCCCTGCTGCTCCAGGGAGCTGCGCAGCTGGAGAAGCGGCGGATTTGCCCATTCTGCCCAAAATAGAAGCCTGGAGGCTGGGGAAGAAAAGCAGGCTGTCAGGACTGCCTTCTTATTTCATTCCTCTTTTCCCCTCACGGCAGTAACTCCCTCCGGTGACTGGAGGAGCAAAGGCAACGGGGACATTTCTACAGGAGGCCACCTTTGGTATCAGGGTCTTGCCCGGAGAATCTGTAGAAAATGGTCGCCCTTCCCTTACCCGCGACCCAGCAGCTGGTAGCTTTGCCGAGTCGCTCGCCCTTCCCCCACAGGCAAACTGCAGAGGTCTCAGTAGCCTCAGGGGTTCATAGCCAGCAGTAAGATTTGGTGCCCTAGGATTTTATTAGATGCTGTTATTCATCACAAGGTGGGGTCTGCTTTAAAATATGACAGGCAGCTCTTTCAAAACACCCGGAGGTGGAGAGGAAGGTGGGGGAGTACAGGATGAGTTTCTTTCTTCAACAGGTAGAGAGAGGGAGTGGGGAGGTGTGTGACATTGAATCATATCTACACTTTTTTGTAGTGAAAAATAGACCGAGGAGAGGCTCTGGTCCTGACACAGGCCTTCTGCCAGCAGGTGCCTGCGGCTGCTCAGAGCCCATGAATCCACCTCACACAGCTTGCTGCCATTAGGGCCCTCACGTGAAGCGCTTCTTGCTAGGTAAGTCTGTGTTACAGTTTTGTATTTGTTTATTTTGGTTTTAGAAACTGAGTGCAGTGAATAGCAGCTGCTCTTTAATAGGCCCGGGGTATACAGGGCTGCTGCACAGCTTTGGTGTGCGGCACCTCTGAATGACAGTGGCTCTAGAGCAGCGCTCTTCCCCACTCTTCTTCCCAAACCTTTTTGATTTGGTCACATTTTCTATCCAGTAGATATATCTATCTATACAGAAAATAAATAAAAATTGTTTTCTGTAGAAATAGTTATAGGCCAACTCAACGTTATACCTAACCTTGCTAACTCACTGTTGTAGGTACCCATCATCTCGTTTCTGTCCTCATCCTCCCTCCCCAGCCTGACCCCGAGCTTTGCTGCTGCAGCAGTTGTTGTTTGCTTTCTGTTTATGAAGTACTCAGCACATTTTGGGATGCTGGGGGAAAATTGTTAACATCCTCTTGTGAGTTGTTTTTGATGGTGAAACAGATGTATTGACGAAAGGAGTGATAGTTTGGTTTCAATCACCCAGCCATGTCCAACTGAGGACGGGGTGTGTTCACACTTTTTACAATGTGTTGATAAATGGTGTTGGCCTTTGTGAGGACACAAGTCTTTCTGTTGACAGTATTTAGCACTAGGCCGATGTTTTCATTATCATCATTTCATCTCAGGGAGATCTTTACATTTACTGAGCTAATTATTTGGCATAGAAATCTTCAATGAAAAAAAAAAACCAAAACCACCCCAAACCAAACGTTTTGTGTATTGTGGACTAACGTAAACTCATATACTGAAAAGGATCTTTCAGAGTGAAGTGCTGCAGTCACTCATTTGGGGATGATGACCATTGAGCTCAAACTACATGTGAAATTATATTGTATAAAGACAATCCAAGAAAACAGCTCTCACTGCAGCCCTTGGATGCTGCCTCTTAAACCTCCATAATTGTCTGGGGAAAGCTTACAGTGCTTGATTCCCTTGCAAGACCTAACCCAGGGGATACAGCAAGGGACCAAAAGTCATTCTGGATGGTGCTCTGGTTGATGTAGACATGGATAGCCTAAAAGGGGCTGCAGAGTCAAGAGGGGATGGTTACATTACTGAGATACACAACAGACGTTTTTCCTCAGGAGCTCCACACTGGAAGGAATGAAATCATTGATGCCACCTAAATCCTGCACTTCCTAGACCTTGCCTGTGCAATTATCTTTCTTGTTACATTCTTTGATGGATACATCCTGAGTTTGTATTAACTTTAGGAATTTTAAAGCACTGTGTAATCATACTAACTCTCACAAACTTATAATCTATTTACATTTCACAAATGAAGAAGCAGAAGCAAGAACTTATAACTAGCCAACAGCTCACTTCAAACTGTTTTCAGAGCCAGGATTATAATGCAGGAATGCTTGACTCCTGTCCTCATCTTAGTCATTATACAGCTCCATTCCCTTTATTTTTGTCTCTTCTTTCTAGAACTAAAACGCTATTTCATAAAGGCTCTGACGATTTACATAGAAAGCTTGAATCAAGAAACAATGAACAAAATAACTTCTGACTGTGGAAAAGGGTTCTTCTCCATGTCCACTAACTCTAGCAAATATTTTGGTCATTTTAATGACTTACAGACTTAAAAATTACTCAGCCAATCTATTTTAGATTTTTAGTAAGACAGTAGGAATTAAGACAATCTGCAAGAAATGAGATCATTTCCTACTTTGAAACCTCCTGTTTCCGAGTTGCTTTACTGACTCTGCTGCAGATTTTCTGAGGAAAGTTCTATTCATTACATAAGCCGAAATTTCAGCTAGATAGGTTTTGTGTGGAGGGAGATGAAGTTTAGGGAAAGCTTATTTATATCTGTATTACAAAGGAACTAGAATGATGCATTTGTGAATAATAAAGAATACTCATCCAAATACTTAAAATCAGCCAACTTTTGTTCAAAGTGAGAAAACATAATTTCTCTATTTATTTTTTCCCCAGCACAATTCTGCTGACTTCAGTGGAATTATTCTAGTTTACAGTTACCTAAAATTGGAAAGAACCAGACATCCCTTTCTAATTCTTGATTCTTTCTTTTCTGATACTTGATTCTTACACTGTTTTTCAGTATATACTGAGGATGAGGGAGTTCTGTTGCCGTGTTTGAAAAATTCTGTCCAACCTCTGCTGTTTGTCTGAAAGCTTGTTGAATACAGCTCTGCAATGTCAAATGTCTTTGATTTGATTTGGACTGGACCAGATGTCAACAAATTAGAATTTAATATTGTTGAGACAGATGACAACGTAGGAAGCATAAAGGGATTCATTACAAATTAGAATTAAAGAAAACATTCAGATGCAGTTGTGCAATTTTTATTCACCACATCTTAGATCAATTAGAAAAAAATCAGAAATTCTATTTTTCTCTCATTCCTTATGAAGAAGTGAATGGGAATTTAGGACTTATATCATAAAGCACCAGTATGCTTTTTTTTTTCATCTGAACTGGTATTTTTCAAATAACAGTTCATGGTATATATGGTGACATTCTTCCTTGTCCCTTTTAAAATATACACACTCTGATTTGCCTGGCAGAAGATTAGACAGAAACTCAGAAAAGCCCAGTGTTAAGGAGCAAAAACCAACCTTTTTTAGAGTTTCGGGTTTATCTACAGTAGTAGAGGTACATAAACCTGGTAAGGATCTTTGCTTTCTTCATGTTGACAGCAGCAAATATGCAAACACGGGCATTTAGAACTGCAAAGCAAGTTCTCAAGTCAGAAATGCACCGACATTAACTGTTAAAGCTGCCTGTGTGAGCATTTGTCAGGTGATGCTTAACTGATGCTTAACTATCTAGCAGAAAATACAGACAACCGATGAAGAGGCTCTCCCCACGGCGGGAGAGCTTCCTCTGCAGCACGGCATCTGCCTCCCTACGTGAGAAAGCTCCTTTTCTCCAGGATCTCAGTGGTTTCTTTTTCCAGCCTTGGCTTATCAGTTGTACACCTAGCTGGGACCTCAGAGACACCTTTCCTCTGCCTGCCAGCTCTGCCCTCAGATTTTCTTTAGGAGAGCAGGCGGTCTGGCTTCCAGGGTAATGGTTGTAATGGGCTGTGGTATTGACTGGTAAAGCTTGGGAAATTCAGAGGAGTCAGAAAGGGACTGGGAGCAGTTTTCCTCAGTCCTGAGCAGAGTCACATCCCCTTCCTGATGCAAGCAGTGTGGTGGGAATTGGCAGACCTAGATGGAGGAAGAAAAAGAAAGAACAGTTCTTCTGATGATCCACAGCTAATTTTCTTCCTCCTCATTTTTTGATCTTATGTTAAATATAACAGAAGTGTCTATCTTGACATTAATTTTATAGGCATTTTTGAAATTATTTCAAGCATATTCTGTCAGTACCAAGGTTCAACAGCACCACAATTTTCGTTGTCAACAAAAATCAAAGCTTGAATTCTCTGTTTCAGACTCCCTTTTTTCTTCACCCACCCTTTATCACACCTCCAATGTTTCAGAGTAAAATAAAAGCTGGTATTATTATTATTATTATTATTATTATTATTATTATTATTATTATTATTATTGTTATTATCTCAAATGTCTGGAGGAATAAACAGGACAGAAAATACCAGAAAGATAACACAAATAAAGAGACAGAAAGCTATAAATGAGGTTTTATACGTACTCCAGAATAGGGAATGTCTAAGCAATATCATTTGAAAGGAGGAACACATGGCAACTGAATCTATTGCTACAATTTAAGGCTATTCCTACTCGTGACTGAAGCAAAGGGCAGACTATTCCCTTCTTTTCTGCAAGTCTTGCACGTCTGCTCCTCTTTATTCATCCCAGGATGATTTTGCTGCTTTGGCAACAGCAAAACATTGTTAACTCGTGTTAGTTGTGATCCTTTCTACCCTTCGGCTTCTTTTCTGGGAACATATAGGATCACAAGATAAATCAGGCTGAAAGGGACACTGAGAGGTGGGTGTCTAGTTCAACCTCCTACTCAAGGCAGGGTCAGATGTGTGCTCAAACCAGGTTGCTCAGGCTTATCTCTGCCCATTATATCTCATCCTTCTGGTGTGCCCTGCTGTGAAGAGCCCAGCTCCATCTTCATACTGATCTTCCTAGAGGTGCCGGGGAGCTGCTGATAGGTACCCTAAAAGCCATCTCTGCCGCAGGCTGAACCAGCCCTGGTTTCTCAACTTCTCACAAGATGAGTGCTCCAGTCCCTGACCATCTTGGTGGCCCTCCACTAAACCCGCTCTGGTTTCTTCATGTCTTTCCTGTATTCAGGACCCCAAAATGGAACGCAGTACTGTAGAGCAGTCTAAGGAGTGCTGAGTAAAGAGAGATGATTACTTTGCTCCATCTCTGGCTATTCTTCTAGTCATGCAGCCCAGGATGTTGTGGGCCCTCTTTGCTGCCAGGGCACACTGCTGGCTCATGCTCACTCCCTGTCTGCCAACACCCCCAGCATCTTTTCAGCAAAGCTGTTCCCCCCAGTCAAGCCCAGCCAGCACCACTGCAGGGACCTCTTCCTTCCCAGGTGCAGGACCTTGCACTTGCCTGGTTGCATCAACAGGTCTTCAGTCTGTGCTAAATTTCAGGGTGTTTATAAAACTCACCTGCGTGACACAGGAAGCACAACCTCCTCCGGACTACAGAGCTTTGGTAGAACTGATTTGTTCAAAGGACTTTCCAAGTGAGGGCCATGCTTTTTTTTTTAATTCTAAGAAGCAAAAGCCTGTTGTGGTGTTTGGAGAAACAGAAATACAGCTTCAGGGAGTTGAGCATGTATCCTTCAATTAGTAGACCAAATTTCTCTCTTTCTATTATCTTCCTCAGAACAAAATCTATAGGGTAGTCAAAATATTAAAAAGAAAAAATGTTTAATCTTAGAAGAACAGTTCTCAATTGAGAGAATTTTTTTCTTTCTGTGATTGATTTAAAAACATTATGCTAACACTTCCTGGGTAACAGACTACTACATCGGAATACGCATACCCCAAATCTGAGCATTGCCTACAGTCACAGCTAAGAAATGGGATCTTGCAAAAAAGGCAGGGCAAACCCACATAAGCACCTTTCCTTCTATTGTAGAAGTCATCATTGACTCAAAAATGTAATGCAAGTCTATAATGCTCTACTGAGGTGTAAATCCAGTTCTCTGATGGATGCATGACTTCCTTAACAACACCTTGAAGTTATTCACAAACTAGCAGGTATGTTGTGATAATGTGAACTTCCCTTAGAAAATTCCTCTTTGCCCCTTTGTGCCTACAGTTTTGCTGAGGTTTGGAAGCCGAAATTTACCAAATTGTCTAGTTTATTAATCTCCTTGGACCATGCTCATCATGGTTTCTGAACATTTCTCTGATTGTTAAAGCTTTATTTTGTTTCACCAGTGTATGATAGGAAGAAAACAAGAGTTATTTCTTATTATCCAAGCTTTAATCTTCAAACAGGATGCAAAAAGAGGCTAACTGCCTATTACCCATCATCTCAAACAACGAGTACTATACAATGGTACTTCAACTCTCACACCTTTATGCAGTGTAATTATAATTATATTACTGGAACCTGCATAAGTGCATTCTAACCTGCCCAAGGTAACAAAAGCTTTAATCTTCAGTTATTACTGTGCTTGTTGCCTTCATGTTCCTTCTACAGAGTACATTGGATCATTCCAGCATGAAATTAATCTCTTGAAGAAGATAAATCACTTTTTACATTCTAGTTATATATGTTCTTGCTTTGCTATTCATAAACACTTTAAAATAAAGAGGTATATTTTTGTAGAATGACTGCAAAGCTTGAACATTTTCAAATAGCTGCCCTTTATACAGACATGTTGGATTAAACCTGCTTTCACCAGACCTGCTTTGAGTAAGAAATTGGAGTAGATGAGCTCCGGAGGTCCCTTCTAACCTACATGATTCTGTGGCTAACTCACACACCCTTGTTTCCAGTATTCTCAACTTTCTCCAACATTTGAAGGAGATTTCATTGTATTTTCAACTTCCAGAGATCTAATAAGTCTCTGGAATAGTAGAGGAATAATTTTGTTTATGTAATCTCAAGATCAGCTCCTTGTTAAGTTTTAAATTCCTGAAGTCTTCAGGAGAGTTTCAGAAAATACTGGAAAATATTTGAAAAAGGAGATAGGAAAAATTAAATCTAGGAGCTGCAATTTCTTTTTTGACTTAATATTTCCAAACTACCACTTAAGATGTAGAAGTTGTTTCTTCTGACTGATAAAAAAATAAAAATATGTACGGATACAGACCTTCAGATTTGTTCTTTTACAGACAATTTAACTAATTATTTGTTTCATGTTTTTTTGTCAGCCAGGATCAGGTAATTACGAAAAAAAGCCACTGACATAGTTTTGTTTGTCCTGTTGTTAATGAGTAGTTTCATAATAAACAGTTCCAAGAGAAGCCAGTTGGAGCTCAGTGAGAATTATCTCTGCTCTTATTCTGGAAGTTACAGGAATCCAAAAACTATTATGTTGAAGATTTTCCTGTTAATTAGTAAAAATGGCTTTATTTTTAAAAAAATGGTTTCCAGTCTTTGTGGTTAGCTTCTGGGAACAAATAGATTTTTAAATTTTGATTTAAAATGCAAAAGAAAGATAAAACGTTAATATTTAATGTTAGTGGGTTAAATCTGTGTTAACCTTAGTAGGTAGTGACCTGTAAGTTCAAATGCTATTATAACAAAAAGTTATAATCTTTCCTCATCTCTCCCCTGACTAGCAGACAGAATAGGATTCTGAATACTGATAGGTATAGCATCTCATAAAGTATGTGGTTTCCTACAAAAATCACAGTTCAATTTTTTTTTTCTTATTTTCTTTGCCCATTATATGTTTGCTTCAGCATATCCCTATTAAGCTTTAATAATTTACCACTGCTTTTATAGTTTTAAAACCTGTTTTTCAACCAAGTATTTCCTAATGATCTATTGTGCAAACAAAAGTCTACCAGAAAGGAAATTAACGCCACTAAAAAGGTATCATGGTAATGGCAGAGGAGTTGGGAAAATCATATCCAAATTGTTTTAAAACAGAGCTGGTCATTGTTTGAAGTATAATTTATTGCATGGTTTCAGAGGAGGTTGCAATAGCATGATTTCAAAATATGCTATATGTATAGCAAGAGGCATCAGGCAGCATTTTCTAGCTCCAGTCTTGCATTAAACACTAGCTCGATTCATTTGCCTGGACGTGTTAGTACCACCTGCAAGGCTCCAGGGTTATCTCACCCAGGGCCCTGAGGAGACCCACGTCCTTCTCATGCAGCGGTTGGAGGGATGGGAGGATGTGCCAGGCCATGCCAAAGGGTACTAGCTGCCTCTCTGGGGCTAACTGCATGGGGCTGTGCTGGCTCTCAGCTTATCCCCCACAGGGGGTTCCCTCTTAGACACCGTCAGTGTCCCAGATGTGTGTGGGCCTGACAGATCCATGGGAGAGATGTGTCGTTCTGTAGCAGCAACTAGGCAGCAAGTGGGGTACCGTGAAGTAGCTGAAAAGGCACTAAATTACTATGTCTGAACAGCTGGGTCATGGCCCAAGCGCACGTGCAGACAGATAAAACCTACTCATTAAATCAATCTGCTCTTTAATGTAGATAAACCTGTATTACTCACTGTAAACTCACTGATTATACCTCTGTGTTAACTTAGGATTCCCACAAACTAATTTTGTTTCTGAGGTTTTTGACAATGGCTTTTTGCAAAATGGAATTAAAAAATAACGGCCACAGAAATTCACCTGGTTTATTTCCATGTCCCCAAAGCAGACTCACCTGCACTTAAACTGCTCCTGATAGACGTTTATTCTTGTAGTCCTTTAAATGATGGAGATGCTGCAGTTCCCATAGACTATCTATTCTATTAGAAAGCTAAATCTCTCCTGCTACAATTTAAACTCATTACTTATGCTGTTCAGAGCAAATAAAAAATCCCCAACAATTAATTCCTTTCTTCTTTGAACGAACGGTCTAAATACTTGAAAATCTTTCCTCATAAATGGCATCTTCCAGATGTTTTATTCTCTTCAGTTGGTCACATCTTTCAATACAGCAAAAACATTCACTGCACCTTTTCTCCCCTGGTCCTGTATCCCACTAAAGAAAGACCTTTATGATGGTGATGGTGAGCATTGAATCAGAGATCATCTACATTAAGACAACAAAAAAAGTTTTTACAAATATATTAATGACAAGAAGAGAGCCAAGGAGAATCTCCATCCTTTATTGGATGTGGGGGGGAACATTGTCACTGAGGATGAGGAAAAGGCTGAGGTACTCAATGCCTTCTTTGCCTCAGTCTTTAACAGGCAGACCAGTTATCCTCAGGGTACTCGGCCCCCTGAGCTGGAAGACGGGGACGGCGAGCAGGATGAACCCCCCGTAATCCAGGAGGAAGCAGTCAATGACCTGCTATGCCACCTGGACACTCACAAGTCTATGGGGCCGGATGGGATCCACCCGAGAGTGCTGAGGGAGCTGGCGGAGGTGCTCGCCAAGCCGCTCTCCATCATTTATCAGCAGTCCTGGTTAACGGGGGAGGTCCCGGAAGACTGGAGGCTTGCCAATGTGACGCCCATCCACAAGAAGGGCCGGAAGGAGGATCCGGGGAACTACAGGCCTGTCAGCCTGACCTCGGTGCCGGGGAAGATTATGGAGCGGCTCATCTTGAGGGCGCTCACAAGGCATGAGCGGGACAACCAGGGGATCCGGCCCAGCCAGCACGGGTTCATGAGAGGCAGGTCCTGCTTGAGCAACCTGATCTCCTTCTATGACCAGGTGACCCGCCTAGTGGATGAGGGAAAGGCTGTGGATGTGGTCTACCTGGACTTCAGCAAGGCCTTTGACACTGTCTCCCACAGCATTCTCCTCGAGAAGCTGGCGGCTCACGGCTTAGACAGGTGGACTCTGCGCTGGGTCAAAAACTGGCTGGATGGCCGGGCCCAGAGAGTTGTGGTGAATGGAGTTACATCCAGTTGGCGGCCGGTCACGAGCGGTGTTCCCCAGGGCTCAGTATTGGGGCCGGTCTTGTTTAATATCTTTATTGATGATCTGGATGAGGGGATCGAGTGCACCCTCAGTAAGTTTGCAGACGACACCAAGTTGGGTGGGAGTGTTGATCTGCTCGAGGGTAGGAAGGCTCTGCAGAGGGACCTGGACAGGCTGGATGGATGGGCCCAGGCCAACTGTATGAGGTTCAACAAGGCCAAGTGCCGGGTCCTGCACTTGGGTCACAACAACCCCAAGCAGCGCTACAGGCTTGGGGAAGAGTGGCTGGAAAGCTGCCTGTCGGCAAAGGACCTGGGGGTGTTGGTCGACAGCCAGCTGAACATGAGCCGGCAGTGTGCCCAGGCGGCCAAGAAGGCCAATGGCATCCTGGCCTGTATCAGAAATAGTGTGGCCAGTAGGAGTAGGGAAGTGATTGTGCCCCTGTACTCGGCACTGGTGAGGCCACACCTCGAATACTGTGTTCAGTTTTGGGCCCCTCACTACAAGAAGGATGTTGAGGTGCTGGAGCGTGTCCAGAGAAGGGCAACGAGGCTGGTGAGGGGTCTGGAGAACAAGTCTTATGAGGAGCGGCTGAGGGAACTGGGACTGTTCAGCCTGGAGAAAAGGAGGCTGAGGGGAGACCTCATCGCTCTCTACAACTACCTGAAAGGAGGTTGTAGCGAGGTGGGTGTTGGTCTTTTCTCCGAAGTAACAAGCGATAGGACGAGAGGAAATGGCCTCAAGTTGCGGCAGGGGAGGTTTAGATTGGATGTAAGGAAAAATTTCTTTACTGAAAGAGTGGTGAAACATTGGAACAGGCTGCCCAGGGAAGTGGTGGAGTCCCCATCCCTGGAGGTTTTTAAAAGACGTGTAGATGAGGCGCTTAGGGACATGGTTTAGTGGGCCTGGTGGTGTTGGGTTGACGGTTGGACTCGATGATCTTAGAGGTCTTTTCCAACCTCAATGATTCTATGATTCTATGATTCTACATTTGAGATACGTGTTCTTTGTCTGCCTTTGCTTTTGAGGAATATTCGCTGAGATTAATTTCTGAGACCCCTTCAAACTTCTCATAGTAATAATTTCTAGTGTGCTGGGCCTGGGTTGTCTGAGAGGCCATCTTTTTCCTCAGGTAGTAATGGTGCAGTGGGAGTTTTCAAGTTTATGCCTTGCCTATGATTTAACTAGGACTGGATGATATTTTGTTTAAAACTGTTAGTTCTGGAGGTGCTCTAAGTCGTAGTGCAGTGAGGGAGCAGCAGACTGAAACACAAGACGTTTGTAAATGCTAAGTAGGTCACCAATAATTTACTAGGTTTAACCTGGCTCTCTTCAGTGTACATAAAAGATAATTTCACTTACCTATACTGTTGTTGACTTGCCCATACTGCTGTTAGACAATAAATGAGTTAGGAATTTAATACAAATACTCTTCCAGTTAAATAAATAATTACCAGTGCACCACCCACAGCAATGCAAGGCAGTGGGGGAGCTCAGAAGTCAAATACTGCCTCATTTTATCAGGTCCTGCAGAAAATTCTTCTACTTGTACTTTCCTGGAGGTGGGAGGCACAAAAGCTTTGGCATGGGTGAGTCTCAGTAACATACTGTAGTTTCATCCGGGCAGAGACTGGGTCACACCCTCAGTAATGGGATGAGTTTCCCTGACTGAGGGGGTGTCGTGGTTTAACCTCAGCCGGCAACTAAGCACCACACAGCCGCTTGCTTGCTCTCCCCGCCCCCCGGTGGGATGGAGGAGAGAATCGGAAGAGTAAAAGTGAGAAAACTCATGGGTTGAGATAAGAACAGTTTAATAATTGAAATAAAGTATAATAATAATAATAACAGTAATAATAATAATAACATACAAAGCAAGTGATGCACAGTGCAATTGCTCACCACGCACTGACTGATGCCCAGCCAGTCCCCGAGCAGCGGCCCCCCCGGCCAGCTTTCCCCAGTTTATGTACTGAGCATGACGTCACATGGTATGGAATGTCCCTTGGGCCAGTTGGGGTCAGCTGTCCTGGCTGTGCCCCCTCCCAGCTTCTTGTGCACCTCCAGCCTTCTCAGTTGGTAGAGCATGGGAAGCTGAAAAGTCCTTGGCTAGTGTAAGCATTACCTAGCAACAACTAAAACATCGGTGCGTTATCAACGTTATTCCTATACTAAATCCAAAACACAGTGCTGTACCAGCTACTAGGAGGAAAATTAACTCTATCCCAGCCGAAACCAAGACAGGGGGTCATATACTGATTTATACCAGCCAACTGCCTGTCTCTCAGTGCCCAGAAAACCATTTTGAAGAATTCTGCACAAACCTTTCACAGTTACTGTTTTTTTCATGTCTCTTCCTATTTCAGTCACTGGAGCTTAATGCAGAGAGTAGAAGAAAACAGTGGTAGAATGTGACTTTAGGAGCACACAAATTGGGGAGATCTCGGCTGAAGGGATATGTTTGTCACTACTTTTAAAGTGATCAGATTTTGTCACTACTTCTAAACAGGCCAGGTTTCAGATTATGGTGTCACCTGAAGAGTTAAACAAGAGATAAGTGTAGTCGGTGATCGGGTGAAGTATTGAATTAATTTGGCGAGCCTGGAATATATAAATCACAAGGAAAATAGACACTTAAAAATAGTTTGTCAAATTATGGATGAAGATCAGATGAAAGAAACAAAAAATAGAAACAGAACAGCCTTTGGGACGTCAGTGGGATCCATCAAAGTCTAATCATTATACAGCTCTGGCATTTTGCTTCAGTGTAGGGGGTCCCCCAAGCACTTCTGGTTGGTGGCTTGCTGAGTAAATGTCAGTTTAATGCTGTTTTCCTGTTTTTGTGAAAAACTCCTGTAGGGTCTCTCATCAGCTAACCAGCTTTATTACGTCCCCACTGCCTCTAGTTAGGCATAAATGTTAGTTCTATATGTAGCTGCTTTCTTACCTTGCTTCTTTTCACTCAGTGATGTCAGGTTTTTTAGCCATTGAAGGTCTGAGAGCAGCTGTCTTTGAACCATGAACTATTGGTGCTTTTGATGCTTCTTGCAAATCACATCCCTGGGTACATGTCACCAAATTCGACATCACACAGTTATGACAGTTACTTTAAAATTATTAGTTCCACTTTAAATGTGATCCATGGATAATGCAGCCCAGTGAGTGCACAGGAAATAGGTTCAGTTCTGCTTCTTTGTCATGAGCACCAACAAATAAAAAAGCTTGTGTCTGTTGTTGTGTTACATATAGTGTGTGTGTGGGGGGACACTTGTCACTTTTCTTCTCAATTTGCAGAGTATATCTCTGACCACGATTGCATGCTATATTTTAAGCTTCTCTCTTCATTTAAACACGCTGCACACCAAGTAGGGAGGAAATATTTCGCGTGAGTATCAGTTAATTTAGAAAAACCTTGTCACCTAATAATAAACCAGTGAAAGTAATGCAGTTCATTAGTCTGTTCTAAACCCTGTAAGTGTCCATAGTAACTTATAATGTGCCATACAAAGAACATAATCCCTGAATCACCAGGACATTGCAGTCTAAATGCATGAGCAGGCACAGTATAGTGAACTTTCCTTGTATATCTCTTTCATTGATGCTTAATTGCCAATGTAATTATTACATTAAAAAAAATATATAGAACAAATAATTGCATTAGAGATGGGCAAAACCAGGGGAGTGGGCTCATTTACTGATGTTCTGTTATAATTATTATTTAATTTGGGGTCAGAATAGGAAATTTTTCATGGGGTAGAGCAGCTTTCTCTGGGATGTGGCATGAAGACTGGAAAGAGTGTCAGTAATGCTGTCAGATCTGGTTGGAGAAGTTACATGCTAACCTTCTTCATACCTTTTTTTTTTTTTTAAAGGCCCTTGCCAAGGCAAGGTGCAGACATGACCCTGCTTAGGCTCACCTGACTCTTCTCTGTGTAGCTCCCTCTAGGGCGCTGTGAAAGGTTGAACTGTAAAGCTCTGGGTCTGTGTCTGTCTGTGAGTCACAGTGGGTGCAGAAGCTCTGTGTTTAGACAAATACCAGGTTAGAAGTTTGGTTTTTCACGGGAGGTCAGCTCACATGGTTCTGCTAATAGTCAACAGAGGCTGAGGTGAAGTTGCCATAAAATCTCTCCTTATACCAAAGAGTGAATCTGTGATAAAGTGACAGAGCAGCCATGTGTTTCAATTTGCAGTCTTGTGCTCTCACCTGTAGATAATACTTTCTTAGCATAAAAGAGTAAGTTCTTAAAAAATGAGAAAGCAGCATTTCTTTGAATAACTTTGATTTAGTTAAAGTCAGGTTCTTATAATTTTTTTATGCTGGAGTTTTTGCACATAAAATATAAATGAAAGCAGCTATTAAGATTCTGCCTTTTTTCTGCATCATAAAGTGCTGCTATTTTTAAATAATCATCCCTTAATGCATCACATGGTTCATTTTCATTAAATAAACATTTTAAATGTGTAAAAGCCATATTCATTAATATTTTTGAAAAGAAAAATCTAAGCCAATGGATGTGGCTCTCTATGAATAATTGATGTTTGTTTTATCTCCTGTTTCATATAAAGAATTAGTTAAATTAAAATGATGTTTTTTCTCATTTGTTTAATTCTTCTTCTCTTTTAATCTTCCATTTATGTTAAAGTAATTCAAATACACTTAGTCTTTGTCCCATTCCCTCTGTTTCTTCTTGGCTCTAAGGCTCCAGCTCTAAAGAGCCGACAAGCTGCAACCATCTACACAAACTTTCAGTCACCACCCACTGTATATTCCACTGACAGCTTTGCCTAGTATCCATCCTCTGCACTTTTCTTTCTTTATGGTACCAGAACTCATCAAACCTGGGCTCCTTGTCAGCCTCTGAGGTTCTGTAAAATGTGCCCATCAATAGCGTGCTGCCCTCGGGTCTGAGCCAGATGCCACCATAGTTGGCGGAAAGGCAACGGGAGTTGTATGAAACCCGTCCAAGTCAAGCTTTACATATTTGTTCTCAACTGTGTTGCTAGACACCCATTTGTCCTCACCGTGCACAGCCCCTTTCACTGACTTCATGCCCATTTCTGCCCTAGGAATCTTCCCCCAAGACCTTCACACCTTGGCATGTGTTTCTGATCTCTACATTGCTGAAATTCAAGGAAATTTTTAATTTTTTCAGTTTTTTTCTTTTTCTCAGTTGGCCTCTATTGCGAGTAACTGGTCGTTTGCAAATCACTCCCTGTCTCTCCTTAAATCCCACCTTATTATCCAGACAAGAGTGCTCTTTTCTGTTTGGCCTGTGACACCAGTCCTCTCTGTAATATAACAATCAAATCCTATTCTCTAAAATTCATCATTTTTCTACATTCAGTCAGTCTGCATGAAATCAATCCATTATAATAGCATTCGGCTTTACAATGATTTACTGTGCATTGCTTATGTTGTACATGCATAGGCTTTAATCAGCTCTCTCCGGTTGATAAGGTCTATTCCAGACATAGAAAGACAGAACATTTTGTTAAGAATATACATGATTTGTTAATCAGGAAAGGTATGTATTCATTATGGAGAGACTGAAACATACTTTGTATCAAGCTGAAGGTGAGTCTGGTAAGTAATAGCTCTGTTACTTATTCTGCTGGAGTTGTATAGTTATATTTGTACCTCTGAATTTAAAAAAAATGTTTATTTTTGGAGACAGCAGCAGTCTGGGATGCTTAATACCTGGATTCTTATCCCTCCCTTGCCACCAACCTTGCAAGGTTGCTTATCCTTAAGCAAGCCATTGTCTTTCTACATACTTTGGTTTAGTCTCTGTAAGCGGAAATCAGTCATTTCAAACTGCTTGAGATCTGCTGGGAAGAACAGCTGCATAAGAACTAAATGCTGTTGTACCAGTTTTTTCAGTCATCATCTTGGTAACATAGTTATGTCATACCTACCATCCTCAGCGAATGAAATTACTTCAACTGCTCTTCACACCCGTTTGTTCTTCAAAGGCAACACACCAAACCAAGGATGCACGAAAGTCAGCTCCAGCCCATGTTTTGTTTGAATTCCAGTGTAATTAAATGGCAATTTATCAAACCAAGTGAAGAAAATGGAGTAAGTAACAGGTATATTTGTGAAACAACGCAACCAATGGAAATGCTACTCCTGGACTGTAGAGTTGTTAGCGCATGGCCAGTGGTAATGACTATTTTAGCAGTGACAGTAGGTAGAGAGGAGGATGGAAGATTTCAAGGTCTCAGGCAAAGATTAAAGTATTAAAGCAAGTATATTTCTTTTCTAAAAAAAACCCCACATTTCATATGTAAAAGACCAAGTTGGTAAATATAGAATCCTATTTTTGAAATTCCTGTGTTGAGAATTATGAATAGCTGTAGCTTGTTTTTACTTTTGTCTTCCACCCACTATTAACTACTTGGCAGGAAGAAGTTTCCTCAGCCCACACAGGCACATCAGTTACTGCCATGAGCAAATGGTAGTTCTTCAGACAAGGAACAGGTTAGAAGATCTGGGTTTCTAAAATAGAGAATATGGTGGTTTTGGTGACTGTGGAGCTGAATTTCTACTGAGTCTTGATTGCTATCAGATAATTGCTGGTGTTCAATACCTCAATGAATTAGATGCCTCAGGACAGGGTCTTTGCAGAATTGCCATACGTGAGGAAGGAGGGATAATGGTGCCAGGTGTTGCTGCAGAGAATGCCTCTTAATGGATCTTTTTTTTTTTGAACTCCAGGTCCTGCTGTGTGGTGGTGTTGCCTTTGCTGGAAGAAAATGCCAAAAAGTCACCGTCATATGCCAGAGGCAAAAGCATGAGATAAAGTCTTAGTAACACACACATATGAAGAAGAAACCCAGTGTTCGGATCTGATTTTTGAGTACATGAGATGTCAGACATAATGGTTTATATCTTCTGTAAAATAGTTTTTAAAATAATAGCTAATGAAAAAAGCTTAGCCTTTCCTATTCAGGCTGATCATATATAAATGGCTTTTTAAGCTACTTTGTAGCAGAGATCAGGTAATGTTCCTTTTTCCTTTCTCCCAGTCTCTGAACAGCCTGGCAGGCTTCGATTCTGTCTCACCAAAGTGTTAAACACTGGGTATGGTTTGCAGTTACATGGTTTCTATGTACATGTCTGAATTTGCCCTCTAGGGTATTACAGGCTGGCTGCAACCAGGAATTTTAGCTATTAATTGAGCCTTGTGTCTTCTACACACTAACCTTTCATCTTTCCTCTGACAATTTGACAGGAATTGTTAAACATTGTTGTCGCATTAAAGTAAATGCTTAAATCGCCAGAGATCATAATAGTTTTCATAATCATTTTCTTGTGAATAGGTTATGCTTATTAAGTGTCTTTTTTTACAAAGAATCACAGAATGGCTGAGGTGGGAAGGGACCACTGCAGACTTTCCAGTCCAACCCCCTGCTCAGGCAGGGTCACCTATACCAGGTTACTCAAGGTTGTGTCCAATCAGGGTTTGAATATCTCCAAGGATGGAGACTTCACAACCTCTCTGGGCAACCTGTGCCACTGTTTGAGCACCAGCACAGTACAAAAAAATTTTTTCACATGTTTATACAGAACTTCCTGTACTTCAGTTTGGGCCCATTGCCTCTGGTTCTGTCACTGGGCACCACTGAAAAGAGCCTGGCTCCATCCTCCTTGGACCTTTCCTTCAGGTATTTATACACATTGATAAGATCCCCCCCTGAGCCTTCTCCAGGCTGAACAGTCCCAGTTCTTTCAGCCTTTCCTCATAGGACAGATGCTCCAGTCCCTTCATCATCTTTGTGGCCCTTCAATGGACTCTCTTCATTATGTCCATGTCTCTTATACTGGGAAGCCCAGCACTAGACCCAGCACTCTAAGTGCGGCTTCACCAGGCCTGAGTAGAGAAGAACGATCACCTCCCTCGACCTGCTGGAAGCAGTCCTCCTAATGCAGCCCAGGAGGCTGTTGGCCTCCTTTGCTGCAAGGGTGCATGGCTCATGGTCAGTTTGTTGTTCACCAGCACCCCCTTGGCCCTCTCAGCAGGGCTGCTTTCCACTCAGTCAGCCCCCAGCATATACTGGTGCACAGGGTTATTCCTCCCCATACACAGGGCTTTGCATTTCCCCTTGCTGAGCTTCATGAGGTTCCTGTCAGCCCATTTCTCCAGCCTGTTGGTGGTCCCTCTGAACAGCAGCACAACCCTCTGGTGTATCAGACACTGCCCCCTTCTTGTATCATCTGCAAACTTGCTGAAGATACACTCTGTCCCATCATCCAGGTCATTAATAAAGATGTTAAAGAGCACAGGATGTAGTATAGACTCCTGGAGGTCCCTTCTCTCAGGATCCTGAAGTCCTCCATTTCATGGTCGCTGCAGCTAAGGCTGCCTCAACCTTCACATCTCCGACCAGTTCTTCCTGGTCTATTAAGTATCAGATCCAGCAGAGCAACTCCCCTCATTGACTCCTCAATGACCTGGTCACCTGATCACCTCTCAGGCTGATTAATGTGAAAATTAGTGGATATGTGAAGAGTAGATGAGTGGGTGAATTTTCAGTACCAGGAGACGTAAGTTCTTACCATAAGCTCACAATACATTCTTAAGCATGTTTCTTGTCTGTTCTACATTTCAAGAGGTCCAGCTACACAATGCAAATTATGGATGTGATTAGAGTTTGTTGGAGTTTTCATTCAAAATTCTTTTTATAAAAATAAGTATTTCACTTTCTTAATGTTTAAGATTACTTTAACATTTCTCAGTTTTGGAAACAAAAACTAATAGACATTCTTCCTAATAGTTGTCCTGTTGTTCTGTCCTGTATTAATAGCAAAACAGAAGAAGGAAAAGGAGAGCGAGGAAGAAGGAAAGTCCCAGGAACAGCCTTCACATCAATATATTGGGCTTGATTTTTTGTTTAAGCTAAATTTCAAAGAAACATATTTTTCAATATTTGTCTTCTTACTTCAGTTCTGATATTTGTCTTCCTTTGTAATGTACAGATGGAAATTACCAAATCAAAAGAAAGTAGGCTGCAGACTGGAGAAACAGGAAGAAATGCAACATTGTGCTTTCCTATATCCATGCAATAAACAAGTAAGACTATTTTGAAAGGCGGAATAAACACCACTTGGATTTGAATGACTGAGGACGTAAATGGATCTTGTAGAGATCAGGGACAGACGGTGTACCACGACAGAATTCTGTGTCTAAATGTACACATCAAATGATTCCAAATTATTAGTACTACTATGTTGAAGTCTCAAGGTTTCCACACTAACACTATTTTCATGGCTTCTCCATCACCACAGAGAGGGGTGAAAGTGGTCTCATTTTGCCTCCACTCTTTTTAAAAGCGAGGTCTGTCCCTTCTACTTTGGGAAGTGCTGGAGCAGACCAGAGGTGCAGTGTTTAAGTTCAGGGGAATCCTAGGAAAACGGTGGTTGTGCTGGGATGGGACTCAGCAGGGAGGAGCAGGTCTGCACCCAGTGCAGCCCACTGTTTACTCCTCCAGCACGGGATGAAGAGCTCCTGGGACACATGCCAGCTCTCTAGTGATGTTGGTGTGGTTGGAGAGTAGAGATTTGTAAAGGGAGAGAAAGAGAAAACCCCAGCAGCAGTGTCTGCTAAGTCCTTATTAAAAAATATTTAATAGATGCTTTTAGTATCTTCATGGAGAAAGACTGAAATGGTAACACTTATCTCTGGCACTAGGACAGGTTTTCCTAGAAAAAAATTAAACAAATATGGCAATGTGACTGTGGTCTATCAGAGACGCAGTTAGACAAAAAATATGCCTGTATTCCATTTACTTGCAAAAAATACAGTTTTTCCAACTGTTGTAACTGGTCGAATGGTGAAGAAATACAGCTTAAAACATAAGCAGGTTGAAGGTGAGTCCTTTAATGAAAAAAAGGATCAGAACTTACGAATGTTCTGATTTAATTTGTTCTTGCCATAGTGCCACTTTTCTTCAGGCTTTTGGGAAGCTTAATTACTGAGTAAAAAGAAATGTAATGAATATGCTTAACAGTGGATTAAATCAGAGACTGAATTTTGGTTACCTCTGAAAAATTATGAGATCTGATACATATGCGTGTTATCATATACTCTTTTCTCAGTACACCTATTCAAAATACCACCATGTCCTAAAATAATAAAAACATAATTCTGTGATCACACCTGTCAGGGAGTTAAAAACCCGGTTGTAGCCCAGGCTTCACAGATTGCTTGCAAGGAATTTGCTAGTGCACTAGGTAACAAAGCAACCGGCAGTCATGGGGACTAGGGTAGCTTCAGTTCACAAGTTGTCCGTTGAAGCAATGGAGGATGCATTCTGCAGGGTTCGGGGGTGACTTGGAGTAACAAAACTTTGCTGATTAGAAGCTGAATGTGATGGGAATGTTTTCTACAGCCATAGCTATGGGGCTGGGTTGGTAGATTTTCGTATAAGCCAAAAGCAACCTGAGGAAAAGACAGGAATTGCGGTAGACAGTGGTTATAGCTTGTGCGTGAAAGGAAAACACTTTTATTCACCCAGTATGTAAACATGACCGATCAATCACTTCCTTTGAATTCCCTCTAACTTCCTTGAATAATGTTTTCAAGGATGGCAGACATTATTATGAGATAGATCATTACTACTGCTTTTTTGTTGTTGTTCTGGAGTTAACTCTAGCATTATACATTCTTCTTTTTCCTCTTCAGATTTACTTCCATTGTGTATATGAGGTTCTTGAAATTATTTTTTTTAATCCTGGGGACAGACAGACACTTACCCAAATCTCTCTGAAATGAGAACAATGACTCTCGATGGAAGAGTGACTGGGAATTAG
Source organism: Aptenodytes patagonicus (assembly GCF_965638725.1). Classification (NCBI taxonomy): domain Eukaryota; kingdom Metazoa; phylum Chordata; class Aves; order Sphenisciformes; family Spheniscidae; genus Aptenodytes; species Aptenodytes patagonicus. The sequence continues at coordinate 73,777,644 of NC_134951.1, forward strand.
ACTAGGAGATTAGAAGCCCTGGGCTCTAAGACTACTTGCTTTCTAATTTCTGCTTTGCTTTGAGCAACTCACTTGGCTTCTCTATATTCTAATTTTTCCATCAAGTGTATACTTAACCATAAAAGTAAAGACACTTCCTCCTATTAGGACAGTGGTTATAATAAATGAACCATGACTTGTTGTTATGCTTATTTTCCTTCGCATAATTACAATTATTTTTATTTGTGTGAGTGTATGCATAGTAATAAAAAACCCCCTCATATATTGTCCTATTAAGTTCTGGGTAAAATAACAAACGAACAAACAGTTGCTTTTGATCCCACTCAAAATACTTAAAGGCGGGGAATTGTTTATCAAAATGTTTCAAACTCTGGAAAAAAGATTTTTCCAGTTCATAGGAATATTGTTAAAATTACATTGTTCTGAAACCTCTTATATTTACATGTAAATTGGTACAATTCTGTATGGAATGCCTATGATGTAGAAAGCATTTCTGCTTTCTATAAGAAGCATCTTTGCAAAGATCTGTGTAGCTTTTCTGCTGTTATCCCTCTTGAGTTCTTCTTTTGCGTTTTGATTACTCACCCTGATTAGCTCACTGTTTCTCATGCTCCTGACAAAGTCTAATTATTAATTTTTATTTCTTCAGCTAGGTGCTTCTCAGAAATGTTTCTCCATGCTTTTGGGTTTGGGGGGGGGGGGGGGTTTAAGTTAATTGACTAGATTTGATGCTTGTAACTTCCCCCGTTTGACAGATTCAGTATTAACATTGAGAGAAGATTCAGATCACAAGCCACAGAAGTTCTCATGGAATTGTGTTTAGAACTGACATGTCCTGAACGTTCACTGTAATTGTCTCCAGTGTAAGGTTAATTGTGATGCCCAGTTACCCTGATCTATTTCCATCTTATGTAGGGAATGCATGTTTTAACATTGTCTCTGCAATTTTTTAACAGTCTTTCAGGCTTTTCAGTGTTACAGAAATCAGATATGAAGACAGACAGTAAACATGAAATGTTAAAGGATTTGAGATTCATGTTCAGCACCAGGCTCTGAAATTGAGCTTTGTAGAGACAGACTGGCAGATTATTGGCTATTTAAGACTTTAAAGCACAATTGGATTTATAGAATCATAGAATCATTGAGGTTGGAAAAGACCTCTAAGATCATCGAGTCCAACCGTCAACCCAACACCACCACGCCCACTAAACCATGTCCCTAAGCGCCTCATCTACATTATCTACAGGTAGATAATTATATGATTTAATGAAATGCCACAGGAAAAAGGATCCATTGTTAATACCACCTGAATGCTGCAAAAATGAATTAAGAAGTGTGTGAGACATTCAGGTAGTGTTAAATGTGATATAAGGTCATATTTAAAGTTTGTCAGGAGTGAAATATTACTGCATTTGCCCTCGTCTTTTTTTCATGCGGGAAAGTGTGTGGCAGGTTGTCTTTGTCAACTGATTCCATAGTTCCCACTTTCCAATAAAGCCTGTGGAGAACTTCACATTCTCAGGCATTTATTCCATGCATAGCTGTGATTGAGTCAATACTAATAAACCAGAGACCCTGGACATTAACACAAGACTGCAAGTACATGTGCATATATATTCCTGTACCAAGCAAGTATAGACATTACTACTAAAGACTTTGCAGATATTATATGCTCTGGGCAAGTGTACAACACTTTCACTGGTGCCAAAAATGGTAGGTTAAGAATCAGAAATTGTAACAATTAGTGTTTATGGATACTCCTCCTTCGTATTTTATATCCAAAACCTTAGAGAAAGATTTCACCAAACATGATACCAATTATGGAGTATATCAACTTTACTGCTGACTGTTGAAATAAAAAATAAAGCCCTCATCTGTTCCATCTTTCTGAATAGTGCCTTACACAGTAGTCTTATATCTCCAAATAGTTCAACTTCTGAAACCAGTAGAGCCTGATCTTGTTTTGCTGACAGCTTCTACTCCATGCTGGCCATTGCTGTGCTGACATAGCGTTATTTGCAGGTTCATTTTCTGCTTTCTAAAGGGAAATGGTGGCAACAGCATCTTACGTTGTTTGAAAGCACAGGTAAGGTATACTGCCAAAATCTGGTTTCCTGAGTCTGCTGGAGAAAATTTCACAGACTGGATCCAATCTGCAGGCCACCAGCTGGACCACACTTTAAGTTAATCAGTGGGAAATTATACATTTAAAATCAGGCTATATTAACTAATTTATTACAAATTACAATAATTTGGTTAGGGCAATGTTGTTTGGCTCTGTCATTGTAGTTGTTTCCTTTTTTCCTTATTTTGGTGCACCACAGGAAATAAACACCTGCTTTAGTCATTGTTTATCCTGTCCTGAAACGGGAAACAGAGGAGGAAACCTCTCAGCAGTCGTTTCCTTTCTGTTTTCCAGTTCTTTTATTAGTACTACCAAGCTTTACCCAATGGATGACAGAGAAATTGAGGTAGATAATTATATGATTTAATGAAATGCCACAGGAAAAAGAATCCATTGTTAATACCACCTGAATGCTGCAAAAATGAATTAAGAAGTGTGTGAGACATTCAGGCAGTGTTAAATGTGATATAAGGTCATATTTAAAACAGAACCTGGATAAGTCCAGACTGTAAATCTACATAAAATGTCCATTGCTCAGCATCACAGGACTCTAAAATGTCTTCTGTTGCAAAAGGGAATAAAACAGAGTTGTATACTTGTGCAAATTTGTTGAACTGATTTTTATTTCCATGCACAGATCCCAAGTGGCCCTGTCATGAATCTGTAACACTTAATTCAAATGGAGAAATCAGTCAGCTATATCAGTTTTCTGTTCTGGGTCAATCTTAAACGGAGACTGAATATTCAGCAAGCAGTGATATTCAACGTAGTATGATAGAAATAATTTCTCTGTGTATATCCACAGTCTATCTGAAGTAACTAAATACTAAATGACTATTATCTTTTTACAGAACTCATTCTCTGAGCCAAATCTGCAAATGTAATTTAGTTGTGTTAATTTAATTACATTTTTAATCTTTTTACTACAAATGGATCTATATGAAAAAAAACTGAATATGTTAGTAAGCTTGTTTATTCAGTTAATACTTCCATTAATGACCAATTTTGAAAGATAGTATTAAATTTGCAAAGACCAGATATTTGCATTCCTTTTTTTAATATTTTAAAAGGAATATTTGCTTGTTAACACAGATGTTACTGATCAGGACAAAGTGATCGTAACAAGTCAGTGTTTGATTTTTGATTATTTGCTTATTTTAATTATTTTTTATTATTTGTTTATGTCGTGTTTTAACCTCATCCAGCAACTGAGCACCACAGAGCCGCTTGCTCATTCCCCGTGCCCTGGTGGGATGGGGGAGAGAATCAGAAAAGCAAAAGTGAGAAAACTCATGGGTTGAGATAAGAACAGTTTAATAATTGAAATAAAATAAAGTGTAATAGTAATAGTAATAGTAATAGTAGTAGTAGTAATAATAATAATAATAATAATAATAATAATAATAATAAAAGAATATACAAAGCAAGTGATGCACAATGCAATTGCTCACCACCCTCCGACTGATGCCCAGCCAGTCCCCAAGCAGCGGCCCCCCCGGCCAGCTTTCCCCAGTTTATGTACTGAGCATGACGTCACATGGTATGGAATGTCCCTGGGGCCAGTTTGGGTCAGCTGTCCTGGCTGTGCCCCCTCCCAGCTTCTTGTGCACCTCCAGCCTTCTCAGTCGGTAGAGCATGGGAAGCTGAAAAGTCCTTGACTAGTGTAAGCACTGCTCAGCAACAACTAAAACATTGGTGTGTTATCAACATTGTTCTCATCCTAAATTCAAAACACAGCACTGTACCAGCTACTAGGAGGAAAATTAACTCTATCCCAGCCGAAACCAGGACAGTATCCACTATTTATTCCATACCATTATTACTATTATTATTATTATTATTATTCTATACCGTTATTATTATTCCATACCATTTACGTCATGCTCAGGTCTCACACTATCCAATATATTCTCATTACCCACCACCCCGCTTCCCATCCTTTGATATAATACACAGATATCATTCCCTTAGCCTATGGACCACCCCTGTGAAATGTCCATAAAATGGTCACAAATGTCCACAAAATGTTCACAAAATGTCCACTGAGTTCATTTAGTCCACAACTTTGGGCTCCATCTCTTATGGCGGTCACTCAGGACAGGAGAGGTGGTGTGTTGCGTGGAGTTACTGGGCACCAAAGCCAGCTCAGGTTTGGTCACTGCTGCACTTGCACTGCTTCTTGTGAGACTTGTCCTCCATTGGTTCAGGTGGTTCCTGCTATAGTAATTCCCATAACATGCAACTCAAATTATGGGTTAGAGCAATTTAAAGGTATTTCAATTCCAATCTCCACCCCTGGTCCCTTTGGACCAGGTTACAGGGTTTAACATTGCAATGAACTCCTCCCCTTGCTCCTAGCCTGGCTAGCAACAAGGGGTTCTTGCTATAGTAATTCCCATAACGTGCAACACAAATCCCGGGTTACAACAATTTAAAGGTATTTCCATTACAATCTCCACCCCTGATCCCTTTGGACCAGACCATTGGGTTTAACATTACAATGAACTCCTCCCCTTGCCCCTGCTCCGGCTTAGATGTATCTACAGACTGCAGTCCCTTAGGGGAGTACCTGCTCCAAGTGGAGCCTTATCTATGAGCCACAGTCTCTCCAGGGGTATACTTGCTGTGGCATAGACTTATCCACAGCCACAGTCGCTTTGAGGTGCACCTGTTCCAGCATGGCCTTCTCCATGGGCCACAATGCCTTCAGAAATATACCTGCTCCAGCGTGGCCTTACCCATGGCTGCAGTCGCTCCAGGGGCGTACCTGTTCTGTCGGGGGCTTATACATGGCCACGCGCCTTCAGCTGCTCCAGCATGACCTCATGCACAGCCACTGATGTTTCAAGGTGTACCTGCTGCAGCATGGACTTATCCACAGCCACAGATGCTTTGAGGTGTACCTTCTCCAGTGTGGACTTATCCTTGGGCCACAATCCCTTCAGAGGTATACCTGCTGCAGCACAGACATAACCACGGCCACAGACGCTTCGAGATGTACCTGCTCTGGCGTGGGCTTATCCACGGCCACAGACGCTTCAGGGTGTCCTGCTCCCGCATGTACTCATCCACAGGTCACAGTCCCTTTGACTTGAGTTCATACTGGAGTTCCAGTACAGCAGCACAGAAACAGCAGCGATGCCCTGGCTATCTGCCAGCCCAGGCACATTGCCATTGCTGTTATCAAAATGTTCCCAGGCACAGTACAGTAAGATGATAAGCAGTGCAGCAGTAGAGCAAGCAGCGAAAGCAAAAAGCAGCCACTAACGAGCACTAGACTCTAATATACAATAAGGCAAGCAAGCCCCATGGCAAGCACAGAAGCCTGCCGTTTAATAGCTAAACAGCAGTAACTGCCATAAATTTGATCTAGCGCATTCCAGTCAAATCTGTTGTTATCTCGAACTGTTCAAGCCCCACATTGGGTGCCAAAAAAGGACTGTTGTGGTTTAACCCCAGCTGGCAACTGAGCACCACACAGCCGTTCGCTCACTCCCCACCCCTGGTGGGATGGGGGAGAGAATCAGAAGAGTAAAAGTGAGAAAACTCGTGGGTTGAGATAAAGACAGTTTAATAACTGAAATAAAATAAAGTAAAATAGTAATAGTAGTAATAATAATAGAATATCATGGGGCTTGAACCTGTGACCCTGAGATTAAAAGTGTGCGTGCTACTGACTGAGCTAGCCAGAAAACTGTCTTACTCTTGTTTGTTCTGTTGTTTCAGCTGTGAGTGGGGCATTTTTCATCTCACTTCATCTGAAAGTTAGACATCTTATTTGAGCTATTCATTTAGTTAAAGTTTAAGCTATTCATCTAGCCAACCCCCTTTAACAAAAAAGAAAGTCAGGTTGCTTAGAGAGCAAATTCATTCCATAATAGAATCAAAGTCAAGTAGGATAAATCTTTTCAATACGCCTATGTCTCTTCATTGACAATAAAGGTAGTCTGGATGACTTGTCTTAGCACTTGACTTTCATGTGGCTAAAATTAGGGGGAAGAAGCCCACTCTAAGATTCTGCCCATCATCTGGGATGTTCAGATGATATCCCTGACTCTTTTACAATTTAAATTCTTCTCCCCTCTCTCATTTTTGTGACACTTTTCCTGTTCCCTGCTTTCTAGGGCCCCATCTTCTTAATCTCTCTGCTATTTTTTGTGTAGCTGAAGAACAAGACCACAGATTTTTAGTATTAGCTTTTAAAAAAAAATCTAATAACTAACTCAAATAATAGTTTATTTCTCAAAATCTAAGTTTGGCTTCTTTTTGAAATTGAAAGATCTAAAATGTTGCTCCAGAAAACATTCAGTAGCATAACCTAGCTCTCCAGTATTTAAAGAAACAACCTTTGGACTGGTTACACAGGTCTACTATTTTACATAAACTTGTCTCAGAGGGCATGTTTTGCTCACACTGACAGTTGTGAAGTAAGTATCTGTTGATTTCTTTAAATGCTAAAAGTGAACATTTAGTTATAAAGAGGAAAAAGAAATCGGTATATTAAAATCTATCATACATTGTATCATATGAGTAATGCTTCATTTCAAAATGACTGATTTTATTATGCTGTGATTAATAACACTGATCTATTTTAGTTAAGTATTTATTCTCTTAACTATATGTGGCTAAGTCATGCACCTTATATACATTCGTTCTGTGTCTCGTGTTTTTTTAAAACTTATGGAATTCTTTATTTTGATGAATTTCTGTTCATAAAGATGCAGAGTATCTTTAGAGTGAGATTTGATGCAAAATAGGAATGGTGGAGAAGGTCCTTTTTCCTTTCTAACTTATACTAAGGTAAAGAAATTATAAAAAGTTACAGAAGGAGAAAGAGGAAAAATTGAAAAGCAGTAGATGTTTTCCCCATTACAGGGACCCATCTTGGTTAGAAGTGCTTTGGAAAGAGCTGGTAAAAGTTATGTAAATCTTTGCTTGCAAATGTGCATTTGGGAGCTATGTCTGGCAAGACAGACAGAAAAATTGTACTCTCTTACACCCAGGTGTCTCTTTCCTTGTGTTTATTTGGCCATAACCTAAGGCAACACTGGTCACACTGAAACTGGCCAGTACAATTCTGCTTATGTTTTCTTTGAAACTCCCATGTACATGGTCTTTTCACGCTGCCTACAGGGACTGCTGAACTGGTGAGAGCACTTATCTTCAAGAGAGGGCAGCCAGCTTTCTGGTAAGGCTGCTGATAGAAGGAATTGATTTCATAGTCAGAGCTAAATGGCACCTCTTTGGCAACAGACACGTTGAGTCACATCTGCTACGCATGTACCTCTATGCTGTTCTCTCGGAAACTCTCCTGTACGGGGTCTGTCTGCCTCTCAGAGCCCAGGCAGAAAAAATGGCCTTTTTGAACAGTACGTTTCAGTCAGATTTTCCAGCTACCGGATGTCTGCAGCGCCTATTCTGACACTGATTTTTGATGGTTTCCAGGTACCCTGCCTTCAGGTTAGTATCTTCACTATATCCCGTAGGCTGAGTGGGATGTCATAAACCACTATAAACTCTGCAGTGTAAATAAATTAACACAAGAAGAACGCACTTACTTCCTATGCAGCTTTGTGACTCACTGCAGGTACCAGCTGATTTCCCTAAAGTTTTTGGAACAACTTTCTGTGCTCAAGATACCGCTTGTGCAAGGTGAGGCAATAGCTGCTTTCAAAATTTAATGGGCACAGGCACATAAAAAAGAAGGAAATTAGTCAGCCAATAAGATTGAAACAGCAATTAGTTAAGGAGAATCCTACAAGCTGACCTGAACAGGCAAACCATCCCTCACATGTGCCTCCTACATGAAAGGTAAAAAATCACAGAATTTTGTCACTTAACATGATTTTTCCTCTAAACAGTAGATAAATAATCATCCTCTTGCGCTTTATTAGGTAGATGGAGCTGTGAATGAAATAACATACTCATTAAAGCAATCAGATCTTGAAAAAACTCCACTTGACTTAACAAATTATGTGGATCAGCACATAGCTTTACTTTTCAGATACAAAATGAAGTGTAGCCTAAGAAATTGCAGAGTAATTAGAACCTGTCTTTTCTTTCCCTCCACTCAGTAACTCTGGTCTTTGTCCTATCTCTGTTTTCTTCATGTAATGGAGCTTCTCTGATCTTCCCAGAGAGATCTGTCAAATTGTTCCATATTCATTTTCTGACATGAATGTCAAATTATTTTTCCCAGGAATACAAATAGTGATACCAAAGAAAAGAAAAAAAAAAAAAAGAAAAGAAGCAAAAGTAGCCCTCTAGAATTTTTAGTGATGAAGAATAGAAAGTGACTTCATTTATTATAAGGTAAATTCCAAGTGGTATGGGAAATTATTTGGAGGTTTAAAAATGGCAGTGCAGAATTTCCTGTTATTCCTGTATTATTTCCTCTCTTCTTCAAATGTAATGTTACTTAAACGATAGCTTGTTTTTTCATTATGTTCAGGAAATATGATTCAACATTTCTGCAATGTTTCTTGTAAATGGAAGTAACTGTATACTTCTAGAAATGATAATGTTCAATATTAATCTCTGTAAGTAACAATTCATGTGGAAAAGTAAACAGAAATGTAAATGGAAAATACTTTCAACTGATTAGACAAAATAAGAAATCAAAAGTATAAGGCAATTCTTTCAGAATACAGTGCTATGTCTGCTTCAACAGAAAATTGAGACTAATGAAAAAATAATTTTCTGCAAAAGAAACCAAAAGCTCATCTTGATTTGAGCACAACACAATCCCTAGAATATTATTCAGTTTTGTTTGTTGAGATCAGTCATTTGTTGACAAAATCATACCTTTGCAATAGTATTCAGACATCAAGAGATGGAAACAAATCTAAGTTTGGCTAATTAATCTCACTGTTTAAAATATGTTCTTTATTTCTCATTTGACTTTGATTAGCCCAAAGCAGGTCCAGTGAAAGCAGGTTGCTTAGGGCTCTGTTCAGCTGAGTCCGGTCTGAACATCTCCAAGTCCCATCTGAACTTCTCCAAGGACAGAGAATCCACAGCCTCCCCGGGCACCCTGTTCCAGTGCTTGACCACTCCCATACCCTCATGGTATCTGACGCCTCTTGAAAAGTTTTTGACAATGTTCTATAAAGAGCTATTTCAGATTACTTTAGAAGCCTTTATCACATACAGAATCATCGCGAACAACACCCGGTGCTATAGAGAATTTTTCAGACATCAGAGTAGAAATTTTTTCACTGCAGTTGTTAAGATACCACCATTCCATGAATAGTAAAGCGATAACTGTATTATAAATACCCTAAATGACAAAACTTGTTTCATTTATAAAAAGAATGGACTGGGTTAAATTTGTTTTAGTTGAGACAAAGTCATCATGGACCTTATATATCTTACTATAGAGTGACTTTGGTGTGAATTTTCACTGAGTTTATGCTGCCTTCCCAGGATGAATTAAAATCAATCCCATTATATATATAAACATATTTCTTTAAAATGACCAATGACCAGGACCTTATTAGGCATTATAAAATGGAAAACCTTCCTCTGCATATCCCATATGTGGTTTTGTGTAGTAAAACTGAGACCTTTGGTAAAGGGGCAAGAACTCAGAGAGCAAAAGAGAAGAACTGGGTAGAGACTACTGAATTAAATTAAACTTTTTTAAATTTTCTGGAGCTAATAAAAATTATCTTCCAATCATTAGTGATGGGGCTCACCTAGTAATCTTTAGACAAGACTGACATTATTGCTTTTTATTTTCATGCTGTATACCTCCACATCAGGGCAAGATCTGGAGATAGACAAAAAGTTTATTTTCTACTTTTCTCCTCAATGTCTGTTTCCATAAGAAAAAGGCCTAGAAAGGCTACCCAGACAGATAGTGCTGCTTAATCTAGAGCAAGCCCCTGGGGGAAAGACGGCAAATATAAAGTTTATCTTTAAGAGGGGTAGGAGAGAGAATGGAAATTATGGACCAGTTATCTTAACTTCAGTTTCTGCAATAATGAAAATATGAAAATATATATTTTTGTAAACACCCCAAAAATAGCAAAAGGATGAGTAACAACTAATATAATTTTGTCAAGAACATATGAATTTCCCTCTGAATTTCCTTCTCTGTTGATAAGAAGTACTGAGTATGCAGAACAGTATATATTGTATATCTTGACCTCACTACAGTTTTTTAACTGTTTCGTGTGACGTTTTCATAAACAAAATGGGGAAGTGAGGTCTTCATGAAATTGCTATCAGGCAGATACACAAATGGTTAGGAAACCATGTTTAGTAGTTATTAATGGTTCTTTGTTGGCTAGCATTACGTATTGAGTAGTGTTCTGCAGAGATCAGTCTTGTGCCCGGTTCTCATCAATGTTCTCATTAGTGACTTGAATCATTGAGTAGGTAGTCAATGATTAAATAGTGTAGTGTGCTTATTAAATTTCCAATGACATCAAGCTGTGAGGGTCTGTAAACATATATGAGGACAGACTTAAAAAGATCTTGACAAATTAGGGAAATCATTTAAATAAATTGGATGCAATTCAGTAAAGAGAAATGCAGAACACTAAGCTTAAAAGATCAAACATTTCAAGATAAGTCATAATACGTGAAGCAGCAATTTTGCAGATAAGAATCTGAGGCAGACTGAGTGGACTTTTTCCTTAACATTAGATATCCAAAATGCAGACCTCTGTGTCTGATGTATTCACTTTATTATCCCTTTATAGTCATTGGGAAGAAATAGCTTTTCAGGGAACCTAATTTGTTTTAAAAATCTCCTTAAGATACCTTAGAAATGCATATATTTCTCCAATGATTATCAAAGAAGACCAGGACAGCAGCTCAGGTGTAGATGTCCGTACTGTAGATAGACAAAAATATATCAAGTGTCAGAGCTGGATAGATTTCTCTTAAACCAAATGAGAAGAATCCTCTTTATTTGAAATGTGTTATCATGATAAAGGATTCAAAGCCAGTTACAGGATAGGAAGTCCTAGATGTAGATTTACCAGGGACAAGGAGGGAGCATCGCCGGTTACTCCCATCCATTAGCTAGCTCCTCTTTGCCTACTCCCCACCACTGTTTGAATGCAGAATTAACAGGAGGTTCATATCCCCAAAATCTTATAATCCAGGAAAAAATATTTCAACAGCAGGTGTTCAAAACATTATGGGTCAACACAACAAGTCCAGCATTACAGTGTTGCTGCTACACCTCTGAAGTCTGGCCCAATTTACCAAAGCACTTCAGAGCTCTCCTATCTAGAGCTTATGGTTGGCTGCTAGAAATCAGTGTGATTGTTCAGACCCTTAGAGTCACGCAAGTGTCATCCTGGCTACTGGCTTTGAAAAAAATCCCTTGAAAAGCCTGTCCAAACACTGTCATAAGCAGCAAGAGGTCAGGCTGCTCGAACATGCGCAGCCCAAATTTTATTCAAAATGTGTTCAGTTTTGGTTCTGATCTATGGAATTATTTCAGTAGCCCTCCCCCAAAACCTGATGGGGCCTTCACACACTGTGGGTTACTATGATGAACAAGAGCTAGTGACAGCTGCATGCTAAAGACAGACTTTTCACATGTTCATCCATAAATACTGATCAGGTGTTTGACAGTCTAGTGAAAGATATGAATGACCTTCCTGGCTAGCGTTGGGATTTTGGGGTAACTTACATTGGCTTACAGAGGACCATGGATGTGTAAACTGACAAACCCAAAAGTATAAAACCCAGGAATAACTGATAAAGCATTGAAAGTCTTCAGCTGCACATTACACGTAACCAGGCTGATTTGGGTTGATTGAAAATGCTTCAGCCCTTTTCTGCTGAAGGGCTTTGTAGGAAGAATGTGACAGCCACTGCTGGCTCCCAAAAGACAGGTATTTTTTTAACATGATGTCAAAGGAATTTTCTGCAGCTTAGAGAAGTCTTTATATAGAGTCCAAGGACTCATTGTACTGCGTAGTACCCAGAAGCCCTAGTGACAGTTTGTTGCTCACAAAAGTTTAAGTGTCCGTTGTTATACCCAAAATAAAATTGGTAATGCATTACAGCTGTAACAGGAATGCCCACATCTTCCGTGGTTTTTTCCACAATATCAGAGGAGCTAGACAGATAGAATCTGTCAGCAGGCGATTGCATATATTGTTTAGTCCCAGCAATAAATTGTTTTAAAAAAGAAAATACAGACTTAACCGAAATGAACAGTAAAAACTGTCAAAAGCACAGGATTTCTTTCTTTGATCTGATAGTATTTAGCTTTTGAGGGTTTGAGCTTGCACTAAGCAGTCATATGGACCGTAAGTCTGATACCTGCTGTCACTGTCTGCGTCAGTCAAGTGGCAGTGTTATTTCCATCAAATTTATTAGAGTTGTGTGTCCCTGGACACTGGCTCTGAGAGCTGAACTGCCAGCAGCCTAAACCAGGAGAAGTTCAGTGACATTTGGATGAGAATGATTCAGCGCCTGTTTCTTGTTGAGGAAGGGGATGGGAACGAATACGTTTATGCACGCAAGGAGCTCTGCGCTCAAGGTCAGTAAACAATGAGAGTCCCTATTTCATAAGTGTTCTGTGACACTTTCATTATGAAGTAGAAAGCACAAGGATGTCCATAAACTGATAGACATGGATGTGGGCAAATATGCCTCCCAGGGGTGTAATGAGAGCAGCAATAAGCAGAGAAGCTAGCTTCCTGTCACAGTCAAAGCAGGTCTCAGCCAGCTGCAGTGAGACTGGTTCCTCCCTGTTGTCTTCTGCCTCATGCCCTAATGCCTCCTGGGTCCTGGGGCCTGTCACCTCGAGTATCTCTTCCGCACCCTCCAGTTGCAGCTCTGGTGCCTGCTGTGCCCCCTCAGCCCATGGCCAAGTGCTGCTATTGCCCGTCTGCTCAGGCATGTTCTTGATGGACTTGCTTTCTCCCCAGAATGAGTTTTCACCTGCTACCTCTCACTCTCTCATAGTTTCTTGGAAATAGCTTGTTAAAGCTTCAGATCATGGTAAAGTGGTGGAAGTATGGATTTTGCTGACCTTAGTAGGGACAGCTGCCACAGTCTTGGCAAATGATCTTCTCTGCAAATGATAAAAAGCCCTTTAAAAAAAAAAATAAATAAGTAAACTGCCAATGGAATATTCTTGGAAGATGTCTTTTCAGCTCAAGGAAAATATTTCATTCTGATAGCATCAAGCTGTTCTATTCCAAGTTTGACTTTTTATGCATACAAGTCCAAATAAAAATCAGAATTGTTTTCCAGAAGGAAAAAGGAAAGTATTTTACATGATGAGTTCATTGCCAAAAACTGGGGTTTGGCGTGAACTTCTGGGCAGCTACCTTAGTACTCAAACTTGAGGTCACAAAAACTAAAGCAAAAACATCACTAGTAAAAGAAGAGAGTGTGAAATACTTGAACTACCTGTAGAGGTGAATAAATCTGCACCGGCCCTGCCTCAAAAAGGTAATTTACTGCATTGTTAGCTGAGGAGAGCTCTCTAAACCATGGAAATTATTATGCTTGTGGCAGAATCTCTGAGTGGAACATGAGCAAGCTGTTAATCTGCCCATGATATACCCTGGCACGTTAAAAGGAAATAATATCAGCACCAGTCTGCTTCCTCTTTGGAAGTATTTGCATTTGTGTACAAAGGACAGTGATTGCAGAGGTTTTTTGTAGCTGTTCTTTGCACTGAAAAACACTTTAACCCTCCCCAAATTGTTATCTAACGTGATCCATCCTGAGAAGTTTAACTGCCCAGTTTGTATGTGCAGCTCCTATTTTCTCATGCATCTCCAGCCTTATTCTTCCATCTCTATGTGGAACATTATTTCATGCAACCGTGGGTTTCTGTATTATAGGTAAATTGTCCTCTGATTCCTCAGTGAGGATCCTCTCCTGCATCACAGCCATTTATTCTAGCATAACATTCTCTACTGCTTTACACAGATACAGCATAAATATGCCCTCAGAAGAGAACCATTACAGCTCAGGCCCTTGATCTCAGATCCTCATTATGCAGTCCACCCTCTAATTCACTTGAGGACTTCCTTGATGTTAATTTGCACAATACTTCATTTTGTTAGCTGAATACGCAACATATCTCCTATCATTAAACAGAGGCAGATACATGAAACAAGCTTTTCTGTGGAAAGAATCTTATTTAAATAAGAATATTAACTTGGGCAAAACAAAGGCTAAGTTAAAATTAGGTCTGTTTCTCTATGGGAGCAAGCATCTTGCTCATTAGGGTATACAAAGGCCTCACTTTTGTTTGAATTTGGGTAAGTCATAAGGTGAGACAATTTTAAGTTGTCCAGCAATCTTTTATGCCCCAGACTTTGGAAGATCATCCTCAGCATCAAAACTACAGTTTTCCAAGGGTCCTAAAATATTGCTGTTTGATAAAGGAACAGATGTTTATTCCAAAATTAGGAGCCTTAATGGTTGGTGTTTAATTGATGGAGCAAAATGTCCCTGCTGCTCATATACGTTGGGTGGGTTCTTCCATGACGTAGCCCATCATAAAATATGACAAAACCTTCACAGTCTACTTCCAAAGCCAAAAGATGTATATAAGATATGGACTTTTTTTTGTCAATCACTACTCAATTCAGAAATAGCCTAAATTTTTATCACCAGAGCTTTCAGAATGACCCTAAATATATAACCCCTGTTAGACTGCATGACCATACTGCATTTACAGTGTTCATGTTGCCAGCATGGTAGTTGATAGGTTTTTGATACTTTTGGTCTAAATATGGAAACACATATTGTTCTCACATGGAAAAAAGAAATATTGCAATATATTTGCATCTTTTGTAAGGGACATAACAAAAGTGAATCTTTTATTATAGCTAGCTACATCCTAACATAGTTTAGTTTGTAGAAAATGTGTTATGGTTCTTCCTAAAATGGGCCCTCTTCCTTGAGACTTGTGGCTGTTGAAAACCTATTGACAACAATTACACACTGAGTTTACATAAAATCAGCTGCCACCATAAGTGATAGTTCAACATATGAAGTGCTCATTTGGACTTTTAGTTCTGATTTCTCAGTGCATTACTTTTATATAAAAACGCATAGTGTACGCTGGTGTGCACTGAAAAACTTCTCCACCTTTGTGAATTGGGACTAAAGAGCTGTGACAATGGCCTGGCTAATCCACTGCCCATCCCTGGGCTGCTCACTCCTTTCTGAGGTACTTTTTAAGAAGTAGGTCTGTCTGAGTTCAGTTGTAATGTGGACACATTTTCTAAATATAAAGGTGCAGTCATTTAGATATGGGCTAGCTATTTCACTGAAAAATCCAGCTTATTCACTTTGAAGAACCACATTTCTATGTCATGCTTTCTTTGCTCACAGTGGATTACTAAACTAAGAGGTCTGAGTTCTATCAACACTTTGCATTGGATTAAATATTGTTACAGGAAATAACAAACTGAGTTTTCTCTCAACTTGTCATTTTTGTCTTTTGTCTTTGTTCTATTTTTTATCTACCTTATTTACTTAGCAACCCTTGTATTCTTGTCTCTTTCCGCTATAAATTATGCAAGATACCACCTTGGGTGCTCAATAAGATGTGGACAGAGCTCTGTGAGTGAACGGTGCTCCTGCCTCCAACTGAGAAGAGCAAAAGGAGATCTGCATCACAACACTGCTGTACCCCAAGACAGTGACAAAACAAAGTACAATGTCTAACAACCATGAACAGATTATACGAATGATTTTGCAGCCATCTGTCATATTAGCCTGTGGGTCAGATGTGAAAGGTTTTTGTTTGTTTGTTTTATTCTGCACAAAACATAGTGGCTCTGTAGACAGCAAGCATGTTCTTTGGCTAGATTTTAAACAGTGCAGCCAGAAGCTTGTCATCTATCTTTAATACTACAAGGATATGACATTAATCAATTTTTAGCAAATCTCTGTTTCATGTCTGAGCATGAAAGTTTTACTCTTCCTGGTAGTTGTTCTAATTGCCTTGCTGAATGCAGCAAATCTATAGCTCTGGGATCAGTAACCTTTCAACTGTCTTTCCACGGTTTTGAATTACTCAGTGGTTGAACATACTAAATTCAGATGGCCAGATACTGTTCTCATTTACTCACCGTTTTTAGCCTGGCTTCCTAAGGAAATCAGGCTTATGTGAACATATTGTTTCACTGGCATTCATCCCCTCTCTTTCCCTAGTAATTTTTAAATACATTTTTGGTCATTTTCAGCTATACTTGACAACATCTAGATATCTCAAAGCCATTCAATTCCTTTGCCTTTTGTGAAAGTAGATGGCTGTAACTCAACATTATCCCTCCTGTCTGGCTGCCTAGGTGCAGAGAAAAAGAGGATCTAAAGCCAGACACTAACTCCCATGAGACAACCAGTCAACCCTCACCACAGCAAGCATTGCTGATGCCCTTCTGGCAGACCAAGTATGGACAGAAAACTCAAGAGGGAGAGGGTGGTTCGGAAGGGCCATGGCTGAAAGGGGAAAAGTTTCAGGGAGGGCTACAGCTGAAAAATGTTAGGACACAGAGAAAATTGAGTGTGCTTGTAAAAAACCAAGGGTAGAGCTTGAACAGGTAGAGAAAATCCAAGAACATTGTAGAGACTTAAGGGTAATACCCTTACTCCAGTGGAAGACAGGGGACACATCAGGATATTGGAGTGGAGGAAGAAAACAAGGAATAGGGAAGGAACTTACGTCACTAGGTTAATGGCTTTATTGGTCCTGCAGCTTACAAAAAAAGAACACCCATTTTTGTTTACTGCAATGTAAAAGTTTTGAAACAGCTCCAAGAAGGTACTTTGCAAAATCCAGTAAAAGTGATTTGTATCTTCAGTTATGGAAATTTGTGTCACTTTCTATAGATCAGAATGTTTCCTAAGTTGGAAAAGTCACAGACATTTTCTTTTGCTCTTACGTCAGCCTGGAAGTGAAAGTTGGATTGTTTTCTGTCTTCTGTCAGAAAAAGTAAGAAATTTAACTCCTGCAGCTATCTGAGCATATCACTTCTAAATTAATCTGTACTCATGTTGCTTTCCTCTTCTTCAGTTCTGTTGGCACATTTCCCTTTCGCACTGACATTAAATCACTCATTGAGTTCTGGCCAGGGAACAACTCATTCAAGTTTATCAATTTTAAAAATTCTCTGGTCATTTGGAACCACAAGTGGCATAATAAATCAAAGTACCAAACTACTCTTTTCCTCTTACTACTTGTTATGTTCCTTTTAATTTCCCTACTTTCTGCAGTTTTCTTCGGGACAGAAAGGGGTTTTCTTAATTTTGCATTAGTGTCATAAACTTGACTGAGGACTGTGGAGAGTTAATCAAACACTCAAAAGGGTAACTTAAGAGCCTTCACAGATGGCTG
Organism: Aptenodytes patagonicus; assembly: GCF_965638725.1. NCBI lineage: Eukaryota > Metazoa > Chordata > Aves > Sphenisciformes > Spheniscidae > Aptenodytes > Aptenodytes patagonicus. Next base: position 73,795,109 of record NC_134951.1, read on the forward strand.
TATTCAATCATTGAAATGCCTATTCTGAATTGTGTAGATAATTACTAAATCTTGCTTTTGATTTACTATTGAAACAAAAAATGAACAACTATTAGTTTGTGTTTTTCCAGCACCCTCCCACCCAAAACCAGCACACAGTAGGAGTTCATTCTTCCTAAAATAAAATATTACTTGTTCTTTGGAGTTTTTTGATCCTGCTCTATTTATTAAACTTGTTCATCTTTGAAAAGTACATATACTAAATGAATACTTAGTGTATTTATTTACTGTATTTATCAATATCTATTTATGCAAAAATGTGATTTTTTTCTCCAAACTGTTCCCTAATTTCAACCCAGGATTTTAAAATATTTTCTGTTCTCCCAGAGGTACATCTTTTGATAGGCTACATTAAGAAAAATTACCATAGTTTTAAAGTCATTTTTATTTTCATTTTCTCACTCAAACATCATTAGCTTTAGAGGAAATATTACCCTATCCTTCCTCTTGTCTTATAACTGGAACAATATAAATGTAACAGTTTAGGATATTGTCACACATGCTACAAAGTTCATGATTTGTGAAAAGAGATAAAAAGCCATAGTATTTCACATGCTTATTTTCCAAGTTTTTCTAAGTTGTCTCCTGTTCTGCTTGCTACTGATGGCTGCAGTTTTGTGACATGCTGCTAAGCAGGTTACCTGTATGAGAAAGTTGTCTGTACTATGAGCAATTCATTTGAATCCAGCAGTAGGAGATACAACAGTGGGAGATCCAAAATGTACCCTGCTTCTCCTCCAGGACTGTGCAAGCAGCCAGTGCATCAATGAGAAGCCATTATTCTTGGAGTTCATGAAGAAAAAAGCATATAGGTTATTCTGAGGAACAGTCCAAAGGAAGGTGGGTCTTGTTGCTCTTTGATTTCTCTGCTAAATGCCAGTATTTTCAGTTTTGTATAAGTTGTTGCTGCCTTCTTCTTGAATTTGCCTTCTACTGATTTCCTTTTTCTGTGCCAGGGCATGACGAGGGCCGGCTGCTCTCAGAGGACAGGTGAGCCAAACACTGGGGCGACCACAGTGCGAGCTGTGTCCTCACCCATGGGCACTATCCCACAGATCCCAAACACAAGGGGAAAAGCTGGGAAACAGGGTCCTTCGACAGTCCCAGATATGCAAGGAGGTGAACCTGGGCCTGGGCCCAGCCAGGAGCTCCGGCCCTGGAAATGGTGCTAGGGAAAGGACTGGAGACAAGGCCACAGCATGTGTCCAAGGGGTTCATCCAGGACCAATTTCCTGAGGTGCGAGGCCAAGACCCATCCAGGAGGCAGGGCCAGAGACAGGGTTGGAGACCTGACAGCCCTCAGCTGGGCTGAAAACTTGAAATTTGCTGAGAGTGCTGTCTGTCCCATCATCGAGGACATTAATAAAAATATTGATGTGTATTTGCTCCCTGAGGGATGTCCTTGGTAACCAGCTGTCAGTTGACTTTGCACTGCTGATCACTGCCCTTGAGTGCAGCCCAATTTCCACCCACTTTATTGTCCATGTCTTCAGCCAGTATCTCACCAATCTGGATATAGGAACACTACGGGCAAGTGTCAAAGGCCTTGATAAAGTCATGGTGAACAACATCCAATGCCACCTCCATTGTCTCAGTCCTCTCAGCACAGAAGACAATCACTCCATGGTAGAAACTGCCACATGAACGTGAAACAGCATAATTATTTATTTGGTCTGACCAGCATTTCACTGGATATTGGATCAGGGCTTTGGCTAAATAAACATTTGCCTTGTGCTATCTCAACTAAAAACTGCTTTGTCTTGTCACATACTGGCTTTTTTCCTTCACACCAGTCACCTCCCTTACAGAATATGGTTGTATTATACACTTAATATGCTGCACAAAGAATATCAAGGTCCCCTTCCCCAGGTTTTTCAGGTCATCAGTTTTCAGTTATTGTCAGTAATTTGCTGAGGGTATTAACTTGAAAATTCTTTTTCACCAACAAGTTATAACATTCACTGACTTCTCTTTGTTGTCTGAAATTCAGAAAAACACGTTTATGACCATATTTTCATACATAGTTCATGATCTCTACAAATATTCATTTTAATTTATTTGTTCCTTCTTCTTCCCTGGTTGATTAACCTAGGGATATGATACGATTTCTACTTACTCTTTTGATGACTGACAATAATATCAAGGAAAAAAAGCTGAAGATGAAGCACTTTACCTGCATGTATTCTCACAAGAAATTGTCAGAGCACAGTCTTGTGCAGGAAACCTTCTGTCTTAGCTTCTGCAAATCAAGTGATAACACTGATATTCACAATACAGTCACGACATAAATGATGTACTCATGACAGAGTTCTGGGTTTGCACATTTCTAATTCCAATTATCACATTAGAATACCGCAATTTTATTAATTTTTATTATTTATTAATAATCCTATCCTTATTCTGCAAACTTTTAAAAATTTTTATGCTTGTGTCTCAAATGAAGAATTTTCAGCTGTCTGATTTTCTTTGCCTTCCCTTGCCTTACCATCCCTTCATTTCTCCAGATGGTTGATTTTGTCTATCTGCTAGTAGCTCCTTGTGATGTGTGCGTAGCGTGCAGTTTCATGGCATGTTCTAATGTAGGCCCTAGAGGATGGACCAGCCATCTGACCAGCCATGGTAGCTAGCTATTGGAAACCCCCAACAGCTAGCTTCAAGGCTCAATCCTGCAGAAATGGAGTGAAGAAAATAATTTTGAGAATTTAATTGCATAGATGGTGGTAGAAGAGTTTGCATTTTGAAAGAAAGAAATGCTTTAAATATTATTATTGTGCTACATCTTTTTTTCTTCTCAGGTTGGGAAAGATTAACTTTTTATTTTAAATAAATGGATAAATTAAAGCCAAACATTGGCCATCAGAGGCCACCTAGTTATATGCCTTCTCAGCCTACCTCCGGTTTCAAGTATTTTGGCTTGGAGGGCCAATATGAGTCTAATTAAGAAATTCTGTTTGGCAATTCTTCTTTTTACAGTTAGATTGGAAAATAAATTATATTTATTACCTTTTTTAATGTCCTATTTACTTCAGAAGTGCCTCAATCACTATTCTAAGGCTCTTTCCAATCACTTTTCAAGCACTAGCTGCGTAATTAATGTTGATTTTTTTGGTGATCAGTTAGGTATTCCACTGACTACTACAATCCAAATCTGATTTTAATAGCACTTCCATGAGGCTGAAAAATAGTTAACATGAAATAAGATTAAATTAATATTATTTGCTCTTTAACAGTCAGTAAAATGTGAATCTGAATCCAAGATTGTTCCAGCTTTCTTTCTATAATATATATTTGTATTCATATAATAAACCTTGTTTAAATATCAGATTCTAGCCACAGTTTTAAAGACTACTGAGCTACAAACTTATGAGAAAGTAAATTATAAGCTTAGGGAGCTGGGGATTTTGGTGCCATTTTAGCAGTCCTGAAGACTGAGAGCAGGTGGGTTGAGTATGATTCCAACTTTCTCTGATTATGCAGGAATGATTTGCTGGTACTGCAGATACTTTTTCTTTCTCTTGAGTAACTGTATGTTCTTTAAGGAGTTTCCAAATTCACCTCCAGCTAATGAAAATGCATTCATCACGTTACATCATATTAAAACTTATACTGGACTCCCTGCTATATATCTAGTTCTCTGAGTTATTCACAAAATAAGAGAAAATGGTTACATTTTTAGGTTAATTTTTAAATGAAAAAGCAAAACAACAACAAAAATGTACTTTAAAATGTCCAAAACGAACCATTTTATTTCAGAAATATTTGCACTGGACCCATCATGCCTAGAAGGATATTTACCAACTTAAATAGCTCCAAATCAGGACCCATCAAGGAGATTGCATTCATTGCAAACAACAGCCTGAGACCAATTTTTTAAAATCAGCTTATGCTATTTGATTGTATAGGGCAACACATTTGCATTAAAGTATTATTTGTACGCTTATGCTATTTTCACAAATGTATTTTATCATGTTTCTATTGCTTTTGTACAAAATTAATATAGTTAACTAATTAGTAGTCCTTGCCAGTGTTATTGTGACTTCAGAACAACAATGTGAGTCAGAGCCTCTCAAGCTATTTCTATAAAGGGCATCCACCCAGTCCCAAGACCCACACCCCCAAATGTATAATTAAGTAAAACTAGAGTTGGATTAACCTTGGACTGTCTCCCACAGACTGTTATATTTCCCTCTCCTCTCCTCTCCTTGTAGCTAGGAGAAATCTATATCAAAATGTCACCTATGGAAAACTGTCACTATGAAACAATGAGCTGGTTTTCAAACAGTTGTTACATTTGGTTATTTGACAACTGTCATGCTTAGTAAAACTTAAAGTCCTTTTAATCTATAGCTTTTAACAGAGGGCTATTCTAGATATTTTGGAAGAATAATCAGCCCCCATACATTAAGTTTCATCATGTTATTTATTAGTGAGATATTGGTTTGAGCCCCGAAGCATGTTTTAATATCTCTTTCAGAATATATTTTTAGCAATAACATTGATAACTCTAGAATTTTTGCTCCCTGTGTAAATGTACAATTTCTTGTTACGTCTCACTATTACTTTTTTTTCCTTCAGTGCTTCCTTTGGCAGTAAGTCATGCAGTTCAATTATTGGTATCATGAGAAAGTATTCACTTTTATTGGTTTTCAATATGCTACCTCTTAATTTTCATAGTGCAGTTCTCTGGGTTTTTTGTTATAATTCAGGATGAACACTAATTCCCACAAGACATTCTTCATAACACACAGTATCTTATACTCTTACACAAATATTTTAAGCCAATTAATGTAGTCCTAGAGTGCTGATTACTACCTAAATTAAATTTGTTTGAATCTTTCCCTCTCTTTTTCAATTTTCTGAACCAATTTGGAGACAAAAGTTGCAAAATAACTGGTAAGTTATTCTGTACAGACATGTTGCTGCAAGATTTTCAAGTGCTGAAAAGCCAGATAAAAATCAGAAACTCTTTTAATAAAAATCCAAAATCAATGGATCTCTAGTCAAACACTAGGCTTGATCCATTATAAGAGTAAGCAAAGGACTTTTCTTTCTCTGAGTTTTACAGAAACGAATGGGCCCCTTGCCAAAGTTGCCCATTACTAGTTTGCAGCACCATGACCACAGGCAGCCCCCGTTACTGATCCCTTTTCCTTGACTTTATAAAGGACTCACATGTTTTCACAACCAAAGATAGAGTCCTATATGCCCTTGCCAAATAGGACACCTAAAGATTAGATCATTCCATGAACTAAAGACCCTTTTGTTCACTGTTCTGGCTGACTGATGAGCTGTTTATCCTATTTTTTATGACGACATTTAAAAATACACCTGTAGTACAATCCATGTCCCTAAGGAGCATTTTAAGACGTTTGTGGGTAGAAAGTACCATATGTGCAAACCACTGCAGTGAGTTAAGAAGATTCTTATTGAAGATTCAGTTGGGTCTTTTGAACTGAGAAAATATTTGTGGGTTTTGTTCTGAAACTTACTAAATTGCCTTCATTATATTTCTGCAGCTAACACAGATGTCTTTTGATATTGTGCTATTCATCTTTTATTAATTATCTACTTAGACATATGAACAGACCATTTGAAAACTATAAGCATTAGCAAGCTGAACTCTTCTGTATTGGATATACTCATAATCTTCCTCTCAACAAAAATGTCCCTCATTAAAAGAAAATATTCAGGTATTGAGACAATATCCGCTGTATTCATAAACAGCCTAGAGTTGAACTTAATAACTAACTTATTTTTCTAATGGAAATCTATGTGCGTGTTGTTTGCATATATTGATGTTCCAAATTTATTCATCTTCCGTAGAGAAATTAATTGACTGCTCTAACTAGCAGCAAAATTTATATCATGTATATAACATTTTATATATATAGCAAAATAGATCTTAGCCTGGTGTTTTCACCTTAGGTGGGTTCTTAGACATTGGGTTAGATATGCTACATCAATAAGTCATCTCTATATCATCTGGATTTGGTAGAATATTTTGGGAGATTTACAGTGCAATTTAACAGGCCCAATAAGCATTTGAATCCACGGTGCTTTCACTTCATTGGAACTGCTGAAGCCAGTTAATAAAAATTCTGAAACGTCCATGTCCTTACTGTGGGGGAAAAAGAGAGAAAACAATCTCTACGTCGCTTCAGCCCATAAAAAAGAAAATCATACCGCTGAAAACCTGTCTCTAGAATAAAAAAGAGAAAAACCCCACCACTCCTAAGTATGACAATGGTGTCCCTCTGTGCTGGGTTGGCTGGGATAGAGTTAAATTTCTTCACAGTAGCTCATATGGTGTTATGTTTTGGATTTGTGACCAAAACAGTGTTGATAACACAGGGATGTTTTAGCTATTGCTGAACAGTGCTTGCACGGTGCCAAGGTCTCCGTTTCTCACACCACCCCACCAGCGAGCAGGCTGGGGGTGCACAAGAGGTTGGGAGGGGACACAGCTGGGACAGCTGACCCCAGATGACCAAAGGGATATCCCATAGCATGTGACATTGTGCTCAGCAATAGAAGCTGGGGGAAGAAAGAGGAAGGGAAGGTGGAAGTTCGGAGTTATGGCATCTGTCTTCCCAAGTAACCGTTGTGCGTGATGGAGCCCTGCTTTCCTGGAGATGGCTGAACACCTGCCTGCCCATGGGAAGGAGTGAATGAACTCCTTGTTTTGCTTTGTTTGCGTGTGCGGCTTTTGCTTTACCTATTAAACTGTCTTTATCTCAACCCACGAGTTTCCTCACTTTCACTCTTCTGATTCTCTCCCCCATCCAACTGGAGGGGAGTGAGCAAGCAGCTGCGTGGGACTGAGCTGCCTCAACCCACAGCACCCTCGCATTAGTACCTTAGGAACTGTTGTCAGATATATTCTGTACAGAAAGAATTATGTCAGCAATTGCTTTTTAGATTGTCATATCTGACTGTTTAACCCCTGGCCCCTGCTCCCCAAACACACACTACTTTCTTTGTCTGAAATCCCTTCTCCAAAGATAATCCTTAAAATACATTTTGATAGGGAAGAAGAGGTTCAAAGCTGGTGAGCCTGCACAAGAAAGCAAGTTGTGTATGAGAGAAAACTGGGCTGCCTATTTATGCCCTTTACCATTATGTTTTCAAATAAGAGAGATTTAAGTTGGTGTGTTGATTCACGTGTTTTTAAACATAAAAAGTGTTTTCAGTTAACAAATTATAGACTGATTTTAATCCTTTCTTCCTGCTTGCTCACTTAAGCCATTGTCCTATACCAGTGATTCTCATTACAAAACATCAGTGCCAATTATGAGCTTTACCAAAAAATCGGGAGACAAAAACCACTAAATTCACATTTTTTCATGGCCTCTAGGTTTCTGAGTCCTTTTAAAGATTTTTTTTTCTAATCACTACAACTTACAGTAAAAATATGCAAACATAGAACTTTCAAAAGTTGGGTTTCCAAGGAAAAAAAAAATCCCAAGTATTTTATATGACTATAAGAAAATAAGAATGCCCATGCAGAGTTAGACCAAAGGTCCACCTAGTCCAACATCCTTTCTCTGACACTGGCTAATAAGAACTTCATAAATTATAAGACCAGGGTAACCACAGAGTGATTATTTTCCAGACTGTCACCTTCTCTCCAGCGACCTGCAGCTGAGGTGATGCCTTTGCATTTCATAGTCTTCATGGTTTTTTATTCCATGAATTTGGCCGGTTGTGTATTTAACCCATGTAAGCTTTTAACCTCCAAAGCATCCCATGGGAAAGAGTTTGTCACCTTGCTTGCGCATTGTGTAACAAATACTCTCTTTCTGATTGTTTGGAATTGCCGTGTCCCAAGGCTGTCTTGCAAATTCATGATAATTGGCAATGTAGCACTTGTGCAGCACCTGAGGGCAACTGCAAGCAAGACCAGTGAGTAACAGGAAGTGGTGCTGTGATTTACAGTGGCAGGTGATACCAGATAAGATTATTAGATGGCAGAGTTGCTCAGATCTTGGAGATATGAAGGGGGAAGAAAAGAGAGCCCCAGTGTCACCTTGTGTGAAGTTACTGGAGAAAAGCTCCTGGCCTCCCAGGAAGATCAGACGAGCTAGAGGTGAGAGGGGTGCAGAGAGCACAGGGTGAGAAGACTGGCAAGGAGAGAGGGATAAAGCACTTCAGACACCCCATATCTCACTGAACCTATCCCAATCCAGCAAAACAGTTTGGCAACGTCAAAATGTCTGTTGGTAGATTGATACTTCTTGTTATGAGTATAACATGTATGAATGATACAACTGAGGTTCCTTATCACTAGGAGGATAGGCCTGCAGAAGTGAAAGACTGGAGCAATTAAACATGTTGACTAAGGGTCAGAAGAAACAAGACAGTAGGAGCTGGGCAAGGAATAAAGTTAAGGCTACTGAGCATAGACAGAAAGAAGAAGAAGAAGAAAAAGAAAAGTTGTAACAACAAACAATGATAGAGTAAGATGTATCCATTTTTGATAGCATTTGAGATATTTCTTCGCACATGTCCATCCAGAAAAGACCAGAAATCTGAGGGTTTCTTCTGTCCCTTAATTGAAAAATCCATCTTTTCCAGTGTCCTTTTTTTTAGCAGTCTTTGTGTATGCACTAGTAACCCATGTAACCCTAGTTATGCAACAGCATATAATGTGAATTTGTTATTTGCTGGACCAATAAGGATTTGGGAACACTGAGGTGTAGCTCTGATGTCTTTCACAACTGGACAGCATTTGGTTCATTAGCCTACTCTTTTACAACCAGATGTGTACCAAGATGTTTAGGACATGTTATTTCTTGCTTGCAAACACTCCACTTTTCACATCTATTGGTCCTTGATGAACTACTACAACTACATCCTCGATGAACTACTACATCAAACACTGTAGTTTCTTAAGTTCACGGTTACAGCTTTCTTCTTGGTGCTGCTCCTGTTTCAAACTAGGCAAGTAAGAGAACACTCCCTATAAACAACGGTTGAAGGGAACACCGTGCCTTTCCCTCAAGTTCTCCTATTTGGTCATGAAAAGGGGCACCAGGCCCTTCCTCATGTCATGTATTCTGCTGCCATCATGTGGCTATTTCTTTTCATTCACATAAAGATTTATAATAAAATAACTTGTAGTTTTTGCACCACGTGTAAATTGTAGGTACCACACTCTGTCCTCAAATATCTATAAAACTTTGCTCTAAGAAATATACTCCTAATTTTTTAATTTTTTTCATATTTATTGATAAATGAGGCATCTGGCCCACACTTGCATAACAAATACTTTAGAAGTTTTCTGTTGGATGGCAAAAGTTATTGGGCCAAAATACACATAATTTTGCAAAGTGAATAGTAACAGTGAGTGCACATATCATTTTACAATTCAGTAAGCAACTTTGCTCACACAATACTTTCCAGTAAGCTGACACAAAGGGAGCTGCTCATAATGTTTGCTCCATGGCTTGGCACCTTGAATTGCCTCAGGCAAATTCTATTTTTTTACATATACTCAGTTTGACTTTGATGTCCAACCATTGAAGAAGTCCGCTGGACATTTTTTTGTCCTGAATTACACATTTGGAGACAGGAATTTTTTTTTTTCTGTGAGCCTTTTTCCTCTGGTTTTAGTCTTGAAGGTCTTATATGAAAGTGAAGAAGGCATGCTCAAGGTAGAAAACTCTTTCTGGCCTCTAGGGTAGATCATGTAACTTGTAATATCATCAGTCTTCCTGTGTTTGACAAAACTGCATTAATATTTTTTGGTTCAGTTTGGAATCCCCTTTTTGGTGAATAGTCTCCTCATCTGATCAGGCTAAACTGGAAGTATAAGAGCTTCAGCAATTGAAGTGGACAAGCACTTCAGCTGTTGCAGCCTGCCTGATAATGCCTCCCAATATACACGTATGCATGTGCAGCACCGACAGCCTTGTATTATTTAGAATGCACAGTCACCATCTCACTGAGTCTGCTTTGTCTATAAAGCCTTTTAAACACATTGCTTTGTGTGTCTCTGTTGCTTTCTGACCACTGCACCCTCATTAGGTCAGCCTGTAGTCTGAAAAACTGTATGGAGGATGAGTATGTGGCTGACTTCTTTGAGGATAAAGGACTTCAGTGTATTAGTTCTGTTTAAAGGGGTGGAGGGTGTGGGGGGAATTGTCTACCCTTCTGTAGTTGTCAGATTTTTGGCTGAAGCACCAAATGCAATTATGTATTAACAAACTCTTCCTGAAACATGTTGCTTGCATTACTTAACATATCAGTTTTAAAGAGATAAATGATAGTGGTTTAAGCAAATATTAAGATACATAGGGCTGTTAAGAACAATAGTCCATGTTAACAGAATTAACAGAACTTCAAGCTTCTGCCTAGCACACTTGGGTATGCTGTAGTGCCTAAGTTTTAACTCATAAATATGCGTAAATGCTGAAGAGTCTGCTGTTCTTTCTGCCTAGAAGCATTGCTATCTTGCTGAAGTTGAGCACTGCAGCACCTACCTCATGCCTAACACCATTTGGGATTTATAAATTGCCTGACACTCCCCAAGAGCATTGAATGCAGTACAGATCTAGAGGGGGGAGGATGATTTTCAGAATATGGTAAGCAGAACTTTATAATCCTTACACATTTGCATTTCCTATATTAAGATATACTTGCCTGTTGCTTCACTCCATTTGAGATCTCTGCAGTGACAAGCATAGTGAGTGTTACAGGTTAGAGATGCCTTTTTCTGCTGTTGCAATGCAACTTTTTTCCTCCTGTTTGCTTATAACTGTATCAAATTCCTTAGGGGCAGAAATTTTCCACATTTTATGTTAGTTTAGGTGGGAACTGATTTTAAAAGTTTAATCTCAAACACTTGTCTGTATATGTCCATGTGCATGAGCCACAGGGATGAAGAGGATTTGTCCATTTATCATCAGTCAGAAACTGTAATTCAACAACATCTGAACTAAATTTTGATAAACTGGTATCTTCATAGTGTCAGCTTGGAATCTAAAGCTGAGCATGAGGGACAAAAGTTAAGCTGACAGAGTGAATATTAAAACTGTTTATATGCATGTACAGCAGGATTTTTCTCATTACACTTGGGAATGAGAACGCTGGTACTCACTGACACAAGAGAATTTCAGTTTTTTTCTGCTCAATTTAAAGTGACTGCAAGTATTGCCTGCTCTGGGAAACATTTTAACTTCTCAGAGCTTTGGAGCAGAGAGTAAACAGGAGCAAGAAAGGGGAATAAATATGCTCCCAAAATTTGAATTGTAGGCCTCCAACAACCTTTTGACACCCTTAGTAACACTTGTACAAAGTAGAGGCTATCCCATCTTTTTAACGTCATGATGTTGAATTCCCTCTGACACAATGGCCTGGCTTTAACAAGAGGAGAGCGGTCCGTGTAGCCAGCATAAGCTTTTAAAGTCTGCTGAAGCATCGTGTTCAGTTACCTGTGTATTTTGCCCCAGCAGAGTCAAACTCCTGTGCTTTGGTCAGAACAAGTACACGCTAAACAAGCATGTTGCAGCAAGCCAACATGTCAGAGTCTTGCTATGACACTATAAAAACTGTGGACAGCATTATGAAGGGGTGGGGAATGAAGCTGTTAGTTTTTCAAACATCTGTTTAGGAACAGATATCTTAAATCATTATTAGTTTTCATCTTGTTTTGTTTTGTTTGCAAGTGAATAACTTGCAGTGATTAATCTCTTGATAGTTGGAATCCAGCAGTCAAAGAAAATGAAATCTTAGCATCCTGGAGATCACTGCAATTTGATTAATCTGGAGGGATGTGTACCAATCATATCTCTTGACATGGTACTTTAGTGAAAAGAAATCTAAAAAAAAGTAATTTTCAATTGTGTAAATTATTTAGCTTTCTACTAGGAATCAAATTGGAGGAGGAATAAGAAGATGGGAATTTTCCATACAGCAGCTTTTTATAATCACTGTGTCTTGATAGATCACACACAGATGCTATAATTACCTGAACTGTGGTATATTAATTTTCTAGCAAGATACCGACACAGGCAACACGGCATTATGATGGTTTTCTGTCTTGATCATAGCTCCTTGGGCATATTTCTTTCTAGGATAACTCACACAATCATAAATTTTCCCTCCTATTCTTTCTATTGATAAGCAACTGGGGAAGGCTAATGTTTGTGAAGATGAAAAGATTCTCATTATTATGATTGCAGTTAAACAGAAAAGATGTGAAAAGCATTTTAAAACAAAACTGAGACGGGGAAGTTGAAGTATGAAGTATTACTGTATTTCACTACAAAAAAAAAAAATTCCCATTACAATAGTAAAGATACTTAAAAGCTGCATAGAAAAAAATGTTTGGCTAAGTTTAAAATCTTTATGTAAAGAGTTTTGTACAGCGTGGGGAAGGCAGTATGCCTAATTCTCAGAAAGGAGGACTCATTCTTTCCTCATCAACTGAGACACTAATTTACAGGGTAGGAGACTGAGAGGAATTCCTCCAATGAAGAATGTTTTTGCAGAGGAGAACATGAGTTTTACTGAAATTACTTACCACAGAGAGAAGTTCAAATATTAATTGAACTAGACTACAACACTGCTTTGCAGTAGTCCTTGCTGTCTTCATTCATAAATAAGGAAAATAGAGCACAGGGAGCCAGGTTGCCTGACTTTAGCACATCAAAAAGGGCTGGAAAACCTTAAAAGTTAAGGCAAATCTTAAAAGTTTCTGCAAGGTGATGTTTATATGTGTCCAAATTCCCGTTACAGCCAATGTAGATCCAGTCTATGGTTGGTGGAGTGTAGAGAGCGATCCAGCTGGCCACCAGCTGGCCAGCTTTGTGCAAGCTGCGTCGCTCCATATGCTCCTTTGAATTGCATGACCAGGGGCAGAATTCAGTTGCCTAAATGTTGTTTGCCATTTTATACTCTCTTGCAATGACACCTATACACTTTTGACAAATGAAGCGTTGAGGCTTCAGGCTACTCATTAATTCTGTATCCTACTGAGTACTTAGCTTAAATTGCTGAGTCCTCAGCACAAAACTCTCCTTCCCTCCTATATTCAGTTTGGGTTTAAAGTGTTCTTTTTCCTCAAAAAATGAAATTTTTTTTTTCTTCTCCATATGTACCAGAAAAAGAGGTATTATGAAAATATTATGACCAAATATACATAGGTCTTGGAACTATAGATGTGAACTTAAAAGAGCTCCATAAGATTATTAGACCTATTCCTGTCTGCACAGGCAAGAAAACCAGCCTTGCATGGCTGAGGCAGCACATTGTCTCTGCAAATGCTTGTGAAACACAGTTCTTTGTGGAGTGCACTGGAAGCCTACAAGAAAAACCTGTCCTCATTGCACTCTTTACAGAGTTCTCAAAGTTCACGTTGCTGATGATGAGCCACCACTTATGAATTAGCATATTATATAAAACATGCTCAACTGTAGGGGTATATTCCCACTCCTTAACCAGCACAATGAAAATAGAACAGGAAAAAAGAACTGCATGACTGTTTTATTTACGTAAAGAAATGTCATTAAAATTCTTTTGATTTTCCTGAAGGCAATTTTTTTTACATTAGTAGGAATACAGATCTGGCCTAATTTCCTAACTGCAAATTAATGAGGATTGGAGATATTTAAATTACTGTCAGTGAACTCAGATATTTAGAAAAGGGAATATCTTTGGTGAAAGAGATGTGTGAGGAAAAATACTGCAGCGAAGTTGGAAAAGAGAGAAACTTCTTGTGGATCGGTTGTGGATCGGTATATTTTCTATATATAGTGTTAAGATATTTATTTGGAGCAGCAAGTTAAAAGAGTTATTGCAATAGAAACATAAATGGATGTTTGTCAAAGCTGGGCAGAGTTGGATTTTTCTTAAGAGTAAGAAGCTTTTTTATCTTTTCTCCTCTTTTGCCTTTATTTCTGTATGTGGTTTTCAGTCGAGGTTACATATCCACCCTAATCTGAACTGCCACAGACATTAAGTCCTATGCTTTACTTCTCCAGTAGTGTGCTGGACCTAATTATGGCAGAGCTGCACAGAGAGAAGTGAGCTGGTTCCTGGAGGCAATGTGCTGTTCAGGGTAGGAGGTGGTGGGCAGTCGAAGAACCTGTATAACAGCTGTAGCGAGTGCAGCCTCACGTAAACACAGGCCCCCTATCTATTAGCATCAATGTCTACAATTTCTCTGTGGTCTGTAGGGAGGCACTGCGGAGACGCGCTGAACAAGCACGCTGTTGTATATTGTGCTGCCTCTACGCTCTTTTCCTAGGACACTGGAATCCCAGGCATTTTTTTCTCATTTGTAAAAATTGAAATTATTCCATTTTTTTCCTTCTTCTTTACGGTTTTCTTTGAAATATTTGGGGAGGCAGGTTTGTTGAAACACTGATAATTTAAAGCCTACATATTTGAAGCTAGAAAGCTGTAACTTTTCAAGAAAACTCCCCTTTTTTATGATACAAATTTGCGATTTGATAAAGAAAGCTTAAACCTTTGACCACAAAAAATTAAATCGGCGGTAATATTGATTTTGATTATCCCTTTCAGTTGCTAATTCTATTAATTTAATTTCTAAATCATATCTACTGTGTCAGTATGTATGTTTCCTTGATATTTTTGTCCCTAGTGTTTCAGAGCAGTACCTTGCTGACAGCCCATTTCACACAGTCCAATGTTCTACCATTACAGCCATGTTGCAAAATAATTACTACACTCTTGGAAACAGACTGCAAAGAAATGAATGATCAAGTGAAACTTGAGGACGGGGTTGGAAAGCAGTGGGGTGATGACAGAAGAAGAAAGTGGGTAAGCTAAGTTTTATTTTACATACAGGAAATAAACTTAATTGAAATTTTTCAAACTGTTTACCTGCATTTAGCTTTGATTTCTCCACTACACTTCTGTGCGCAGAAGTCTCTTCATGCTCTGAAAGCTCTTGAATAAGCCTAGAGATTTCTTATTTTTGAGCAAAAAGAATAAATAACCACTTTTCTGAATATCTTGTATGTCACCAGCATAAAGCCCAAATATTCAGGCTGTACACAGAGATGTGGCAAAGTGGCTTCACCCTCCCTGTATTTGAGTGTCCTTTACCTGGCAGTCTGGGGAGGAGCTTTCTCTGCTCCCACTTCTGGGTGACTAAGGGAAGGGACCACAGAACAAACTTGGGTACAAGAGCTATTTACCCAGAGATATTCTGCTTATGCTTGGGAAATCGCCAAAATGAAACACCAATTCAAGACTGTGTAGGTTGATTATTTCGCTGAGAGCTAGAAGCCAACCCCTGGTATGGGAGTTTCTGCCCAAGGATCTTGCAGGCGGCTGACCCCGTTTCCCACAGGACCCTGTGCTGTCAGGCATTTCCTCAAACAGCCCCTTACTGAAAACAGGGAGCATGGTGGCAAAGCTGAATTAATTCAACTGGAAACCTAAAACCCCTGTGGGTTAAATGAGGTGAGTCTCTGGCAGGACACAAAAGGTCCTTCCACACAGACTTCCAGCCCGTGTCTTCTGAAGATTTAATGGAAGTCCTGCCATGGACAGCAAGGCATGTGTGGACACTTACTGGTCACACACTCTGAATTAGTGACTTCTGCCAAAGTTGCCACGAAGCACTGTGTTAGTTATAATCTCTGTGGAGACATGATGCTGCTTCAGTGCACAGGGCTGGAGTAGATGTTCTCCTGAGGTCTAAATTTCTCTTATTCCAATATTTTGTTGTGATGTTTGCCTCTATACAGGTTTTGTCCACCTGGTCCCTAAAATAGTGTAGTACAGCATCTCCGTATTGGCAGGTGAGAAGGCGTTTTTATGGAAAGCATGAAAGGAAGCTGGCAATGTTCTTCAGTCTTTAGGAGTGAACTCTCACTAATTAACTATGGCCTTTGCTGCTGATGACATGTGGCAGAAAAATTATGTGTATGTACTAAAATCAGCGGAAAGATTGGCTGGCAAGGATTTTTCGACCAACACATGCTCAACCTACCAATGTCAGCCTACCAACATCAAAAGAAAATGAAACCCTTGCAAAGATCATCCCTTTCCAAACTTGGTCTTTAATCCAGGCCAGTTCTTATAACTCTTTCCATGTGTCAAGCTGGTGTGACACACTTACCTGGCATCCTCCGTAAGAGAATGAATTTGAAAACTACCCCAGTAATAATACTGTATAGTTACTGCATACTACAAATGTTAATGTAAGATAAAAAGTAATTAAATCAATTTAAGTTGTATGATAGAGCTTGATATCTTTGTCACTTTTAGCTGTGGAAACTAATTTTTTTACTAAGACTAAATAGTGTTGAGCCAGTAAGACAGCAGGGAAAATGGGTAAGGGGAAATTAATGCAAAAATGCTTTGTTGTATTCATGAAGAATTCACCATGAAGACCTTAAATTTTCTCTAGAGATAAGTTGAACTAGCAAGCATGCTTTTACAGCTGAGATACATTTTTATATCTTTCAGGAAAAAAATCTTCCTCAAAACCCATAAATAATTATCAAATGAAAACTGAATGCTGAGAAGTTCACTAAGATTTTGGGGACAACCTGTTAATTGTCTATTTCGATAAGCTCAAAATGGCAACAAAATATTAAGCACAGCTGTAGTCACAGTTCCCAGACATTGAATTAGTTATATATATTTGTTTATTTAATTTTAAAAATAAACTTATTCATAGGCATGTTATCTCCGATTCCCAAAAGCGTTCAAAGTCACGTCTGCATCCATCTTCACCTGGGAAAGTTCCCTGCATACATACTTAAGATCCACTGTTTCAGGAAAACACATGAGTAGGTCCTGAAATGATGACCTAGAGATTTTTACCCCATTTGTACCCCCGCTTTGTATAACAATTATAGAGAAGCGGTATAAATAAAAACTGATTAGCTGAAGTCTGTAACAAATGTGAGAGCATTTTCTATGACAAAAACGAAGTGTCGCAGCCCAGCGCAGCCAAGCCCACCCTCCTGTCCTACCCATCCCTTGCCCAGGCCACGTCTCTGACTGCTCTCCCAGCAATTGCTCCTTCATCTTTAAAATGGAGGATTTAAAATCTTCTGTTTTATCTCTTGCCTCCTCTGTAGGGGAGAAGGGCTATCCTGATCGAGGAACAAACAGAGGAAATACTCCCAGGTCCAGGGTGGGCAGAGTCAGTCCCACCCATAGACCGACTAAGGCTTGGGCCAGATAAGCTGATTCCTGCTGCTCTGAGATTCACAGGCCCAAGTATAGAACAGGGTGAATACAAAGGAGTCCCAGCTCCCCTCTCCCCCTGGTACATTTACCTCCTCTGAGCTGGAGGAACTATGTTAAGGAACAGTTTCAATTTGGCTGAAAAAAGCATGTGGTACAGGAAGGAGAAGAAAATAATGAAATTGTTCACTTTTGTGGTATTTGAGATAACAACAAGGATCTGGGGACTAGCAAATCTAATTCATTCTTTCATTTGCAAAGTCATCTATAAAACCGCACACACACACATATATATGTATATATAAACACAAACATTGTCCCATTGGGTACATTTTGATCTGTGTGCCTATGGTCTCACAAACTTGCACTGAGTTCCAGGTTCAAAGATAGAGTGTAAAGACATCCAACCCATTCAGCTACAGTAATTTATAATACATCAGTTTATTCTGGTGATAAAGCATCATTAATTTTTTGAAAAAAGCAAAAAGTGACTTTCAAGTGTCCTGGGAAATTACAATATACTGAACTGCAAATACTGGTACGTGGAGGCAATAACATGTCTAAAGGGTTCCAGAGGAATCAAGGTATTGGGAAGAAAGAATAAGCTTGGTCCTGCAAACTGCTTCATTGTGCAGCAACTCTGAGCCCAGTGCAACAAAAGCTACCCCAGAGAGCTATGCAGAGAAAAATCTGTGAGGAGAGCAGTCGGGAGACGTGTCTCCTCCTGCCCATGCAGGCAGCTAAGCACAGAGCACAGAGGGGCCGCTGCTGTCCCCATTCTCTCTCTAAGGGAGGCACCTGAGCACAGTGTGTTTGGGAAGTGCTGATCTAGAGCTTCATGAGAAATAAAATTGCAACTGTTATGAACTTATGGATCTTGTTAGCCTCGGGCCTCAGTCTTCCAGCTTTTCTTTCAGACCCTTTTCATCTAACTGTAGACAGTAGAAAATGGGGACAGTGCTTATCAGTGGCTGTTACCAACTGGACGCTAACAGAGTTTCAGCACACATATTTGAAGATACTGGTCTTAATTCAAACAATTTAATTCCTCCTGTATAAAATTGGATGGATAGTAAAACATACTTTAGAAAAGCTAAGAAACTGATGCTTTATTTTTAGGTATAAATCCTACTGTTGTTAAAGGGATTTACTATAAGAGGTCAACTTGTACTTAGGATTCGTAGCTGTTGAGTCACTTAGTGAGGTAGAAGGTAGAGTTAGAGCTTGGGTAATCATTCTTCACCAGCAGCCGGTCTCCCTTACCAGCTGATATTTCATATTAAATTTAGTCCCCGCGTTTCACCAAAATGAGTTGCAGTTTATATCCTACATTTACCTCATGTCCTTTAGTCAGCTCATTGTGAAACTGCACAAAAGGAGAGTGAGGGAAGCAGCTGTGATATCTGTGCTCTTCAATACAGACAATGTATTTGCAAGCAATTACTTTTCAGCATCTTTTCTGAGTTCATATCCTCTATGCCCATCAGAGATGGCAAATTAATTAATATAATGGGTAGTATAATGTAATAAGAAACCAAGTACCTTCAAATCTAGAGGTCAGTTTTGGGGATTTTCTGTTTTCCCAAAGAAAAAAGAACAAAGCTTTGAAAGTTATTTCTTTCTTTTTAAGAAGCCTTTCCCAAATAAGCTGCCTTTTCTTTTTGCTTGTTCTCATTTCTAAGAGACGGAGAGGACAGATGTGCACCCTGGGACAGAAGATTCCACATGCCGAATCACCAAAGCATCACAAGAGCAAGCATTAGTCTATCTGTCCAAAATTTAGTACTTCCTTCCACAATTAGTTCTGAATTTCATGAGCTCTTCCTGAAAACTTTTATGGTAGGTTTTCCCTTTCTTACTACCTTCCTTGTCATCTTACCAGCTAGGGGTTGCCATGCTGGGAAAGAGAGGTGATATGGGGACGGGAGGCTCTATCGGTACACGGAAGTATATGGGAAATCATAGCTTCCCATACCATGCGGTTCACAGATTATATGTGTCATCACCTAAGCCTCATGGAGAAACCTATGTCAAAGGTGCCATCTTGGAATTTGCCTGGAGAAGGGTATGTTAACACTGCATGAAGCAGAAAGTCCCGAACTATTTCATCAAGCTACATTTCTCTACATTTTAATATAGCCAAGTCTTGAATGTCTCGATTTTGATTCCTTTGCATTCACAGAGAGTTTGCATCTTTGTAAGCAGAGAGCAAAACTTCAGCTGTGCCCCAAAATGAAGTTGTTTCTAGGAAGCTTTACTATATACAGAGCTTAACTTCATTTGTTTGTTTATTTTAATCCGTCAATAGAAGATTCAGTTTCTATCTCTCAATCTTTTTTTATAACCAAATAAGTTTAAACCTCAAAAACATTTGGTTTTATCAGAAAACTTTCAGGAAACATTTTGAAGTAGGAAGTTACAAACACTGTTTGTTTTCTGTAGACAAGAAGTCAGTCAGATATTTACCTGGCATAAATTCATCTACCTCCACTGACTTCAGATACACTGAATCATATTACTGAAGGAATTTGATTAGTTTGAATCTGTATTTACTCTCATAGAAATTAGAAGGAACTCTCCTGAAATCTCTCAAGTTATACCAATGTATAGCTAGGGTTATCAAGATTGGTCTTTAGAGTTTTGTTTCTGTTCCTGTGGCAACTGATCTCTTTATTATCTGCTAAGAGTTTAGGTATAATACTGTTAACCTGAAGAAAGCGCAGACTAGAGACCATCTGCCGAGGCAAAGTTTAACGTAAAATAATAGGTCTGAGATCTAGGCAAGAAATACAACTATGGAAACGTCCCGATCAGCACTTTCCTGGGGTAGATGTCCAGTCCATCTTTGGGTGATTGAACATCACAAGGTGCCTCGTTTCTGCAGCTTAGGCAACTTCAAAAATCTTGGCTTGTGGTTGATTACTTATAATCCTTACCACGTCCAGGATGCATGCTTTGTTCAGATGTCTACTTGCTGATTTTTTAATTGTTATGATTTGTAACATATATGTCTATGTAATCTAATTAGAAACCCTACAACCCAAGAAAACTCATCTTTCAATATCTCATTTCACATTCTAACAGACAAGAGCTATGTAAATCTTTATGCAGACATGTAACTTTTCTACAAGCGCTCTCAGCATCCAAGATTTGACAACTAGGACAGAAAATCATGCCAGTACTCTAAGGTTTGGTCTTTGCTTTAAAGTTCATATCATTTCATCAGGGTGTCATGTTAGATCAGTCACGAGGGAAGTTGCAGATGCAGCTTATAAGAAAGGCACAATAGGAATTTACCAACCTTGGACTTCTTTCTGTTACAATTAATGCCAAGGCTCTTTCTGACTTGGATGCTGTTTCTCAGTTAGGTTAGGTTGTTAGCACATTTTCATCTGATCTTTTTACTGACAACTCTATTATTTGTTTACCTAGAAGAATAGTTGCAGTATCCCCTGCAGTATCATAGCAATGATCCCCTCCTTGCTAGAGAATAAAAATCACTAAATGATTTTTTTCTTATTTTAGCTATTTTATTTTATTTCCTAGTTCCTCCTTAGTAGGATTGTTGAGAAAATGTGAGATTTAATCACTGAAAAAAATACCAACAAAATTTCTAAAAAGAAAACAAGGTACACAATTCCATGGATGCTGGGTGGGCTTTTAATGAAAGAGCTTATTTCATTTATGTGTAACATCAGTAGGAGAGAGCAGAGTATGTAGGTCCTTTTCTCCCTAAGCTCTGCCCTCAGGGGAAGAATTTGAATTACAAAAAACTGAGGAGGTGTGATTTCATTTCCTTTTCACATCTGAAGAACAGTGTGGGGTCAAGAGTCTTTATTTTATTTGCTTAGTGAGTGATATAGAAAATGTGCTTTCTGAAGAACACGAACACTTCAGAAAAACAGAGATCCATACAAACTGAATGAACTCTCTTTTCAAAATGAATCTCCATTCAGTGTTTTCCTCCTACTTGGATAAAAATCTGAGTAAGCCATGCCAAAGGTTGGAAACTCAAGAAGCTGTTAGGCATTTATTAGTTATTTGCTTTATTATATATTCTACAGAATGAGGAAGATATCTGCTTTATTTCCTATAAATATGCAGACTTCAGACTGTCTCGCTATTATCCTACCTGAATGCAGAGAGCTAAATCAGAGGAAGCTGTTAGTGCAAAAACAACAGAAAACAAAACCGCTGCAAACACCAGGTCCTTCAAAGAACAAAGGTGAGCTGCTATTTATCCTCAAGTGGCACTGGAGAACAGTGCGGACCAGAAGCAGAATAACCTGCGTCCAAACAAGCTAGTGGCCTGCAGCATCATCATCCCTGAATTTAGGATGAAAACAAATTTTAAGACCTTACAGATGCTGAGGTAGGCAGGAGGGAGAGAGAGGGGGTTTTAAACATGCTGACAGATACCGGGAGCAAGTGAAAGTTTGCAGCAGTTTGCAGCCAGATTCACAAAGGCCAGGAAGCAAGTAACTGGGTGGACAAAGCTTAGAGGAACTTAGAGGAACTGGCCAGGAAAGATTGGGGCTGAGTATGAAGCCCGTTGCTGTTTTAATCCTTTTGCTTTATGCATGGCAGACATAGAGTGACATTATAAACAACATTTTTGCTTCACAGACACTGGTGTTGAGCCTCTGAAATCAAATGTTATTGGGTTTATCAGATGTACCTGTCATTGCCACATGCTTCTGTTGCGTTACAGTGCTGGAAGGAGAGGTAGGAAGCAGAGCTGGCTGCACACAGCTCCTCTTCTGCTGTGATCAGGCAGCGTCACCTGCAACAGGGATACTGAAATTGCACCTCTCACCTAATGCGTGCTCTTGAGATAAACAAAAGATGCAAAAACCCACATAACTGTAATTGTGACATTTCCCCACATGATACTTCAGAGAAGGAGTGGCTGAATTTCAGTCCTGGATTTTCTCAGGTAGCAATACCCTCCTCTGGCCACAATTATGGATGTTTAGCACTCCATCAGGCCTTTGATGAAAGAAAATGCTATAGTTCAACACCTGGAAAAGCCCAGGTGAACCTTGGTTCCTAAAGGGTGCTTTTTTTAATTTGCCAATGTGTTCGTAGTCGTGTTATTATCATACGTATGTTCTAGACTTGATCCTTTCATATCAAAGGTAAACTCTCAGTGTTGTTGACAGGACCGTTCAAATGAATTTTGAACCCCTTGAAGGCCTTTAACTGTTAAATGCTGTTTCTGTTTCTTAATATTTCACTTGCAAGCCAAAAAGGTATGCTATCTGTACCCAAAATCAGAAAAACTGAGCTAGTTCACAAATTGCACTTAGTATTATAGCATCACAGTAAATATATGCTATGCTACTTTCATCTAGGAAAACCTACAGTAGAACACTCCACATGCCATTCCTTTAACTGTTTATATACAGGGTCCTCTGGAGGAATTTGGTATATTTGTTTCACTTAACCTAGTCATGATTCAATTTCTTGCATTCTGAACAGCTGGCACAGATCTATATTTCTTTATTTCATTACTAGCTGATAATTTTATTGTATTTCATTTTGAGATTCATCTCATGAACACAGTATGTGTTTTGCATTCAGCTAGATCTTTCTTATTTTTAGATCTTGCCTGATCCACAGTAAGCTTTAAAAACAAAAAAAATCCAGCCAGCCAGACAGTACCTTTTGTTCTTGGAACCATTTAAAATCAATTTGTGATCCTCTCCACTCAATCTTTTTCTTCAAAACTTATATTTTCTGCATGAAAAGTTGCTGACTTGAGAACAATAATATATGCTAAAACCATACACGTGTTTTTCTTTTTAATTGGTTTTATTATATCTGTACATTTTCTTATCACCTTCTTTGAAGATGGGATTCTATCATTAAAAGCTCAGTACAAAAGAACAAATAAAGGGTCCACTCATTCCCTCTGTGACTGCACATTCTGGGAAAGAGATCTCAGCTCAGGTAGGCATGTGGAAAAGCTCTCCATCTTCCCTTTCTCAGGCTAAGGTGAAAGTCTTGGATTTTGCTCTCTAAGGTCCTGGGAGAAACAGGGGTGAGAAGTGTTTTCTTCTTGAGAGCTATAACCTCTCAAGTAAGCCACTCCATCTTCCAACTCATGAAGACTTCTCGGTCTTGTCTACAGCAAAGCACTTTAAAAGATGGGGCTGGCGAGCGCCCTTTGGTAATTCCTAAACTGAAGCATAAACACTGAGTATCCCATCTGTAACATGCTAATGACAGCCTGGATCCTGGTTTGGGGATATCCCAAGACCCATGCCTGCAGCAGCCAGAGCAGCCAAGTACGTGCTCTGTGACGAAATTTACTTCCACAAGGACTACCGCCAGACTGCCTCTGAACTTTGTCTCAATTTGTTGCTCATTCAAGTCCCCAAAGCTCAAAATCTTTTATTGTTACAATGGAGGAAAGACAAGATACAAGTTTAGGAGATGCTGTGGTGTTTTTTGCTTTTTGTCCAATCTGTAAAGTATTCAGACAATGTTTGGGACTGGAATAGAAAGTGAGCTAGAAATGGAACCACAAAATTCTCCTACATTCTCATTCTCATGCATGAAAGTCACATTGCAGATAAATGCCACAGGAAAGTAACACTGATATGAAATGTTTGAAATACCAAAAAACAAAGTACTTTAAACATTTTTTTTTTTTTCAGTCCAGCTGTTCTTATTGTAACACAGCATGTCATTAGAATTTATTCATATATGGAAGTGTTTTAATATTTAATATTCTTTGAATGCCTGGCAATGATAAAATTTCTTTTAGGTTAATATATCGATGAAGTCACCGGGTAAAGTATACTTTGGTTTTCAGGGTTCTTAACAGTAGCTAAGATTACTATTCAGAATGTATATATTCATTCATACTTATACTGAGGTCAAGTTGATATAACAATGAAAAAGCAAATAAATATACAGAAATAAATTGTCTGAAATGCATTATCTTTATTTATAAATTGATTTGATTTATCAGTTGTTCCTTGCAATCCCCAAAAGGTTAACCACGTTAACCACTAGTTTTAAACAG